>NW_024412452.1:17379887-17429207 GCF_014898765.1 Herpailurus yagouaroundi
TCTTTCTTTCTTTCTTTCTTTCTTTCTTTCTTTCTTTCTTTCTTTCTTTCTTCTTCTAAGATTTTATCTAAATTCAAGTTAGTTAATATACAGTGTAGTATTGGTTTCAGGAGTAGAATTTAGTGTTTCATCACTTACATACAACACCCAGTGCTCATCACAAGTGCCTCCTTAGTACCCATCACTCATTTGGCTCATCCCCCCACCCCACATCCCCTCCAGCAACCCTTAGTTTGTTCTCTATAGTTAATAGTCTCTTATGGTTTACCTCCCTTTCTTTTTTAATCGTATTTTTCCTTCCCTTCCACTATGTTCATGTCTTATTTCTTAAATCCCACACATGGTATTTGTCTTTCTCTGACTGACTTATTTCACTTAGCATAGTACATTTTAGTTCCACCAACATCATTGCAAATGGCAAGATTTCATTCTTTTTGATTGCCGAGTAATACTCCATTGTATATATAAACCACCTCTTCTTTATCCCTTCATCAGTCCATGGACATTTGGGCTCTTTCCATAATTTGGCTATTGTAGATAGTGCTGCTATAAACATTGGGGTACATATGCCCCCTTCAAATCAGTATTTTTGTATCCTTTGGATAAATACCTAGTAGTGCAATTGCTGGGTTGTAGGGTAGTTCTATCTTTAACTCTCTGAGGAAACTCCATACTGTTTCCAGGTAGCTGCACCAATTTAAATTCCCACCAGCAGTGTAAGAGGGCTCCCCTTTCTCCACATCTTTGCCAACATCTCATTTCCTGAGTTGTTAATTTTAGCCATTCTGACGGGTATGTGGTGGTATCTCATTGTGGTTTTGCTTTGTATTTCCCTGTTGATGAATGATGTTGAGAATTTTTTCATGTGTCTGTTAGCCACCTGGATGTCTTCTTTGGATAAATGTCTGTTCATGTCTTCTGCCCATTTCTTAACTGGATTATTTATTTTGGGGGCGCTGAGTTTGATAAGTTCTTTTAAGATCTATAGTATTTTTTGGATACTCACCCTTTATCTGTTATGTCTGATATTAGCTGTGGGTCTTTTGTATATGGCTTTTATGATGTTGAGGTATGTTCCTTCTTTTCCCTGCTTCCTTGAGGGCTTTTTATCAAGAAAGGATGATGTGTTTTGTCAAATGTTTTTTCTGCATCTATTGAGAGTATCCTATGTTTTTTATCCTTTCTGTTATTAATGTGGTATATCACGTTGATTGATTTGGAGATAATTGAACCATGCCTGAAGCCCAGGGATAAGTCCCACTTGTTCATGGTGAATAATTAATTCTTTTAATGTATTCTTGGATTCTATTTGCTAGTATCTTGAGAATTTTTGCATCCATGATCGTGAGGGATATTGGTCTGTAATTCTCCTTTTTAGTGGGGCTTTTTGTCTGGCTTGGGAATCAAGGTAATGCTGGCCTGATAGAATGAATTTGGAAGTTTTCCTTCCATTTCTATTTTTTGAAACAGTTCCAGAAGAATAGGTATTAATTCTTGTTTAAGTGTTTGGTAGAATTCCTCTGGCAAGGCATCCAGCCCTGGACTTTTGTTTGTTGGGAGATCTTTGATTACTGTTTCAATTTCTTTGCTGGTTATGGGTCTGTTCAAATTTTCTATTTCTTCCTATTTCAATTTTCATACTTTATATGTTTCTAGAAATTTATCCACTTCTTCCAGATCGCCCAAATTGTAGGCATATGACTGCTCATAATATTCTCTTATTATTATTTGTATTTCTACAGTGTTGGTTGTGATCTCTCCTCTTTCATTCATGATTTTATTTATGTAGGTCCTTTTGCTTTTCTTTTTTGAGAAGTCTGGCTAGGGGTTTATGAATTGTGTTCATTCTTTCAAAGAACCAGTTCCTAGTGCCATTGATCTGTTCTACTGGGTTTTTTTGTTTTCTGTATCATTTATTTCTGCTCTAATCTTTATTATTTCCCTTCTTCTGCTGGTTTGGGGCTTTATTTGCTGCTCTTTTTCTAGCTCCTTTAGGTGTAAGTTTAGGTTGTGTATTTGAGACTTTTCTTGCTTATTGAGGAGGCCCTGTATTGCTATGTACTGCTCTCTTATGACTGCCTTTTCTGCATCCCAATGGTTTTGGACTGTTGTGTTTTCATTTTATTGGCTTCTATGTATTTTTTTCATTCCTTCTTTAGTTTCCTGGTTGACCCATTCATTCATTAGTAGGGTGTTCTTTAGCCTCCATGTATTTGGGGGCTTTCCAAATTTTTTCTTGTGGTTGACTTCAAGTTTTATATGCTGTGGTCTGAAAATATGCATGGTATGATCTCAGTCGTTTTGTGCTGGTTGAGGCCTGATTTGTGACCCAATATGTGATCTCTTCTGGATAATATTCTATGTGCACTCAGAAAGAATGTGTATTCTGTTTTTAAGGGTGAAGTGCTCTGAATATACCTGGTAAGTCCATCTGGTCCAGTGTGTCATTCAAAGCCATTGTTTCCATGTTGATTTTCTGTTTAGATGATCTGTCCATTGCTGTAAGTTGGGTATTGAAGTCCCTACTATTATGGTTTTATTATCATTGAGTTTCTTTATGTTTGTGATGAATTGATCTATATATTTGGGTGCTTTCAAGTTGGAGGCACAAATATTTACAATTGTTAGATCTTCTTGTCAGGTAGGATCTTTTATTGTGATATACTGCCCTTCTTCATGTCTTATTACACTCTTGGGTTTAAAGTCTTGTTTGTCTGATATAAGTATGGCTATTCCAGCTTTCTTTTGATGTACATTAGCATGTTAAATGGTTCTTTAATCAATCTGGAGGTGTCTTTGGATCTGAGTTTCTTGTTAACAGCATATTAATAAGTCTTGTTTTTTTTTAATCCATTATGATACTCTATGTCTTTTGATTGGAGCATTTAGTCCATTTACATTCAAGGTAATTATTGATAGGTATGAATTTAGTGCCATTATATTACCTGTAAAGTTGCTGTCCCTGTAGATTGTCTCTGTTCCTTTCCAGTCTTTGTTTCTTTTGGTGTCTCTTTCCTGTTCAAAGGGTCCCCTTTTGGGGCGCCTGGGTGGCTCAGTCGGTTAAGCGGCCGACTTCGGCTCAGGTCATGATCTCACGGTCTGTGAGTTCGAGCCCCACGTCGGGCTCTGTGCTGACAGCTCGGAGCCTGGAGCCTGTTTCAGATTCTGTGTCTCCCTCTCTCTGATCGTCCCCCGTTCATGCTCTGTCTCTCTCTGTCTCAAAAATAAATAAACGTTAAAAAAAAAAAACAAAAAACAAAGGGTCCCCTTTTATAATTCTTGCAGAGTTTGTTTAGTGTTCACAAACTCCTTTAGTTTTTGTCTAGGAAACTCTTTATCTCTCCTTCTATTATGAATGACAGCCTTGCTGGATAAGGTATTCTTGGCTGTGTATTTTTCCCATTTAGCACATTGAATATATCATGCCATTCCCTCTGACCTACCAAGTCTCTGTGGACAGGTCTGCTGCCAACCTTATGTGTCTACCCTTATAGGTTAAGGATCTTTTGTCCCTATGCTGCTTTCAGAATTCTCTTTGTATTTTGCAAGTTTCATTGATTTTGAAGGGAATTCTCTGTGCCTCTTGGACATGAATGCCTGTTTCCTTCCCTAGATTAGGAAAGTTCTTAGCTATAATTTGTTCAAATAAACCTGCTGCCCCTTTTTCCCAGTCTTCTTCTGAGACCCCAATGACATGGATATTATTGCACTTTATAGAACCACTGAGTTCCGTAAGTCTATATTTGTGATCTAATAGTTTTCTTTCCCTCTTCTTTTCATTAGTTTACATAATTTTATCTTCTTTTTTTTTAACATTTATTCATTTTTGAGAGACAGAGGCAGAGCGTGAGTAGGGGAGGGGCAGAGAGAGGGAGACACAGAATCTGAGGCAGGCTCCAGGCTCTGAGCTGTCAGCACAGAGCCCAACGCAGGGCTTGAACCCATGAACCATTAGATCATGACCTGAGCTGAAGTCGGAAGCTCAACCAACGGACCCACCCAGGTGCCCCCATAATTTTATCTTCTATATCTCCTATTTGTTCCTCTGCTTCTTCCATCCTCATTGTGATTATATCAGTCAGTTTTGCATCTCAGTTATAGCATTTTTTATTTTGGCCTGACCAGTTTTCAGGTCTTTTATCTTTGCATCAAATGTTTCTCTGGTGTTTTCTATGCTTTTTTTCATTCCTAACTAGTAGTATTATGACTGTTGCTCTAAATTCTTGTTCAAATATATTGCTTATATCTGTTTAGAGCAAATTCCTGGTTGTGGTTTCTTCTCAATCTTTCTTTTGGGGTAATTTCCTCCATCTTGTCATTTTGTCTAAGTTTCTGTCTTTTGCATGTTATGAAAGCTTGTTATGTTTCCTGCTCCTAAGAGTAATGCTATATTAAGAAGGAGTCATACACTGTCCTGATGTTGTTTCAGGAAGTGCTCCTGGTATACACTGTGTGCACTCTGCTGTTATGATTTGGCTGCTCTTTCCTCCATATCAGTCCTCTGCAGAGCTCCTCCTTGCTTACAGTGGGGAGGGTTTGGACCTTTAACTAGGTGTGCTTTAATTTGTTTGTTAAAATAAGCATGATTTAAAAAAAATCCTGATCCCAAAAAGAGAAAAGGAAAAGGAACAAGCAAACAAAAAACAAGACAAACAAAAGAACAAAAACTATAAACCTGATTCCACAAAAGAAAGAAAGAAAGAAAGAAAGAGAAAAGAAAAAAGAAAAAAAAATTTTTAATCCTGGTCCTATTTCCACCAGAACTGAAGCTGATGCTTTGGAGCACTCTATGATCAGTAGATTTGGTGTTTGCAGGGTACCTGTGTTGGTCCTCTGGGGGAGAGGCCCCCCGCATTGGCTCACAGTCAGACCTGCCCAAGTAAAGATGCTTCTGTAGGGTGCAGGGGGTGGGGTTTGGTGTTAGTGGCTCCAGACTCCACTAGGGGCATTGTGTTGTTCAATTAAGTCCCACCATTCTCTTGGGGGCCACAGGAAGATGGCCTCACCCAGCTCTCTCCTCCCTGGGGTGGGAAGATCGGGCCACCTGCTGGTCAGGAAACCTTCACAGACAAGTGAACAATCTCCCTTCCTACCTCCCAGGTTTCCGTCAGATCCCTGCCCTCAACCTGTCTGTGACCGGGCTTTGGACAAGCAAGGCACCACAGCTCTCCCATGTTTTATCTCTGATGGGCAGCTGGGATTCAAAACTCCAAATCTTGAAAAACTGGGCAATGCACCGACCCACTCCCCACTATGCAGAAAAGGCTTGCAACAGTGAGCCTGCTACCATTCTGTCCCAGAAAATCAGTCATATGGCTGCCCAGTGCCCGGAGTTTATGGTGAAGCACTGTGAGAAGCTGCAACCAGGTTATCCACCCTCTGCACAAGACTTTGTCCTTTGCTGTTGAACCGCTGCTCAAAGGCACCGGCTGGGTCTTTTGTCCTTGGAGAGGCAGTATACCCTCTTCCAAATGTACTCCAGGAAGGGAACATCTCTCTCAGTGTGACCCAGGGGATCCCTACACCACACTGTCCAGTGTCCGTCTGGGCCTCCACCCCTCTTCTCCCCAGGAGCACCACCGCTAGCCCTGACCAACTCTGGCAAATGGCACTAACTTCCAAAACCTCAGAATCGGAGCTTGCTGTTTACAAAAACTTGAGATAGTCCATTCCTCCTGATTCCCCAGTCAATGGTTTTGGGGAAGTGCTTTTCTTGCGTGAACCCAACGCAGTGCTCTCTCTCCCCCTTTCTCCTCCTCTCCCTGAAAAGGGCTCCCTACCCTCTATGGCACCTTGGCTTTTCTCTCCCCCAATTCACTTCTCCACACTTTGTACCTGCTAGGTTGTCTCTCAAATTATGCATATTGTTGTCTTAATCCTCAGATGGATTTCCTAGGTGTTCAAACTGATTTGACGCTGATCTAGCTGTGTTGGAGGGAGGAGGCAAGTCCAGGGTCCCCCTACTCCACCATCTTAAGTCCTCCCCTGGACTGCATGTTCTTGGCAAGAACTGCTACCCTTGGAATTGGAACTTAAAAACAAACAGCACAAACAAGATTCTCTGTCTATGCTGAGCTTTTTGGAAGTAAATTATAGCCATCTTTCCCAAAACATATCCTCTCTTCCTTTAAACTTTTCATAAAATTTTTGACTTCTAATAGATGCTTAGTAACTGCTAATGACTATAAGCCAAGCAAATTAAGAATGAAGGTTTTTAAGTAGGAAGGCAGAAAGGGGAAGGCAGGAAGAAAGGAAGGAAGAGGTGAAGGAGGGAAGGAAGGAAGTCTTCTGGCCTCCAGCATCTCCTTGTCTTTGAAGGTGTAGACACTCAGCCCTGGGCTATGCCTCAGTTTCTAGTGTAGCTTTTTGAGAAGCTTTTGGGGCTGGTGGGTTTTTAAATATCCAAAAGTAAGGTCTGTGGTCTGTGAAAAGGCTAAGTTATCAATGTAAATAAAACTGGGGAATTTCTGGAGTGAAAAATAATTGCCAGAGACTGATTAACAGCCTAAATTTAGTCAGATTAGCCTGCAGAAGCAAGGCTCTTCCAGGTCACTGAGTTTGCCATTTCAAGGAAGCTCCATTCCCCCACCCATCCCAGTCACACCCCAAGTCCTTTCTTCTACAAGAGCAGTTCTAGTGTCCATGGAATTAGAGCCACAGGGGGCTGAACTCAAAGGCAAGAAGAAGTGATGGTGTGACTAGACAGAGAGCCAGGCTTCTGACCCCAAGTACCAACCTGCCACCTGCCCTTCTGATCACTTCTAGTTTATCTTTTTATGGCAGCATGGCACAAACTTTGGACTTCCAAGTTGTGACCTACACTCTCTAGGTCCAAGGTCTTGGGCAAATAATTTTGCCTCTATGAACCTCACGTGTTCCTCGCGTTCCTCTATGTTCCTCACGTGTGAAAAAACAAAAACAAAAAAATAAACAAAGCAAAAAACAAATAAATACTAAACAAACAAACAAAGCCCAGTACCTACCTATCTACAGTGGCCACTCAATATATTTCCTTGCCTGTTACCCATCCCCCTGCCTTAACAACATCCATTAATGTTTAGCACAACAGCTCCTTACCACTCTTGGCCCACGTGGTTTTCATAAATCCACCACAAGTGAATTGACTGTCACAATGTCAAGATCTGGCCAATCAGCATATTCTATCCTGGTACTACAGTGAACTGTTGCGTTAGGAATTCATTACTGAGACTCAGTCCTGAGACTTATGTTGGAACCATTGGACCTACATTCTCTATCTTTTATGAACTTGAAGCTGATAATGATGTGGGCCTAGTGGTTCTGGGGTCACCTTGTGGAAAGAGGCTGCCTAAGAATGAGCCAAAGCAAGAAAGAAAAGCACCAAATCCTGATAGCTTGAGTACTTGAGTAGAGCTGGGCCTGAAGCAAGGCCTACCCAGGGACTGGAGGGAATAAATTCTATGTTTGGCTCAAACCAGTGGGTCCCTTATTATCTAAAAACCAAAACACCATAGACTCAGAATCTTAATGCCTGACTTGAAATTGTGTTGTTGTTTTTTTTCTGTGACTCATTAGCTGTGGGAATTTGGGTTGTTTACTTACTATCTCTGTGCCTCAATTTCCTCACTAATAAATGGAATATTAAAACATCAACATCAAAAGTTATTGTGAGGATAAAATGAGTGACTATGTAAAAGGGATTTATAGCAGTACCTGGCACATTGAAAATATACTATTTTATTATTATAACAATTACCACTATTGCTATTATATCGTAATGACTATTACTATTATTATTTTTATTTTTATCTCATAGATTTATAGGGTTTGGGGTAATGTGGCCAACAAGTTTGAGTGAAATTAAGAATTGTCCTGGTTGGGGTGCCTGGCTGGCTCAGTCAGTGGAGTGAATGTGCGACTCTTGATCTCAGGATTATGAGTTCAAGCCCCAGGTTGGGTGTAGAGATTACTTAGAGAGAGAGAGAGAGAGAGAGAGAGAGAGAGAGAGAGAGAGAATTGTCCTGGCTAATGCTCACAGAAGGAAGGAGTCTTGAATTTTATCCAGCTCATCCTAAGTCCCAATTAGCCTTATTATCTTTTTTACTAGACTGATCAAACTGCTAGAGCAAGGTCATGCCATAGAGGCATTTAGGATATATCTTAATGAAAGACAGAATCTTGTCAAGACCCTGATGATATCTGTATGGATAAGATTCAGAACTCAGGGTCAAGTTAGGCATCATATTTGACTAACAAAGGAAAACTTCAATGAGAAGGTAAGATTTGAGCATGGTTTGGAGGAGTGGAGAGCATTAGTCTTTCAGAAAGGGTTTCCTGAGGACAGAGAACAGCTAGTGCAAAGGTCTTACCAGTCGTTTTCGAGGAGGAGTTGGATTAGAGTGAATGAAGTGGATATTTGTGGGAGATGAGGGCAGAGAAGCAAAAGGGCCAGGTCATGTGGGAGCCTTATTTACTTGGTTTTTTTACTCGGTATGAGATGGGGACCCAAAGCAGGGTTTTGGGCAAAGGAGTGGCATTTAACTTTTATTTTAAAGGTCACCCCAGTTCCTGTATTCAGAGAGCAAGGGTAGAAGCAGGGAGACAAGTCAAGGAGCTGTTCAGTGTCCAGGTGAGAAATAATGCACCTCTCAGCATGTTGGCTTTGTTCTCTCAGACCTGCTTTTTCCTGATGAAGAAACTGTGTCTGCTGTGGCTTCAGGCTTCCACCCTCACAGAATATGACCAGAGGACAAAGGCCTCCTTCCATTTAATTCTCAATTCCCTTAAAAAAAAAAAAAAAGTAAAACCTAGAGAATGCATGCACCCACTCTACCTTCCACTTGCCACCCTACCACAGGTCTAGCACACAGTTGGCCTTCACTGAATGCATTTTGGAAAATAAATAAGTAACACAAAACACACAGATCTGCTACTTGATTGGTTTTGCGGGATGGATTGTAATGCACCGTTTGGATCCTCTTGCTTTTTCCAAGCACTTTACAACCAATGGTCATACGTGCAAATTTACCAGATTAATTTCATAGGAATGGCCAATTGCTCTGAGAAGCATATAGTCATAGCCAGAAAACTGGATTCCTGGCCTCATTAACATCATCTTCTCACTGAATTATTCTTTCCTAGGCAATGAGAAGACTATAATATAGTTTGTATCTTAGGGAATATATTTTGAATCTCAGGCAATGGTATGATACCAATGAAAGTAGGAAGCCACTTTCAAATATTTTATCAACATTTTTATTCAAAAGAATAAAGACAGAATCATCAAGTGACGCATAGAAGAGAATAAGGACATGGAAAAATGCAGAACATTTAAATCAGACCCTAAAAACCATTTGCTCAAGAATGCTCTAGATCTATATAGATATAGAGATAGATAGATAGATAGATAGATAGATAGATAGATAGATAGATAGATAGAAAGATAGATCTTGTTTGGCCGGCACAGCAGTGGCCCATTCATTGACTTTAATTTTTTAAATTAGTGGGCTGATATGTACAAGTAGGGCTATTTCATATGAAGTCAGATCTCTTTCTCATTAAAATACTAAACTATGTCAGCTGTATTTCCGTTAGCAGGATTTCTAACACTCCCAACACATGTTCTGTTTCTGCAATTTACCATATTTCCTTAATACTCCATTTTAAAAATGGAACTTGCAATCTCTAATTTTAAGAGTATTTTCTGAGACCCTGCACAAAGTAAAATCCAGAATAGTATTCTAGAACTAACATGGTAAAGAAAAAAAAAATTCAAACCATGAAATGTAGAACTTGTGAGTAAGAAAAGATAAGTTGCAAATTGGGTGCATTTATATTACAGACCAAGGATAAAACAGGCTAATGTGTTCATTTTGGTACATCTACCACAACTGGGGCCTTTAGCCATGCCAAATCACAGAGATAAATTTAGAATCATTCAAAACCATTAGGATTACTAGTTCCTACATAAGAAAAGCAGGATTAATAAACTCCTGCCTAAGTAGAAATAAGTTCATTGGCCTATGTCTGCTATTCTACACCATAATGCAAAATTCCTAGTGTGGATACATCATAGCCAGGAACTGGAGGTGACCCAAACTATGAACCAAAAATTGGAAGGGATCACACTAATTTTTGAAACCCAGTACTGAACTGAAACCAAACATTATTTTTTTTTTCTAAACTGTGGACTCACTCAAAAATATTTCTATGAAAGTCAATAAAATGCAATTAAACTAATATGAACTATAACTGAACCAATATTTTCTAAAACAGTAAAACCAGAATATTATCTCAACCAAACCAGTATTTTGTCTGTTTGCATCTCCTCGGGTAAATATCTTTTTTTTTTAATTTGTTAAATTAATTTGTTAATTTAATTTATTTTTTTTTTATTTTTGAGAGAGAGAGACAGAGACAGAGAACAAGCAGGGGAGGGCAGAGAGAGAGGGAGACACAGAAACTGAAGCAGGCTCCAGGCTCTGAGCTGTATGCACAGAGCCTGACGTCAGCTCGAACTCACGAACCGTGAGATCATGACCTGAGCCAAAGTCAGATGCTTAACCGACTGAACCACCCAGGCACCCTTCCTTGGGTAAGTATCTTTAAAGGCCATCATACTTTTGTCCTGGTTACTGTGCACATCAAAACTACAGGAAACACATTTCAATCAGTTATGAACTCCTTCTAATTCTGGCAGACACTTCTAGTTCTCAACCAAATACCCATTCCTCCCATTTCTTTTTTTTTTTTAATTTTTTTTTACATTTATTCATTTTTGAAAGACACAGAGAGACAGAGCACAAGCAGGGGTGGGGCGGAGAGAAAGGGGGACACAGAATCCGAAGCAGGCTCCAGGCTCTGAGCTGTCAGCACCAGAGCCCGACATGGGGCTCGAACTCACGAACTGCGAGATCATGACCTGAGCTGGAGTCAGATGCTTAACTGACTGAGCCACCCAGGCGCCCCCATTCCTCCCATTTCTTTAACAAAACCCAGATTTAGTCAAGAAGACAATCTATCCAACTTCTTTTTCCTAGCCTCCCTTGCAACCTAGTGTGATCACATGTCTCTGTTTCAAACTATGAGATTTAAGCGGATGTTATGTGGCACTCCCAGGAAACTTTGTTGCCATGGACCCATTCTACATTCTTCCATCCAGATTTCAAGTACATAACTAGAGCTCCAATCATAAGACAAATTTATTATTTTTTTTTTTAAGATTTATTTATTTTGGGGGAGGAAGCATAAGCAGGGAGGGGCAGAGAGAAGGGAACAGAGGATCCAAAGCAGACTCTGCACTGACAGGTTGACAGCAATGAGCCTGATGTGGGGCTCAAACTCATGAACCACGAGATAATGACCTGGGCCAAAGTTGGACACTCAACCCACTGAGGCACCCAGACAACCCCGTAAGACAAATTTAAAGATGGAAGCTATGCACTAAGGATGACGAAATGGAAATCAGGTCATGGAGACATTGTTGATATCCTACATTTCTGTTATACGTAGCTAAATCTAATCCTAATTTATAAATTAAGTATGCTAACATTGTAGAAAACAACTCAGTACATCTTTTTATATAACAAATATTCACTGAATACCTACTATGCATCATGCATTACACTAAGAACACTGATATATTTCCTACTCTCATGCAACACAGAAGAAAGAAAAGTTGGCTAGGTGATTAAATCCCAGACTCAGTTTCACTGGTGACTAATAAAGTCCTTGGACTTGGAGAAGTCACTTCATTTCTCTAAGCTTCAGTGTCTTCATATGCAATATGATGGAGTTTGACCAAGCTTTTCTAAGGTCATTTCCAGCTCTCCCATTGTATGATTCAGTTAGTTTCCACAGAAAGTCAATCATTTTCTCACTATCCATAGAAACCTATCTTACCCTCAGTCCCAGAGGTCAGTAAATACGATCCTAATCGACCCCCTCCAACCACAGTTAATAAGCCCAAAGCTGGACAATTTTCCCTTCTGAAATCTGAAATGGGAAGATTTCAATAGTAAGTCAAGGTCATGTGGAATGGGGTTAGAGTAGATGGCATGGCAAACCAGAATCATGTGTGAGCCCATGTTTGGGGAGCAGAGGCACATGAGGATGCAGGGAAAGTTGCCTGCATAACGAAGCAGGAATCTGCAAAGGAAGAGCAGACGTGAAAATCCAAAGGTACCAAACAAGCAGCCTGACAAGGCAGATCTAGCCCTTAGTTGGCTCGCAACATTTTTAAAAATTTGTATTAGTTGTCAAGATCTTCAAAAGAGGAAGTTTTGCATAAAATTCTGAATTTCCAGCTTCTCTGAATTAGAGGAAGAGCTGAAGATGCTAGGCCTTCTTTCTTGTATGGCTACAAGAGACTAGAGCAGAGACCTCTAAACAAGGTGGGTTATGCCAGTGCCTCAACCTCCCCTTGTCTTGCATGACATTTGTTTCCTTCATTTCCCTTCCTTTCAGGGCCCTTGTTGGTGTATGAGTTTGAGGCTCTGTTCCAGGTAATGCAACCTCATGAGAAAATGACCAGGTCAGCCATGATTATCCAATTTCAGTGTCCCCTGTTGCCCCACAGTTGTCCCCTGTGTTTCTGCTTTAATAGATCTCCTAGGATATTTATGAGATTCCAGAGCCAGCAGTAAGGCAAGCCAGGAAATGGCACAGTGACATCTTAGAACTCCCCCAAAGGTTTAGAAACTGTCAGAACCAGGTACTTCCAAAGTGAAGGTTAAAGTAGGTCTAATATTGGTTGAAAGCCAGATTAAAAGCAGCCCACAGAGACGTCCACTTAGGCTAAGCTGGAATAGCAAAGACCAGATTTACCCTCGCACCTGACACAATTCATAAAACAGACAGGATAGTTGAAACAATTGTTCTCAAGATGTTGGCTATTAGGCAACAAAGTAAAGCCATCACTGAGAGACAGGAAATAAAGACGGTGTGCTCTATGACTATCCCAGCTTACTGTTTTGAGATAGTTTCTATTTCCACCCAAGATTGGCAGAACATGCATTCTTCTTTAATGCATACAGGTCATATACCAAAACAGTCCATATTCTGGGCCATAAAACAAATCTAAAAGGACTTAAGTCAAAGTATGTCCTGAGACCAAAATGAAATTAAAATAGAAATCTACAAGGAAAACATAGCTTAAAAATCCCAAATATTTGAAAACTAAATAACATGCTTCTTAACCATGCGTCAAAGAAGAAATCAAAAGAGAAATTAAAAAGTATTTTGGACTGAAGGGAAATGAAAATACAATACATCAGAATTTGTGCAATACAACTGAAGCAGAACTTAGAGGGAAATCTATAGCACCAAACACCTAAATTAGAGAAAATAAAAAGAAGTCTCAAATCAACAACCTCAGCTTCCTTCCAACTTAAAAAAACAGAAAAAGAAGAGCAAATTAAACCCAAAGTAAACAGAAGGAAATCATAATACCAAAAATATAAAAAACATCACTAATTCTACACACTCTTCCAGCAAATTGACGAGGAGGAAAGGAAACACATGAAGCCAGCCAAAGGCATTGTAAGGAAAGAAAACTATGCACCAGCATTCCTTATGAACACGAATGCCAATTTCTTAAAATGAAATTTTAGCAAATTGATTCCAACAATATATAAAAAGAGTAATATATTATGAGCAAGTAGGCTTTATCCCAGGATTGCAAGATTGATTTAACATTTGTAAATCAATCCATTTAATTCATGATAGTAATACATTACAAAAGAAAAACCATGTAGCCATCTCAATAGGCACACACACAAGAAAGCATTTAACAAAATGTAACTTTCATTTCATTTCAAAGTAGGAATAGGTGGGAACCTCTGCAACCTGATAAAAAAAAAAAAAAAAAAAAAAAAAAAAAAAAAAAAAAAAAAAAAAACCTATGAAAAACCAACATAGTTGGTAGTGGTGAAAGACTGATTACCTTCCCCCTAACATCAGAACAAGGAAAGGATGATTGCTTTCACCACTTATATTCAACATTGAACTGGAGGTTCTAGCCAGTGCAATAGGCAAGAAAAAGAAACAAAGGTATCCATACTAGAAAGAAAGAAGTAAAACAATCTCTACAGATGACATGATTGCCTATGCAGAAAATCCTATGCAATCTACAAGAAAACCTACTAGAATTAATAATTAATGAGTTTGACGGGGCACTTGGGTGGTTCAGTCAGTTAATATCCGACTCTTGATTTCAGCTCAGGTCATGACCTGAGTTTTTTTTTTTTTTTCCCAATATATGAAATTTATTGTCAAATTGGTTTCCATACAACACCCAGTGCTCATCCCAAAAGGTGCCCTCCTCAATACCCATCACCCACCCTCCCCTCCCTCCCACCCCCCATCAACCCTCAGTTTGTTCTCAGTTCTCAACAGTCTCTTAGGCTTTGGCTCTCTCCCACTCTAACCTCTTTTTTTTTTTTTTCCCTTCCCCTCCCCCATGGGTTTCTGTTAAGTTTCTCAGGATCCACCTAAGAGTGAAAACATATGGTATCTGTCTTTCTCTGTATGGCTTATTTCACTTAGCATCACACTCTCCAGCTCCATCCACGTTGCTACAAAGGGCCATATTTCATTCTTTCTCATTGCCAAGTAGTATTCCATTGTGTATATAAACCACAATTTCTTTATCCATTCATCAGTTGATGGACATTTAGACCTCGCAGTTTTTGAGATGGAGCCCCGCATTGGGCTGGGCGCTCTCAGCACAGAATCCTGCTTAGTATTCTCTTTCTCCCTCTCTCTCTCTGCCCCTCCCCGACTTGTTCTCACTCTTTCTCTCTCACAAAATAAATAAATAAATTTTAAAAAGAGAGAAATAGAATTTAAAATATAATACCAATCTACAATGCCATCTAAAAATATGAAATTCTTAGGGATAAATAAGACAAAATATGTGCAATGAAAACTAAAAAACATCATGGGGAAAATTGAAAGAATACTTAAACAGAGATATACTGTTTTCTTGCATTGGAATAATCAGTATTGCTAAGATGTACATTTTTTCCACGATCTATAGATACAATAAAATCCTGTCAAAATTTCAGCAGGATTTTTACATTATGCATTATGTTATACATATATATGTATACATTACACCTTTCCATTTTATATTATATTGTTAACCTTTATGTTAAAAATATAAATATTTTTTAAATTAAGCTGATTCTATAATTCATTTGGAAACGCAAAAGACCTAGAACAGCCAATTCTACTTTGAAATGTGGAGGACTTACACTATCTAACTTCAAAACTTAGTATACAGTTATAATAATCAAGACTGTGTGGTATTAAATTCAAGATAGACAAGCAGACCAATAAAATAGAAAAGAGTATACAAAAAACAAACAAAAACTTGCAAAAGTACAAAGGCAATTTGATGGGGAAATCAAAGAAAGTCTTTTTCACAAATGACCCTCGAACAGTTAGATATCCACCTACAAAAAACAGAACTTGGACCCACTCCTCATACCATATAGAAAAAAATTAACTAAAAATGTATCACAGGGGCACCTGGGTGGCTCAGTCGGTTAAACGTCTGACTCCAGCTCAGGTCATGATCTCACAATTTGTGAGTTCCAGCCCTAAGGCAGGCTCTGTGCTGACAGCATAGAGTCTGGAGCCTGCTCCAAGTTCTGTGTCTCCCTCTCTCTCTGCCCCTCCTCCTGCCCCTGCTCACACTCTGTCTCTCTCTCTCTCTTTCAAAAATAAATAAGCATTAAAAAAATTTTTAATGTATCACAGACCTAAATCTAAATAAAACCCCAAAATATAAAACTTTTAGAAGAAAACAGGAGAAGTCTTTGTTACCTTGGGTTAAGCAAAGCTTTCCTAGGTATAACACCAAAAGCAAAATAATGAAAGAAAAAAGACTGATAAATTGGACTTCATCAAAATTCAGAACATTTGCTCTTTGAAAGACATTGTTAAATAGACTGGGAGTAAATATATGCAAATCACACATTTCAAAAAGGATTTGTATCTAAAATATGTGAAGAAACCTTAAAACTCAGTAAGAAAACAAGGTAATCAAATATTTTAGATGGGCAAGAGACTTGAATAGACAATTCGCCAAAGAGGATATACAGATGGCAAATGAGCACATTCAAAGATACTCAACATCGTTAGCCATTAGAAAATGCAAATTAAACCACAATAACATACCACTACACACTTACTAGAACATCTAAAATTTATTTTTTTAATTTTTTAATGTTTATTTTTAAAAAAAAATTTTTTTAACGTTTATTTATTTTTGAGACAGAGACAGAGCATGAATGGGGGAGGGGCAGAGAGAGAGGGAGACACAGAATTGGAAGCAGGTTCTAGGCTCCCAGCCATCAGCCCAGAGCCCGACGAGGGGCTCGAACCCACGGACCGTGAGATCGTGACCTGAGCCGAAGTCGGACGCCCAACCGACTGAGCCACCCAGGTGCCCCTAATATTTATTTTTGAGAGAGAGAGAGAGAGAGAGAGAGAGAGAGAGACAGTGTGAGTGGGGGAGGGGCAGAGAGAGAGGGAGACACAGAATCCAAAGCAGGCTCCAGGCTCTGAGCTTTCAGCATGGGGCCCAATGTGGGGCTTGAACTCAACAAGCCGTGAGATCATGACCTGAGCTGAAGTCAGACGCTCAACTGACTGAGCCACCCAGGCACCCCTAGAATGTCTGAAATTTATTTTTTTTTTTAATTTTTTTTTTCAACGTTTATTTATTTTTTGGAACAGAGAGAGACAGAGCATGAACAGGGGAGGGGCAGAGAGAGAGGAAGACACAGAATCGGAAACAGGCTCCAGGCTCTGAGCCATCAGCCCAGAGCCGGACGCGGGGCTCGAACTCACGGACCGCGAGATCGTGACCTGGCTGAAGTCGGACGCTTAACCGACTGCGCCACCCAGGCGCCCCTGTCTGAAATTTAAATGACTGACCAAATCATGTGTGAGCAAGGATGTTGAACAATTAGAATGTTCTCATTCATTGCTGTTGGGAATGTAAAATGGTGCAGCCACTTTGGAAAATAGCATAGCAGTTTCATTAAAAATTATATATATACCTACCATGTGGCCCACCCAAGAAAAATGAAAAACTAAGTCCACACCAACAACTTGCATATGAACATGCATAGCAGCCTTATTTGTAATAAACCCAAACTGGACACAATCCAAATGCTCATCAACAAGTGAATGAATAAACAAATTGTGGCCTATCAATACAGTGAGATACTTAGCAACAAAAAGAAATGAGCTATTGACACACTCAACAACATGGATGAATCTCAAAATAATTATACTGAGTGAAAAAAGTCAGAATCTCTCCCCCCCACACACAAACAGAGCACATGTTGGATTGAATGTATACAAAATTTGAATAGAAAATGCAAAGTGATCTATAGTAACAGAGAGCAAATCAGTAGTTGTCTGGGGATGAAGAGGAAAGAGTAGGGGTAGTTAACATGTCCATTATCTTGGCTATGATGATTTCATGGGTGTATACATACTTATAAAATTGTACACTGTAAATAAGTGCTATTTATTTCATGACAATTATATCTTAATAAAACAATCTGATCCTTAGGTTCCCTCCCCAAGTCTATGCAGCTAGGTAACTGGTTCTCCATAACCCTGTCATTAGACTTAGGTTTATTCTCTGGAGGAAGTTAACAGACAGTCTGGGGACTAGAGGACAGCAGGCACAAAAGATGGCAAGGGAATTTTAAAAACAAACAGGAAAGTCTACATACTAAAGGCTGAGACTTTCCCCGCTCTAGCCCCACTTGGCTCCTGGAACACTGGCAACCAGGCTTATCTCTTCTAGGCGGAAGACTGGAAAACTCTTTTCTGGGCAGGCTCAAGAAAGACAAACATTCTGACACTAGGCGTTCCCTAAAAAACAGCATAACCAGATAACCTATAGTGAAGCTCGTAACAAGCCCCACCTGTGACATCAGAGTTTCTGGTTGGCGTTTTAACATCCCACCTTCGCACATAAGCAGACAACTAAAATTAGAATTTGTTCTGCAAACATGAAGGGTTAGAAAAGGTGCTTGAACAGGCCACTAGGAAGCATTATCAGAAAATAGAGAAATTAGGGGCACCTGGGTGGCTCAGTCGGTTAAGCATCCGACTTCGGCTCAGGTCATGACCTTGCGGTTCGTGAGTTCGAGCCCTGCTTCGGGCTCTGTGCCGCCATGTCAGAGCCTGGAACCTGCTTCAGATTTTGTGTCTCTCTCTCTCTCTCAGCCCCTCCCCTGCTCATGCTCTGTCTCTCTCTGTGTCTCAATAATAAATAAACATTAAGAAAAAAATTTAATAAAAAAAATAGAGAAATTATTGTATTCTTTAGAGAGAAGTCACTAGAAAATGCCAAAAACTTAAATTGCTCGGGGCGCCTGGGTGGCGCAGTCGGTTAAGCGTCCGGCTTCAGCCAAGTCACGATCTCGCGGTCCGTGAGTTCGAGCCCCGCGTCAGGCTCTGGGCTGATGGCTCAGAGCCTGGAGCCTGTTTCCGATTCTATGTCTCCCTCTCTCTGCCCCTCCCCTGTTCATGCTCTGTCTCTCTCTGTCCCAAAAATAAATAAAAACGTTGAAAAAAAAATTTTTTTTTAATTAAAAAACTTAAATTGCTCAAGAAGTAACAATTTAAGCCCATTATTAGGATATGCAAAGATAAATATTAAAAGTAGTTGACTCTTGGGAAGGAAAAGTTGGGAGGGACGAGGGAATAGCTGTAGCAACGAGAATTATGTGACTCTTGAATTTATGTGCCTATGTAACTTTTGTAAAAATTGTGGGAAGTGGGGAGTGAAAGCCAATCAATTGGAGATGAATAAAGCTCTTGAAAAGTCAATGAATAGGATGACACATGTCCCTGTTTGCCAGAGATAGTCCCGGTTTTCATCTATCCATAGTGCTTGTTCACTCACCAAATGTCTCTGTTTGGCTAACTTTGTGTCAGGCTGATGCCTCCTGAACCCACTGATCAACCTTAACATCACCTTAGCATGAGACATGGTATCTTCCTCCTGTGATCCAAAAGGAAATACACAGTACCACCTATGAAATATCCTTGCCAAAAAAACAAGAACAAAAAAGAAGGTAAATCTCATCAAGTCTCTCACCTGGGTTTCTCAAAATGCACATCTTGGAACACATGCTTCTTTCTCGTGTGTATAGGATGTTTAGCAACATCCCTGGCCTCTCCCCTCTAGATGATAATAGCACCACCCTGCTGTGACAACCAAAACATTTTCCACCTATTGCCAAACGTCCTTGAGGTGAACGGAGTTGGGGATCTCCCCCGTCATTGAGAACCACTGCTCTACATCTAAGTACCAATTTACAGGACGTGGGATAAAGTAGTATGTTAAAGGGTACCAGCAGGACACAACCAGCCAAATTGAGAATGTGGGAAATTCTAAAGGACAGATGACCCAGCTTTTTCAATAAACACAAGGTACAGGGGATGTATGAGAAGAAGGACTATTACAGTTTCAAAGCCCTTTTTAAAAAATCAACAAATGCAACATGTGGATTTGTTTGGATCCTGATATAAATTGCAAAAAGGATATTTTTGACACAACTGGAGAAAATTATGGACGAGTTAGGTATTATGACACCAAGAAATATTGTTAGTTTTGTGAGTGTGATAACAGTTCTGTGTTTACATTACGTTTTAAAGCTTTCTGTTAAAGATACATATTGCTGTATTAATAAAGTGGTGTGAAGTCTGGTTGCAAAGGAAGAAGGTGGGGGATAGATAAAGCAAGAACATCAGAACATGGACAATTATTGAAACTGAGCAGTGGGTATCTGGGTATTCATGTACAGTCATCCCCCCTTATCCACAGGGGATAGTGGATAGTACTGAGCCCTAGTCATACATACCTATGATAAAGTTTAATTAATAAAATAGGCATAGTGAGGCAGGTGAGGTAGCTTAGGCTACTACTATTGACCTTCTGATGATTCATCGGGAGGAGCGTCCGCTTCCCACTGCAGTTGACTGACGGTGGATAACTGAAGCTGCCAAAGCCAAACCACAGCTGGGTGGAGGCGCTAGTCTACTTGCTCTCGACTTTGTGTATGTTTGAAATTTTCCATAATAAAAACTTAAATGGAAGGAATAAAACCCAAGAAATGAATAAAGTATGGCTTACTGGGAAGCACTTGGACTGGGAGTCCAGAGTTCGGGGTTTTGTTCCCAGCTGCTCTGCTAACCAATCTGGTCGTTTTAAGCAGGGAAGTCACTTCTCTGGTTTGTAGGATGAAGTTCGTGGGTTAACAGATTTCTACGATCTCTTCCAGGTGAGGCTGTCAATGACTCCAGGACTTGCAAAAGTGAATTGAGTAACAGCCCCGAGGACTCAGCAATTTCAAAAGTCTGAATGCGTGGTGAAGACGCTGGTGATGAGCTCTGGCCCCGGATTCCCAGATTCCCTCCTGGGTCCCCTGACTAGCTTAGAAGGAGCCAGATGAACTGCGTTGAAAGGTTGGAACCTTGTAAGTTAGAAAGCGCCTCCTCAACAAGGCTTGCGTCAAACCCCCTCTCTTTAAGCAGCTGTGGCTGCAGTTTGAGTAACTTGTCAGGGAAGTGTGAATTACAAGTCTGTATTACAAAAGTGTTTATTTTCAGCCTTTCCAGAAAACAGTGAGGAAGAGGGAAGCATGCATAAGAAAGCAGCCGGCATCTGAGGCAGAAGTTTGCTTTTCCTTATCCTCTCCCTCCGCCTTTCCAAGTCTTTAACCACAGGTCTAGCCTCCCCTCCCCCGCAAACCTGAGTGAAGCCCTCTGTAGGTTTGGAGAGGTAGAGCAAACAGGAAGAGGGCAGGTGGAGAGGGGCGGAGGAGCTCAGAGGGGCAAAGGAACAAAGGAAGTCCCGGCCTCCCATCCCGGCCAACGTTCCCCGCCCGGCCCTGCTGCAATGAAATGATCCACATGGGACTAATGGCGCAATACCACAAAGGAAACCCTTATTAGAGAGACCTCCCTGAAATACCCTTGGAAACAGCATCCCAAAGATCTCTCTGGCCTTGCTTTGAAGAATGCAGAAGACTTTCCTTGTCACCATTTGTAGAGCATGGTCCATGGTGAAGGGAAGGGGGGAAGTCACACCAGTTCCCCTCCCCTGTACTCCATCCTGGGCCCCAACTAAAACCTCAGCTTCTCTCCTTCAGCCTGTCACAAGGGCCTCCCCACAGTCTTTGGCCTCCAGGGTGGCCTTCCGGAAAGCAAACCTGCCCCACCCACTGCGCCTCCTCTTTAAGATATTTTCACAAGCCCTTCTTGCTGTGGAGATAAAATCCAGTGTACAGGACCTCCAGTAGAAGCACTGAGTACTAATGATTTAAAAGCATCCTCACAAATCTCAGGAGCTGCATGACTCCCTTGGATGAACCTAGAAGGAGCTTCTTTACAATATTCAGAGGCCATGCCTAGGGGCAGGACACAGGAATCCCACCCAGATGCTGGTGCTGTTTGCTTTAGGCCTGGACCTCCTGGCCTGTCCAACTCTGCATCTCTCCAGTCTCCCCAGACCTCTTTGGTACGCAAGGGCAGCCGCCCTGCAGAGAATGCCTGGAGAAGGACAGCCCCAGATAGTCGATCCCCCAGCCTGAGGTGGGGAGGAAACACAGCAGCCCCAGGAGGGATGGGGAGATATATTCCCAAAGCCTTGTCCACCTGAGTCATCAATCAAAGCAGCTCAGCACATAGTGCTGAGGCAGAGGGAAACAAGGATCCTGAAGGGTAGAGAGAGCCTTAGGTAGCCTGCAGCAGGAGGTGAACCAGGCCACTTCTGGAGATGAAGTGAAAAGGTCTGAGGTAGCTTTATAAAAGAAGGTTTAAGTACACAAGTAGCAAAGGAATAAATTCTCCTGAGAAAATACTGAAACTATTTCAGATGAAGCTACTGAATTAGTTAGGATGTATTGAATTGTAACAGAATGCCCTAACACAGGTGTAAGCAATAAAGACATTTTAATATCTCAAGTAACCAGAAGTTTGAAGTAAAATAGTAATCTGCCTTGGAACAGCAAGAAGATGTCAGAATGCTGGACTGATGTCTCCACAGTTCTCCTGGCCTTTCTCTCGTGGTCATAAGATGGTTGTCACAGCTCCAAGCATCACATTTTCAAACAATATCACCCCAAGACACAGGAAGGGGAGAGGCAGAACTCTGTCCACTACACTCTCTGGTATTAGAGCAAACAAATACTTCCTATAAGTCACCAGCCGACTAAGTCACATGCCTACCTGTAGGCCAATCACAGGCAAGAGGAGTGACATGACTATACTTGGTTTAGATCATGATTCGATGCCCGGACCTACCTTCCCTAAGCAAATGCTGCCCTTTGATACCTGAACATAACCTGAATTGTTAGCACGGAAGAGTTGGGAGGTGGGGGATGGGAGATGGCTACTATTAGGCAACAAACAGTGTCTACCACTACTGAAGTCCCCTTTGACTGTCTCCCTCAATTTGAACCTCCTCCCACCCTCCCCCCAGTGCAAACCACTATTAGCATTCCAGACTTTACGTGAATATACATATATATACACACAACACACATTAGACAATAGGCTCGGGGTATTTCATAGACGTGTGTGTGTGTGTGTGTGTGTGTGTGTGTGTGTGTGTGTGTGTGATAAACTTGCTATCCTCCTCCAGGCATCTTTCTGCAATTTGCTTCACCATTCAACGATATGTCTCAGTGATCCATCCATGTCAATATTTATTGATCTATTCTATTTTTGCAACTGCTGCATGGTGTTCCCTAGTGTAAACATACCACAGTTTATTTAGATACTTCCCTATTGATAGCCTCTTGGTTGTTTTTAAAGTAGCTTCTAAGCACTTCCATGGATGAATGCACTGGATAGTCTCCATTTTCTCTGCTCTGTGTTCGGATTGCTGATCACTATAAACAGCATGAACTGGCCCTCTTGCTCTCTGGCATCTGGTTGGGTGAAATGTCTGTGAGTAGCCGGAAATCAGAGAATGTAAGAGAGAGAAGTTGGAGTGTTATTCCCCTGGTTCGTTTCCTGCCACACTGCAGATCGGCAGGGGCTGTGTTCCTCTACCAAGGCCACAGCTCCTCCAGGGGATGCCCCACAGCTAAAGCTCCCAGGGGGTTCCAGTATCTGCTATTACCCCTTGCTGCTTCAGGCCCAAGGGTGGTAGCATCTCTCCCTGCTGTTGACAATCCTTCTGTAGGTGCTGTTTTCTGTACTCTAACTGATTTAGCTAACTACATTCATTTAAAAGAGCAAGAACCATGAAGACCCAAACTTTTGATGCATGGCTACATTTGTCCACTAATTTGCCTCATCATTCCTCCCAGCATCACTCCTTCCCAGCTTCTACTTTCATCTCCTCTCTGTCACTCAGTCCCTGTGCAAGCAGCATCCCAGATGACCCCCACCCTGATCTGCCTGGCTCCTGGACTCTACTGTGTGTGCTACACTTTGAGCACACTGGGTCTTCTTCCTGACTGATCTCTCCTTGTGCGGGGAACCCACAAGATCTTTAACTGGCTGCTGCTTAATGGGAGCCAGAAAACATTCTCAGTTCTCACAGAACAGGACCAGGAATATGCATGTGGTTCCCAATGACAGGAACATTCCCCCAGGGACTGACAAGAGCCCAAAGGCCCCCTCTCAGTCCTCTGAGCTCCCTTACACACCACACACCTCACTTCATGTTTCCTTTTAAACTCAATGCAAAGTTCTCTATGCTAGGCTCTGAGATGAGTTTGGAAACCAGTCAGCAAAGTAGAGCTTTGCAGAGCTCCTAGCAAAGTAGGTAAGAGTATGGACTGTGAAATCCAATATATTAAGGTTCAAAGTCTGAGTCTACCACTCAACGGCTGAGCCACCTTATTTAACTGCTAGTGCCTCTGTTTCCTCACTGTAAAATTGAAATTATAATATTACTTACCTCTTAGGGTTGTTTTAAAGATACATAAGATATATCTAAATATATACCTCAGAGGCCTTAAAATAGAGCCTAGTCCAGGGAGAGCCCTCCATACATGGATATTTTTTGCGCTCTCTCTCTCTCTCTCTCTCTCTCTCTATATATATATATATATATATATATAATATAAGTATATACTATAATATATAAGTTGCTGTGGAGGTAAAAGAAACCATGGTCCCACCCTCTGCCATCTACACTGGAAGATGAAGAGAACATTGTCGTCACAATGAACAACACAGGTGACCCTGTATTTTTGAGGAGCAAGTTACATGGTGTAAATTCCAGTGCAATAGTATTGGAATGGTTCTTTCATATACCTGACTTTTCATGTTGCCTGACAGGTTCTTGATTGTAAGCGCCAGGCATTAATGCCTCTTGCATGCCCAGGGCTTGGCACACAATAGACATTCAAACACAGTCTGTCTAAATACCCAAGGAATGCTTGGACCACATGTTAGAACAAGCACCTTGTTCTTTACAAAGCACTTTGAAAGTGAAGCACCATTTAATCCCCATAACAACCCAGTAAGATAGTTACTATTGTTATCATCTGGACTTTCCAAAATAAGGCAAGTGTGGCTCAAAAAGCTTAGTAGCTTGATTGAGTCCCACAGTCAGTTTACAGTAGGGTTGGTCTGGGACCCATGGCCTTTGACCATAAATACAGAGCCTCCTCCCATAAGGGCCACAGAAGCCCGTAAGCTAGAAAAGTCTATCCTCTGCTGAATGTCTTTTTCTGGCCTCCAGGGTACCGTCTTTCTAAACCTTTCTCTGCTCTCTCTAGCTGATACTGCTGGTTCCAGATTCTTCCTTTAGCTAAAGGGAATCCAATTTGTTAGGATTTCTTTTCAGGGAGGCAGATACTCTCCTGTTTATCCAAGTCCCTATCAGACATATAAATGCATAATATAGTCATTAAACTCTGAAATACATGACACAGTCATAACCGCACACAAGCTATTAAAAAGCTCATTACCTTCAGTGTGAGATACTCCCCATGCTATGACTCTCTCCTCACAGGGCCAGGACAGAACGTTAGCTCCCCAGTTAGGGGAAATGTTTTATTTTGCCTAGGAATCCTTCTAAAAACAGTTGTATTACTGATCAATCCTAGCTTATCTGTATGCTTCTGAATGCATTGGAAGGCAATATTTAAAAAATTGTGTATCATAAAAAACACTGCACACCCTTTGGGGAAAAAAATCAAGCAAAATGAAGTAGGTAAAGTAAAAAGTGAAAATGCTCAAGGAAATGAAAATACAAGCCACATACTAGGAGACAATTTTTGCAAAAGACGTATCTAATAAAGGACTGTTGTCCAAAATACACAAAGAACTCTTACAACTCAACAATAAGAAAATGAATGACCTGATTTAAAAATGGGCAAAAGACCTGAACAGATATGTCACCAAAGACAATATACAGGTAGAAAATAAGCATATAAAAAGATGTTCAACAACATATGTCATTAGGGGATTGCAAATTAAAACAATAATGAGATACCACTTACTATACACCTATTAAAATGGTCAAATCCAAAATGCTAACTGCACTAAATGCTGGCAGGGATCTGGAGCAATGGGAACTCATTTGTTGCTGGTGGGAATGCAAATGGTACAGCCACTTTGGAAGACAATTTGGCAGCTTCCTACAAAACTATACTATACTCTTACCATACAACCCAGCAATTGTGCCCTTTGGTATTTACCCAAATGAGTTGAAAACATGTCCACACAAAAACCTGCACACGGATGTTTATAGCAGCTTAATTCAAAACTTGGAAGCAAACCAAGACGTCCTTGCCAAAACTTGGAAGCAACTACGATACCCTTCCAACGTGGGTTCATCGACTGTAACAAATGTACCACTCTGGGGGAGGATGCAGGTAGTAGAAGATGCTGCAGAGGGGTGAGGCAGGGGTTGTATGGGGAATCCCTGCACGTTCCCTGCAGTTTTGCTGTTAAACTAAGAGTGCTCTAAAAATCAGTCTATTTTTAAAAGTCACTTTTGGGGCGCCTGGGTGGCGCAGTCGGTTAAGCGTCCGACTTCAGCCAGGTCACGATTTCGCGGTCCGGGAGTTCGAGCCCCGCGTCGGGCTCTGGGCTGATGGCTCAGAGCCTGGAGCCTGTTTCCGATTCTGTGTCTCCCTCTCTCTCTCTGCCCCTCCCCTATTCATGCTCTGTCTCTCTCTGTCCCAAAAAATAAATAAACGTTGAAAAAAAAGTTTTTTTTAAATAAAAAAAAGTCACTTTTAAGGGCTTGCCATGCCCTGTCCCACTCCCTATGTGTAACTGTCAAACGTTTAGTGTATTTTCTTCCAGTCTTTTTTTCTTACACACACATAATGTGTATGTATATGTATATGCAAGAGCTTTTTTAAAGGTCAGCACAAGCTATGTATACACAATAACAGTGTCTTGTTATAATCGTGGAAATACTTCAAAGTACCTGCTTGTTCAAGATAAGGAATAGTTAAGTAAACTATGACATATGGTTAGCTGGGCACTGTCTGATGGAAACTGCTTTGGACTTGAAGGTATTTAGAGGAGGAGGAGGAGGAGGAATGGTAGCGGTAACAGGTATAGGTAACAGTAGTCATAGCTATAGTAGAGTTGTAGTAAGAATAAAGTAGTAGTAGTATTTAGAGTAAGTAGGAGTGGAGTAAAGTCATAGTAGCAGCCGCAAAAGCTGTGGCAGTAGTAACAGTGGTTATAGTCGTAAATAGTATTAGTAGTTAGAATAAAGTAGTACCAGGAGGAGGAGGAGGAGGAGGAGTTGTGGTGGTGGTCGTGGTCGTGGTCGTGGTAGTGGTAGTAGTAGAGTCAGATAGAACTGGATTTAAATTCATGTCTTGCTATTAAACAATTACTGAGCACGTGCCAAACCTTAATTTTTCATCTGTGCCACAAAAATACTAGTACTTACTCAAAGGGTTGCTAACCAATTAAATTGAGAGAATGCATATAAAGTCCTCAGCAAAGTGTCTGGCACCTCATAGGAGCCCCCATCAGCCACAGTCCCTTCTCAAGGGTAGACCCTTGTCTTAGTGATCAAGCCTGGCACAAAGTCATCAGTAAAATAAGTGCTGGCTGAGTTGAACTAGAGTAGAACACTAAACCTTTTTCAAAGCAATATTTAGAGACATACTGTGAAATTCGGGACTTCAAGCAAGACAAGATTGAACAGAGAGAATGAGAGGCTGACGCAACATTGAATGGTCTGCAGGAGTTGAGGTCAGGAAGTCCACGCTCTCTGGAACAAAGAGGAAGGACCATCACAGGTGACCTCAGCTGATCTCAGTACCAAAGAGGCGAGTCCCAAGGGGATGCCAGAGTCTGCGGCAAGACTGTCCATCTGCCCTGGCAGTGAGGTTTTCTCTGTGTTGCTGTCATGGCCCTCTGTTGACTCAGTGTGAGAGAGAACCCAAACCTGTGCCAAAAAAAACCAAAAAAACAAAAAACACAGAAAAGTAAATTCTGATAGAGGAGAAGGGGAGAGTAAGCTCACGGTCAATCTACACAACACTGGAGAAACATTTTTTAAAACTGAAACAACTTTAGTTTTATATTGCAAATAGATACATGTCTATTGTCAGGGAGAAAATCACCCACAATCTTACCAACAAGTGAAAGCCCCTGTTAAAACCTTGGTCTTATTTCCTGTGGATCTTTTTCTATGCTGCAAACATATGTAATACATATATCATTTGGATAAAATATTACATATGTGCATATATGTTCTCCATACATGATATCCTTTTATCGTGTCAATAAACAGTCATCCATGACATCATTTTTAATGGCTGAATAGAATTCCAGCGTCTGGCTAAACCATGCTTTATGTAACCAATCATCCATTGTCAGACACTTGGGTCATTTCCAAAATCTTGCTATTATAAACAGAGCTGCCAGGAACTTCCTTAGAGCCACGCAGTGAACTTCTGATCCTCTTTCACAGAAGGATGAAAGAGAACAATGGGCTATTTGCAAAAGTTGACTTCAACTCCAAACCACCATCCCCTTTTCTCCACCCCTGGTGATACCCTGTCCTCTGGAGTCCAGCTGGAGGAATCCACGGTCAGGACCTTAGATTCTTGAGGATTTGCCCCACACCCAGAAAGAGTGTCTGAGCCTTTCTGAACTCATATAATTAGATGTGAGGGCCCTGAAACCAGGCCAGTGCTAGCCCAAACTGGGAAGCAGATGAAAGAAGTCTTGGCTCCCTTTCAGCTCCCTCTTAAGTGTTTCCTTTCCCTAGTACTGTCCAGTCCTCCCAAGAGGCAACTGCCCAGCACCCCAAACCCCTGGGTCCTGCTCTCAGCATCTGATACCCTAATTTCTACAGCTGTGATAGCAGCCAGGCTGGAAAGGCCACACCTTCTGGTAATGTATACTCTTCAAGAAGCTCCCTTTAACATCTTGAGTCAACCAACATGCTTTGAACTAAACACTGCCATAACAAGTGACACAGACTGGGGGGCTCGAAACAACAGGAAGGGATTGTCTCACGGTTCTGGAGGCCACCAGTCAGAAATCAAGGTGACAGCAGTGTTGTGCTCCCTCCAAAGGTGCTAGAAGAGATACATTCCTTGCCTACTCCGGTGTCAGACAGTTGTCAGTCATCTTCGGTATTCCTTGGCTTGCAGCCGCACCCTGCAATCTCTGCCTCTACCCACCCGTGGCCCCCTTCCCTGCATATCTGTGCCTCTGTCTCCAAATGGCCTTCTTCTTACGGGACACCAGTCATACTGGATTTAAGACCTACTCTCATTCCGCATGACCTCATCTTGACCAATTACATCTGCAGAGACTGAGTTCCAAATATGGTCACATTCTCAGGTTCTGAGTGGACATGGGTTCTGGGGGGAACTCTACTCATGCCCCCCCCCCACCTCCAGTTCATGCTCTGATAGAGACAACAATGAATATTAAAAAAAATCAAAATTGCAGGCATAGAATTATGATTACAGCTTTAAATGGACCAAGAGGGCTAAAATATGGGGGTATGGGGTGTCCTACACCCCCAAGTCACCCTGTCTTGTACCTCCTCGTCTGGCTATGCCTATGAGCCAGACTTGCAGCAAGTCTCCAAGGGACCCTCTCAAAGTACCTGTGGAATAAAGAATACTTCTTGAATTCTCTCCAGCTCTGTTCAAAAGCCCGTTTTTTTTTTTTCCTCTTTTTTGTTTCTTTTAATGTTCATTTATTTTTGAGAGAGAGAGAGACAGAGTGCAAGCAGGGGAGGGGCAGAGAGAGAGGGAGGCATACAATCCGAAGCAGGCTCCAGGCTCTGAGCTGTCAGCACAGAGCCCAACGCAGGGCTAGAACTCACAAACTGCAAGATCATGACCTGAGCTGAAGTCGGAAGCTTACCTGACTGAGCCACCCAGGTGCCCCCAAGCCCATTTTTTTCTGACCATAGGTTCTGGAGACAGTTGTGTCAGGGAGAAGACAGACTGTAATGAAGAACATAGATAGAAAGGCAAAACTGCAAATCTTTCCCAAATTTACTGTGCTTTTTGTACATTTGTTCCCTTTTCCTCTCAGGTTTAAGAAGTAGGAGGAGGGCCCGAAGCAGCACTAGCCTCTTTGAATCCCTGAGCTAGCTCTCTCCTGCCCTGGCTGCTTACTGCTAAGACAGCAGGGCCGCAGACTCCTGGTGAGACAATTAGGCCCGAGCCTTTCTCGCCAAGACCTCGGGCAGCAAGCAATCCCTGCATTTCCGGAGCCGACCTTCAGCGCAGCCAGGATAGGGCACGGCTGGGATTTGAGAGCCATCCATCACAGCACATCCCTTGTAGAGGCCACAGGGTTCTCTTCAGAGGCATTTGCCCCAAACCTCAATCCTCTCCTTAGACAACTTTAAGGTTAATTATTATGTGCCTCCACCAGCTCTCACAGATGACAGGAGTAACTCACAGCGAGTGTGTTCATGGTCCATACCCCACCTACAGTCCCCACACTGTGCCCAGTGGAGACTCTGACCCTGTCTCCAGCCTGTCTTCTGTAGGCCCCTTTCATTCTTGGCCTGAGAGTTTTGACTGCTAGTGGAGAGCAGGATGAAAGTGCAGGAGAGGTCGGCCTTTGGGAACAACCCTCAAGCAATGAGCAACAGGAGATGGTGAAAAATGCCCCAACTTTCCTGCCCTTGGGAGGAGGAGGGGCAACTCTGAGTTGTCTGTCTCCCAGAGGTGTCAGCAGAGCTGAGCCCCAGTTGCCCGCAGTGGCAACCTGTTCATTAAAGTACTGTAGATTATCTCTATCTCCCCTCCCCAGGTCCTTCCCTGGGCTTCGTAGCATCTCTTCCAAACAAACTACTTGCACTCAAATCCGTGTCTCCAGGTTGGCTTCTGGGCACTCAACTCAAGATACACAGTGGCATTAGCATGAATTTATTTCTCTGTTGGGTAATGAGCTCCCTACAGACAGGCACCAAATATTATTCTGAGCACTCACCATTTGGTCCCTGCCAAAGGTTTAATATGCATTACCTCATCTCAACTGCACAGCAACCCTTAGAGTCCAGCACTAACATTATCCCATTTTACAAATTAGGAAGATGAAGCTCAGGGAGCTTGAGTCACTTGTCCAAGGTCACACAGCCTAGAGGAAGGAGCTGGGATTTGAATTAAGGGGGTCTCTCTTTGGTGCTTACACCATTAATGATTAATGTCTGTGAAAGAAACAAAGATGCTAGCATGCAATCCCTGCAAGCATTGGTCCAAAGGGCTCAGGACCAGCTAATTTCTCGAGTGGAGATAGAGGACATCAGGGTGTCCTTCTCCAAATTTCCATGAGTCTTTTCTCTATTCACTTATTGACTCAAGGAGCATTTATTGATTCCTCTCTGTCCAAGGCACTGGATGAGGCCCTGCGCAGGTTACAGAGAAATGCGAAGCAAATTCAAGGGGCTTTTTTGTTCGACATCTTAGTGAGCCTGCAGTGAGGGCAGCTGTTCTCCGAGCTTCACTATGCTACAGGGACAACACGAAGAAAGAGGCTGGAAAGTCGCCCAAGAAAGACAAAGACCCAGTGAACAAATCTGGGGGCAAGGCCAAAAGGAAGAAGTGGTCCAGAGGCAAAGTTCAGGACAAGCTCAATGACCTGGTCTTGTCTGACAAAACGACATATGACCAACTCCTTAAGGAAGTTCCCAACTATAAGCTTATAACCCCAGCTGTTGTCTTGGAGAGACTGGAGATTCAGGGTTCCCCGGGCCAGGGCAGCCCTTCAGGAGCTCCTTAGTAAAGGACTTACCGAACGGGTTTCAAAGCACAGAGCTCATGTCATTTACACCAGAAATACCAAGGACAGAGATGCACCAGCTGCTGGTGAAGATGCATACACATGTCCCCCCAACTGTACACTTTGAAAGACAAAACTTTATTAAATCAAAAATAAGCAAATAAATAAATAAATAAAGCAAGCAAGCAAGCAAATTCATGGAGCTCATAATCTGCAGGGAGTGAGGGAGACACAGATAAGGCAGAAAAAAATAAATACCTGAAAAAATAAATTACAAGACTAGAGCTGCCATTAGGCAGAAGCGATGCATGGCCAAGTGAGTTGAACAAAAAAGTGCTATGTTTTCAAAGATGAGCTCCGGGAACTGGAGCAGACAGACAACTGGGAGGAAGGGGGGCTTCAAGGTACTGGATGGCCAGAAGTAGGGACAGGGAGGGAGAGTGACATGGCAAAGACATGTGAGCAAAGCCACAAAGCAAGGGGATTCCAGACAATTTGCTTCATCATTCTGCCCTGCCCCCTCCCCCAAGTCAAAGCTAACTGGGGAGGAAATAGTGATGTTTCCCAGGAGCAAAACCAAGGTTTAATTGCCGAGGATTATGAATACATGGTCACTTGCAAGTGCTTTTCAAGCTAAGACATGCATAAAGGAATACAAACCACATACTAAAGAGGTCACCTTTCCTTCAGGTCTAAAGGCTGATTGAGTAAGTGTGACCTCCACGACTCCTGCTCCGAAAACTTGGCACCAGAGGACACTGCGTAACCACCCGCTCTCACTGTTGTGCTTGGATCACACTGCCTGGAATCTGGGAGTCACAAACTTTGGGGATTGAAGATATTTCCCTGAAGGCTTGGCAGCCAAGACCTCATTTACAGCTCCTGTTCTGGGAGAGGATTGATTCTTTGCTCACTTTCACCTTCTCCCCAGTGAGGGGGTGGGCAGGCCACATTGGCACATGGGGTGAGAAATGGAAAGCGCCCAGCCAAGGACTCTGCACAATTTGGTAGAGATCAGGCATGGAAAGCATTGAGGACTCTGGGCTACCATGGGCAGAACTTGCTGAAAGGACCTCACCCTTGGTGGAACTAAGAGCCCCCACTATCCTTCAACCACCCCCAAATTAACATACAGTCTAAGTAGACTCAATGTCTGCTATGCAAACACAGCTTCAAGATCTGCCACCAAGTCCCAACTAGTGGCTGCCCCCAGGCCTCTTCCAAATAGAAATTCCACAGCCACCATTCTCGCCAGCTCACCTGGGGCAGCTAGAGTTTTACAGCCATGGCTATAGGAAGACAAAGGCTGGATCCAAGTCCTAGGAGGTTCCAGAGAGCTTTGCTGTTCACTCCACAAGAGTCTGAAGCCCAACTAACACCAGCAGTTGTTGAAATGACATTGTGTAGCCAATGGGCCCACGTGGGGATGGTATCAGTGGCTTTCCCCACACTGCCACAAAGGCCAGGCGAGCGTAGGCGTGCACTCTGATGCCTGTGGGACTGCCCTTGCCCACTTGGGGCTGAGAGCAGAAGCATAAACGTTTCCCCATTTTCTCTTCCTCACCTCAGGATGTTCCTGAGATGCATTTCAGAAAGCTTCTCAGAAGGTGGCCAATTCAATAACACATCCTCTTATTGGCTCTTCCTCCTTCCCCATCTCACTCTCAGATAGGTAACTCACATAGAAGCATTCTTGTCAGGTGCTGCTTTCAGGAGAACACAGGCTCAGGCACTCAGAAACCTCAAAAGATATCACACTTGGCTGCTGAAAATGAGCCCAACAGACCACAGCAACGAGACTTTTCTCTATCCTTGCTTGTGTTGAATGTGTAAGCAGTCCAGCATTACCTCTGAGAGAAGTTCTCAATACATCCAACCCAAAGAAGGAGAAAATGATCCTCTACCTACATAAGAGAGGTGTGGCAGGTAAATTCTTTTCGCTAAGTTTGATTTCATTTTGTGGATTCACTAAAACCCATCTTGTGCAAGAGCCAGTGATTCACCATGTAACAGTGGGAAGAGCAGGGCCATTGGAAATGGGAAGCTTGCCACACTGCTTACATCCACACATCAGGACACAAAGTCAGGTGATATGGCTTAGCTGATGCCCTCGACTCGATATAGGGATTTTAACCTAATATAGCAAGGAGGCTTCCATTTGAGAACCCAGAGCCCTCTTCCAAAGGAAATGATGGGTAAGAAGAAGGAAGGGGACTAGGGAAGTGGAAGAGAGTTAATGGATCAGAGTTAAAATAAACCTGAGAGGAAAGAGGAGACTTCTAGAGAGGAGGGAAGGAAAACCTCACTTACATCTCCAATTTGCACGCCAGTCTGACCAGCATTGCTTTCAGAGTGACATAGGAAACACCTAGTAATGTATGCATCGTCAGAGGGGAAGGGTGAGTTTTGCTGGGGTGTGAGAACTAAGATTACAAATAGTAAAAAGAGTATTAGCACTTGTCACAGATCAAACGTCACGTTTTTAGCTTGAGACATTAATTGTTATGATTATAAAATCATTTTCTTCTATATTAAAAAATGTGAAGACTAGAACAAAAACAATTACTTCCAAGTTTTCTGAAAGGTTGATACTAAAATTTTTTTTTTTCTTTATGCCCTCACCCCCAACGGAGGGGCTGTGAACACATCTAGGGTCCTTAGCACCTTGGAGCCTGGTTAGAACAGGCCTACGTGAGCCCATGCCTGGTTAGAACAGGCCTACGTGAGCCCATTCGTAGGCATTGACCAAAGAGAAAGAAAAACTTTAGTTCACAGAGAACCTGTACAAAGATGTTTACACACACTTATCCATAATCCCCCCAAACTGGGCACCACCCCAATGCCCTTCAACTAGTGAATGGAAACAAACAGTGGTACAGCCATACAATGTAACAGTGTTCATCAATACAAAGGAATAAACAACAGATGTCTGCAACCACAGAAGAATAGATCTCAAATGCATTTTGCTAAGTGAAAGGAGCGAGTCTCAAAAGGCTGCATGATTCCATTTATATGACATTCTGGAAAAGGCAAAACAGACAGAAAAAGGATCCCTGGATGCCCAGGGCTACAGGTGGGTGGAGGGAGGAGATTGACTACCAAAGGACACAAGGGAATTTTTAAAAAATGCTTATTTATTTATTTTGAGAGAGTGAGAGAGCTAGAGTGTGGGCAGAGGAGGGTCAAAGAGAGAAAGAGAGAGAGAGAGAGAGAATCCCAGGTGGGCTCTGCACTGTCAGCGCAGAGCCTGATGCATGGCTTGAACTCACAAACCATGGCGTCATGACCTGAGCCAAAATCAGGAGTCGGACATTTAACCAACTGTGCCACCCGGGTGCTCAGAATATTTTTGAGGGTAATGAAACTGCTGTATCTGTTAATGTGGTGGTAGTCATGCAACTGTATGCATTTGTCAGTGCTCATGGAGTTGCACACCACTGGGGAGCCTGGGTGGCTCAGTCGGTTGAGCATCTGACTTCAGCTCAGGTCATGATCTCACGGTTTATGAGTTCGACCCTTGCATCGGGCTCTGTGTTGACAGCTCAGAGCCTGGAGCTTGCTTCGGGTTCTGTGTCTCCCTCTTTCTGTGCCCCTCCCCTACTCATGCTCGGTCGGTCTCTCTCTCTCTCTCTCTCTCTCTCTCTCTCTCCCTCTCTCAAAAAATGAAAACATTAAAAAAATTTTTTAATTACAAAAAAATAAAGAATTGTACACTACTAACAAGAGTGAATTTTACTGTAAGTTATAACTCATTTAAAAAAAAACCAAGAGAGATGAGCTGTGGAGTCCCTGGCCTGGGAAAGAACCTCAGCTCCACTACTGCCTTCTGTGTGAACTTAGGCAAGTTATTTAACCTTTCTGCACCTTGGTTTCCTCATCTATACCAGAGGGTTTAATAGCACCTACCTCGCAGGTTTGTTACAAAGAGTCAATGAGTAACACAGTGCCTGACACCCACTCAGCATTGCATCTTATTATGACCATCCAGCCAAGAGCCACAGCAAAGGGTGCCTCCCCAGGTGGTCTTGTTATCTCTCTGCCCAGCCTGGATTCCTGGGGAGAAATTGATGCTGTCCCTTGAGAACTCTGGGAAGCAACCTGGGCTGGGTTACAGCTGGGTGTTACTGAAACCTGGCTTTGAATCCCAACCAATAAACCGGCATCTCTATAGGGGTTTTTAAGTCTCTCTCCTGCAGCCTGCAGCTATGCCTCTCAGCCTAGCCAGTAAGCTCATAAATGCCACACTAGGCGAAAGATGTGCACTCACTCTTCCATGTTCCTGTAAAGCGGTGATTTATCCATTCTTATTTCCTGGCACATAGTAGACAATAGATAAATACATAGGATGTACTACCCCAGGGCAACTAGCAGCTGGGCATTTTCTTGGACTATGCTAAACATTGATTGCAGGTTCTAATTGTTTTTTTCTTTTCCAAAAAATTTTTAATGTTTATTTTTTATTATTTTTGAGAGAGAGAGAGAGAAAGAGACAAACAGTGTGAGTGGGGGAGGGGCAGAGAGAGAGGAAGACACAGAATCCGAAGCAGGCACCAGGCTCTTGAGCTGGCAGCACCGCGAGATCATGACCTGAGCCAAAATTGGTGATTAACTAACGGAGCGACCAAGGCAACCCTAATTTTTTTTTCTTTCTTTAGGGGTATGTGTGTGTGTGTGTGTGTGTGTGTGTGTGTGTGTGTGTGTGAGTGATTCTCACCAAAAAGCTAACACTCTCTCTTGCATATAAATGAAAACCTACGGCCCAATTGAAGTGTTTTAAAGAACCCAAGCAGGCTTTTCTAGACTTAGGAAGTTTTGTGAAACATTCCATTCATTATATTAAGTAACAAGATGAATCCCTAACAGATTTTCATTGATTAGGCAGAAGTTCAGGACACAAACCATATATGCACGGTGGGCAGGATTTAGCTGCTCATTTGTTCACTAACAGAGGGAGTCATGCAACAGGTACCTGTGGAGCGCCTCTCCTATGTTAGGATCCGTGCCAGGGGTGCTGGGATTCTGGGGAGAGTCACGCTGTTCCTTCTCAGCTTCTGCACCTGAGTATGCGGTGTCACTATACAGAGACGTTGCCTGTTGGGGTCTTAGTTTTCTCAGTTGTAACTGTTAAGGCCATTTCAGACCCCTTCCAGAACAATCTAGGAGGTTGTATTGCAATTTATGGCAGTGGAGACGTTTTTATTGCAACTGATGGTGATGGTCCTGTTGAAGATAACGACGTTGCTGACCTGAAGAAGAGGAAGAAGTTGAAGGGAATGCTTTAATCCTAGTCGCTAATTTACAAGCTTCTATTTCTCTGACTGCTTTGGAACTATTTATGATAGAATGAAAGATGCATAGCCCCTCCCATGGGGCAGAGAAATGGAGAGCGAGCACAAGAGGGCTTCAACTGATGCCTGTAAGGTTCTATTCCTTAAAATTAAAAAAAATTCAGTAGGGCTTAGTGTTAAATCGGTGTGTTAGAGGAGTTCATACTTGTGAGTTATAATGTACTGTGCATTTTTTCCTGTCGAAATATTTCTGGATAATTTTTTTTAAAGATACACTTCCTTCCTCAGTAACTAGAAATGTGTTGTAAGGCATTTTTTAATCACAGAAAGGGTATTTCTGTACTTAACCTGAGTAATCAGTCCTTCCTTGGAAATAGCACCCTGCTGCCGACCTGCTCTCTCTGTCTCCCCTGTGACTGCTCTACTGGATCCCGCCGACCTGCTTGGATGAACACACGGCCGGACTACTTAAATCATGACAGCTAAGCACCCCGGGACTTTGGTTCCTTTAAACCCTTCCCACTGGCAGGTCTGCGAGTCCGCACTCCCCACCAACGTGGTGTGGACACCCTGCTGATGAGGCAGCTCTGAGCCTGTTTCCCTCCAGGAGCCTGAACCAGGCAGGGGAACCAGGCGCCCAGGCCAGGCAGGGGACAAAAAGGATTCTGCATTTCAAAGGAATGAGCGAGGGGAGGCGTGGATCAGCCTCAACTCAAAGGCTAAAAATACTGCGGTTTTATAGACTTCTGACTAGTCCACAGGAAAAGAGGAGGAGGAGAGGGTAGGATCTTTGTATCAGTCCTGCTAAACTTGTGCTCATCAGTAAAGAGTGAAGCTGGGAGCCTTCATCCCAGGTTCTCTCCCAAGTCAGTGTAGAACGAGAGCTCTCCACTCACCTCCTCTGTCGTAAAAATGTGATTAATAGGAACCAGGTGGGGTTCTGTCTGTTCAGAGGCAAGCCCCAGCAGGTGGAAATCCAAGGTGGCCTCCCTCCCTGAGCCTGTATCCTCAGCATACCTGAGCCTTGGCATTTGATCTCTCCGGGCAGAGACCCATCTCTGGAAAGACTGTGGGGGCTGATTAAAAACCTCACCTCTTGGGTTGCATAAGTGGCTCAGTTGGGTAAGTGTTCGACTTTGGCTCAGGTCATGATCTCACTGTCCGTGAGTTCGAGCCCCATGTCGGGCTCTCTGCTGTCAGTGTGGAGATTGCTTCAGGTCCCCTGTCACCCCCTCTCTCTGTCCCTACCCTGCTTTCTCTCCTTCTCTTAAAAAATAACTAAACCACACACACACACACACACACACACACACACACACACACACACCACCTCTTCCCCTAGATGGTCTCTTAACAAAGGAGATAATAGAATGTGCCTTTAGCCTCCTTGAGGAAATCCAATTGATGTTGTGGTCAGATGCAAGATGCCTCCTTTAGCCAAGATGGATTTCTTTTTTCATTGGGTTTCCTTTATTCCTTAACTACAAATCATCTCAGCAAGATAAGGACTCCTTATTGCATGGGATGCTTCTCCTCCCCCACCCAAATCTGGGTGTTTGTAAACCTGTCTGAATTCTTTCTGCAGCAATGATTTCCTTCACAGACGAAGGTTAGAGGCATTGAGGAAGCCCAACCAGTTGGCTGGCACTGGGGAAAGTCAGACCTACAACCCTGGCAAAGATTCTTTGCTGGAGCAAACTTCAGTCAGACTCCTGAAACTTCTCCTAGGCCCATCTGTCCACTTCCTCATAAAACCCAGTTTTAGCAAAACCCCTGCCAAGTCAGCTTAACCAGACCCACCCCTCCAACACCCCATGCTCAATATCTGCTCTCCCTCAGTCAGGTTCCTCCTCTTCCACAGCCCCAGGTGATGTCTTATCACCCTGGCCTGCCTTCAGCAAGAATCCTGTCAGGTAGGTTTAGCCAGATGCCCTCTTACCCCTGATGTTTCCTCTTGGTAATTTTCCATCCACTAACCCCACATCTCTCCTTGGCTATAAAGTCCCACTTGTGGTCATCCTGAATAAAGTCTGGCTTATCGTTTTTAACAAGTGTCATTGAGTTTTTGTTTTAACATCCTCCTCCGGGGGCCCTGGGCTGGGCATCTTTCTTGGGAGCAGTAAGCAAAGAGTGAGCTTCTGCTCCACGGAGTAAACAAAACAGTTCCCCACAAACGAGTTGTTCTTCAGTACAATGACCCGCGTGGGCTGTGGCTCCAGTAAGTCATCCTTCGACATGGAAATATCAGTCGGCAGGGCACACAGCTATCATATAGTTAATTTTTCTTTTCTTGGTGAACACGCTGCCCCTCACCCCCACTGGATTTAACCGTGTATCAAGGACCCAACCCCTCAACCCAGGTGCTATTACTAAGTATTTACCAAGCCCTCACATGCTGCGGAAACTTCAGCTTTTACACTGGGGTAGAGCTGAATAAGGACAGTTCCATGCTGCTTCTGAAGGAGGTAAGAAGGCCAACTGCCTAGTCATTCTGTCCCCTAAAATCCCAAAATGCACCTCTTTGAATTAATTGTTAGAAACAGTATGAACACCTAACCTCTTTTAAGGGATTACTTTCTGCCAGGCCCTGTGCTCAGCCTTTAAGTAGAGCATCTCATTTTATCCCTGCATTTACGGGGGCAGGGACTAAAGCTTTAACAGGGTTGTGAAACGTTCCACTGTTGTGCAGCCGGTAAGAGGTGGAGCTGGGATTCCAGCTCTGATCTGTGTCTCTCCATGCCCAGAGCTCCTCGCCGTGATTTCTAGAAGGGCCCTTGTTGAGATGCCAAGTGGTCTAGTGTGGTAAGTGTACGAGAATAGACGTTGGAAGACGTGTTCTTTGGTTTTTTTTTTTAACATTTATTAATTTTTGAGAGCAAGCACGAGAGGGTGAGGGGCAGAGAGGGAGGGAGAGAGAGAATCCAAAGAAGGCTCCACGCTGTCAGCGCAAAGCCTGATGCGGGGCTCGAACCCACAAACCATGAGATCATGACCTGAGCCAAAGTCGGACGTTCAACCGACTGAACCACCCAGGTGCCCCAGAAGATGTGTTCTTGAACCTCTCGGTCACCTAACTTTTTGTGTGACTGTGAGGGATAGTACAACCTCTCGGGGCCTCTGAGTTGCGAAAAGGAAATAATGGTATTAGGTTGGTGTCTTTCACAAGAGTGGTTGGATGGGTCTTAATGCTAACCTCTAAAGGGAGACAGAAAGGAGATAAACTCACAAGAGGAAGTTACCAAGATTCCTCAGACTTGCCCCACTTGTTGGAAAGTATCCCTTCTCCTCACTGGGCTCCCTTTTTAGATGGTATCTGGAACACAGACCCTGCCCCCAGCCTTCCGGAGTTTCAGTAGCTACCAGGGAGTTCTGGAAAACAACAAATAAAATGGGCCACTTTCCACTTTCAGTGCCCAGGTCTCAAAGGCTTCATTTACATGTCAAGGAAAGTTACAGGCCCCTTTTGTGGGTGCTGTAGGCTTTTGACAGGAAAAGATGTTTTAGGGCCTGGCAACTTAGCCATTTTCATTGAGGCAGCTCCCAAAGCAGAAGAGAGATAAATGTTTAAGGCAGATCCCAAAGGGGTCCCATAACAGGCAGCAAATCTTTGAAGTTTGATCTTCAGTAGTCCCCCCTTATCTGTGGTTTCAGTTCCAGTTACTGCTGTCAACTGTGGTTGGGAAGCAGATGATCCTCCTTCTGACAAACAGGCCAACGCTACATCACATGCCTACGCTACCCTCGCGCAGGCAGTTTATCATCTCCCATCATCACATGAAGAAGGGTGAGTACAGCACAATATATTTCGAGAGACAGAGACCACATTTAAATCACTTCCTTGTGTTACAGCATTTTGTTACAGTTGTTCTATTTTATCACTGTTAATCTCTTACTGTGCTTAATTTATAAACTTTATCCTAGCTGGGTATGGAGAGGAAAAAAGTATACATAGGGTTCAGTACTATCTGAGGTTTCAAGCGTCCTCTGGGGGTCTTAAATAAGGAGACACTACTATGTACCTTTTCAAATATGTGCAAAGTTTTCATTCTAGTCCTATCCATGTCCATTTATTTTAACAAGAAACAACACCTTTTTATTACTTAGTCACATTATCTCTCTCCCTAAAACTTTGAGTGATCAATTATTGTTACTTATTGAACACAGCACTCATTTTACAGACCTTGCCTCACTTAATACTGACCATCACCCTAATGGGTAGGTGCTGTGACCCCTCCCACTTTATAGATGGTGACTATTCTCCACTTCTTTGCTGCCAGCACCATGGAGAGATGTTTAGCTTCTGGCTTCTCCCCACTTGGCTATTATAGATGAGTGCCCTCCTTTAATTAAGGTCACAGGAAAGAGTCTTTATCATTGTCATTTTTTAAAAATATAAAATTATAGGGGCGCCTGGGTGGCTCAGTTCATTGAGTCTCTGACTTCAGCTCAGGTCATGATCTTATGGTTCGTGAGTTCAAGCCCCACATCAGGCTCACCGTTATCAGCATGAGGCCTGCTTCTGATCCTCTGCCTGACTCTCTCTCTGCACTTCCCCCTGCTAAATAAATAAATAAATAAATAAATAAATAAATAAATAAATAAAATTATATAGTAAATATTATGATAAACCCAAATCCCCCAAACTATATACTCTTCTACAACTGAGAAGCCCTTCCCACCCTTCTGAAAATGCCTGAAACAGAAATTTGCCTTGGTTGTTCCATTATTTCCAATAAAGACCCAGTTTAATGCGGTGATTAAGCTACTTAGACTCAAAGCATGGGCTCAGGAGTTACAAATCCTCTCTAAGCCATTTCCTCCTGATGTGATCTTGAGCTAATCATTCACTCTCTCAGCTTCAGTTACACATCTATAAACTGGGAATAATAATAGGACCTACCCAGAGGTTTGTTAGGAGGACTCAATGAGCTAATGCATGCACAGCATCTGTCACAAAGTAAGTACTAAATGTCTGGTGCTTTTCTTATTAAAGAGATTAGGGGTGGAGATTGCTTTAAGCAACAGCTTTTAGTCAACAACACCTAAAACCACATTTCCAAGATTGGAAAAATGTTGTCATTGATTGCAAATTCATCTTCAGGTATTAGAGCAGGTATACTGACATTTGGCTGTGAAAATGTGATCCCTAAGCAATGTCTTGGGTTCTGAGCAAGGAAGGGGGTATAAGGTAAAGTCTACTGATTCTTGCAATGGAACTGAATTTCTTTAGGGGACCAGTTAGCTAACATGGGGGTGATTCCTCTGAGACCATGTCAACACTGAGCCTTACTGGCTGCAGATCTAATGAGATCACAGCTACCCTGCCCTGCTGGGAGGCAGCCCTAATCACTCTCAACCCCAGATGAGCTGACAATAGCTGCTCCAACTCTGGGCTCCACCTCACCTCTAGCCCCCACATTGTCATCTCTCAGCAGGATGAAGAACTCACAGAGACAGGACCCTGCAGTCTTCATGCCTATACATCCTTCACTGGCACACACTACCTGCTCTATAAATCTTTCCAGAATGAATTCATGGGAGGCTGTAAAATTCTCTCCCTCTTCTCTAGGGTATATCTGTGTAACCAGTGCCAGTCCTGAGGAATATTCATCTATCTATCTATCTATCTATCTATCTATCTATCTATCTATATCAAAACACATGTCGTCCAGCCTTTGCAATCTTCCTATGCCAGACCTGGTACATATGGCTGCCCTTCAGCTAAGTGCCACCTCAAAGAGTTTGGTCATTCATATTCCTCATATTTTAATTGGATAAGTACCTTCGTATCCCTGGTATAATCTTTCCTAAACATTTCTTAAGCTGGACTACTTAGGGCAATGAAAAAGCTAATTGATTTTATGTTGATTCCATTAGCTTTGGTTTCTTGACTTAGTAACTGAATTGGAAGAAATATGGGGAAGGGGGAACCTTCCTATAGCCTCCCAAACCCCGCCTAAAGAGAGGACTTGGGAGCAGTGGTTCCTCTCCCACACTCTCATTTGTGACAGTCCTTATCTCCTCACCCCAATCCTATATATGAAGATAGCAGAGAAGTAACATACCTCAATAAACTTAATAAGAGTTTCTCTCCACGGACCTCATGGAGCCTGGATCCCCTACCCATAAATAGATTAGTCTGATGTCCTGGCAAGGACCCTAGATTTATAATCATTGGCCCTGCTTCTTGCTGGCTGTGACATTTTGGATAATCACTTAATCTCTCTAGGCCTCAATTTTTATTTATAAAAGCAGAAGCAGCCTAGGATGTTTTAGTGTTCTCTGTAACACTAAAGGCTAGATAGTACTAAACAGACATGAGGAATGATTAGCATCCCTGGAAAATGTCTCCCTTCCCCACAAGAGCTGGTGGAGGTTCTAAGAACAAAAGTCCCTCGGGAAAGAAAAACAAGTGCCAGCAGATCACATTCAGAAGAAAAGAGAGGCTGCACAACCCCCAGACATACCTCATTTAGGCAGAACATCTCCAAGAACCTTTGTGGAGACATGTGACTTTCTGAAAGTTGCCTTCCCCTGGGAATGATTGAGAATTGTCCTGTAGATGTATTAAGGGAAGATTTGGCTTGAACTAGAAGCTCCTAATATATTAACTGATCCATTAACTGGCCCTTTTAGAGGACGAAATATGTCAAGAATTGCCTAAAGAACTAATAGTGCAACCTGTGCTCTGTTGTCCAGGGCTATTTTGGGCCTTGTAAACCATAAGCAATTAAAAAAAAAAAAAATCAATGCTCTCAACAACTGAAAGTCAATCAAGTTACTTAAGATTTCCCCCAACCTGTATAGCCATTGACTGTCCAGAGTCTGGCTATAGCACTTTGGATCTTGTACAGACACCAAGCTACTTAGCCAGCAGACAAAAATATAGGGAGTTCCCATCATCCAATCAAGAGACTATTAAAATATGGGTCATAAATCTCTGGTTCTGCCACAGTTCACCAAGGACAACGTCTGGCAATCTTCCGGCCTTGCTAAGAGCTAGTTCCATACAGCTGAGTCCCAGTTTTCTCCTGCTCTCTCTCTCTTAGTTGCATCCTACGATTGGGGTGCTCAAGTATCCTCAGGGACCTTTTGTTTTCTTACCAGAAAAGGAGTCTGTTTTCCCCAAACACACCTGGGAGGATTTTACCAGTTTAGTGCTTCAGCCTCAGCATTAATCCTGAGAAATCGTTTTATCTCCAGGCTTGCTCTGCCTTTGTCCATGAACAGGCTCCCGAGGTTGCCCCTGTAGTCCAGCCCCAGCCCTTCAGAGCTCTGAGTGTCAGAGAACAGAGGAGCAGTGTCTGCCCCTGGATCTGAGCTCACTGAAGGTCTGTCCTAAGGCCAGGGCACCCTAGGGTCAACTAGTGGGGCTAGAGGAAGGTTCTGTTCTCCTCAGGAGGTGACTGGCAGGATGCTCCAGGCCTGGCATCACTGGGGCTGAGGGGATTGAGAACTCAGTGCACATGAGTTATTCCAGCACACCAACTGAGAAGGTCTGCTGCAGACCCTTTGATCTCTAAAGTGTAGTTTCCTCATCTGCATAATGGGAGATTAATACCAACCACACTGGTGATTCCTCCATGAGATTGTCATGGAAGCAGGTGCCCAGTACAGTGCCTGACACACAGCAGGCACCCACCAATGCTGGTGCTTTTTCCACCTGCATCTGAAATCCAATTGCTGAGGCCCATAAGAACCAACTGATTTTCTAACTCTAGAGGGGTATGATCTATCAATATCCAAGCCTTGATAGAGAACTATGATGAAGGTTTCCTTCCAGCCTTTATTAAGAAACATTATCCAATGCCCTTCTAACCTTGTATAGGAGCATTTATAACAAGCCCACCTGAGGGCTATCTGATGCTCTACAATAGAGGTTTTCAAATTGTGGCATCTGGACCAGCATCTGCTCTTGTTAGAAATAAAAATTCTTGGGGTGCCTGGTGGCTCAGTGGGTTAAGTGTCCGACTTTGGCTCAGGTCATGATCTCACAGTTCATGGGTTCGAGCCCCACGTCAGACACTGTGCTGACAGCCCAGAGGCTGGAGCCTGTTTCAGATTCTGTGTCTCCTTCGTTCTCTGCCCCTCCCCCACTCATGTGCGCGCTCTCTCACACGCTCTCTCTTTCAAAAATAAATGAACGTTAGAAATACAAACTCTTGGGCTGCAACTCAGACCTACTGAATCAAACTCTGGAGTTGGGGACCTGTAATCTGTTTTATAAACTGTCTGAGACTGGCTAACTTTTGCTGACAGAGTGGTCACACAAGGGGCACCTGGGTGGTTCAGTCGGTTGGGCATCTGACTTCGGCTCAGATGATGATCTTGTGGTTCTTGAGTTCAAGCCCCATACTGGGCTCTGTGCTGACAGCTCAAACCCTGGAGCCTGCTTCAGATTCTGTGTCTCCTTTTTTCTCTGCCCCTCCCCTGCTCATTGCTCTGTCTCTCTGTCTCTCTCTCTCTCTCAAAAAATTAATAAACATTAAAAAAAATTTTTTTAAGTCTTTGACACAAAGTAAATGCTATAGAATGTTGGCTATCATCATAAATTAGCATATGTAAATATAAGATTGTGATGATATATACTTTGGAGCAAAAGGCACAGAGAACTGGAGAACTATGAGTGGAAGCCTCAGGCGACCAAGAACAGGGGCCGTCATCAACCAGGCAGGCAGAAAACAGGAAGGCAGAGAGCAGCACCGACCGTGTGTGGTTGATTAGCAGAAGGAAATTATAGGCAGGGTGTTGGTGGGACAGACCCAGCTGAGATGAGGTTTGAAGATCATACCCAAGAAGGCTTCAAGCTGCCTGGGGACAACTTCAGCCTGTTAGTTAAGAAGACCTGGTCTTCACCGGTTGACGCTTAACTCTTCAACGTTCCAGGCCCACCTGTCTATCCTGCTCTGTCTCTCCCAGGTTATTGCTTGTGTCCCATTTCCCATAGCTCTCCAAATTTCTCATGATGGTGGCACAATTATCCTCAGGAGTGCAGGCAGTCAGCCTAGGGCAGGTGAGCCTGGATCCTGGAGCCCATCCACCATCCTCCTCAGATTTACCTTCCTGACCCCCACAGCTTCACAGGGTTGAGGTCACTTCCTTCTAAGTTCTGGAGCCAGACCCCTAAGAACTGAGTTTTTAGTCAAGGCACTGATATTTATATAAGAGATGACTGATTACATGATTATCCAGACAGTAGAAATACAAACATGAGTCTTGTTATCCATCTGTTAGTTTTTCATGTGGTACTATGCGAGACACAAAAAATCTAGCCCATTCACGAGTGGGCTGATCCATTTACAAATGGCTGCTTAGGCAATAAAAGCTGAATTTAGGTCTCAACAGTAAATTAATTTTTAAAAAGTTTTTTAATATGGGGTGCCTGGGTGGCTCAGTCAGTTGAGTGTCCGACTTCGGCTCAGGTCATGATCTCATGGTTCGTGAGTTCAAGCCCCGTGTCAGGCTCTGTGCTGACAGCTCAGAGCCTGAAGCCTGCTTCAGATTCTGCCTCTGGCTCTCTCTGCCTCTCCCCCACTTGTGCTCTGTCTCTAAAATAAACGTTAAAAGTTTTTTTTTTAAACGTTTATTCATTTTTGAGAGAGAAAGAGCATATGAGCAGGGGTGGGGGAGGGACAGAGAGAGAGGGAGACACAGAATCCAGAGCTGGCTCCAGGCTCCATGCTGTCAGCACAGAGCCCAATGCCGGGCTCAAACCCATGAACCATGTGATCATGACCTGAACTGAAGTCAGATGCTTAACCGACTGAGCTCCCCAGGCGCCCCAATAATGAAATTCATTTTACAAATGGTTGCGTTCTATTTTAAATATAAGTTTGAAGAGAAATCACATTAATGAGAATCACTTTCTTAATCTATGAAAGTTTTGTGTCCATTATATATATATATATTTTTTCAACGTTTATTATTTTTGGGACGGAGAGAGACAGAGCATGAACGGGGGAGGGGCAGAGAGAGAGGGAGACACAGAATCAGAAACAGGCTCCAGGCTCTGAGCCATCAGCCCAGAGCCTGACGCGGGGCTCGAACTCACGGACCGCGAGATCGTGACCTGGCTGAAGTCGGACGCTTAACCGACTGCGCCACCCAGGCGCCCCTGTGTTCATTATATTTCATATAATTTCCAATGAATGCAACAATGACAGTAGCATTACTTTTTTTTTTAAATTTTTTTAAATGTTTATTTATTTTTAGGAGAGACAGAGACAGAGTGCGAGTAGGTTAGGGGCAGAGAGAGAGGGAGACACAGAATCCGAAGCAGGCTCCAGGCTCTGAGCAGTCAGCACAGAGCCCGACACCGGGCTTGAACTCACCAGCTGTGAGATCATGACCTGAACCGAAGTCGGACGCTCACCTGACGGAGCCACCCAGGCACTCCAACAGTAGTGTTACTTTTAACTGACTTTACTGTTTTGTAACCACTGAAAAGCATTTTTAACTTTTTAATAATTTGTGTAAAGCACTGACTAGGCCAAGCCAGTAATATGGATATGTGTTCTAGGTGGTGAGAAAGTGGAGGAAAGAGAGCAGAGGGGAGCAAGCTGAGAATTCAGGTACTGTAGCTGGGTGCGTCTACAATGCTGCCATAGGGCGACTGAGGAATAGTTGGCAAAGCTTTGTTGAAGAATGTCTACACAAAGCATACATGAGATATATACACACACGTACACGTATATGGAGAGAGAGCGGGGGACAAGGAAACGGTACTTTCAATGTACTTTCATTGTACTGATAATGGTAGTCTTGATTGGCACTCAGATATGGGTATATAGAGCATTTGTAGAAAGATTTTAAAGTGCGTCAGAGTTTTCATGTGCTTTTGCATAACATTCAGGGAACACTTCGTGAGCTTTTCCTATGTGTGAGGTGTTAAGTCTACCGGGAAGACTTAGGGAAAAGCCCTCAAACAGCTTATATTCTACTTATGGGTAGGTGACATCAATCTGTCCTTGGAGTCCAAAGGAAATGTTTGCTGTGGTCAATATGATAACATATTGTAGATACATTTACAGTGGGGAAGTTAAGATTGGAAGTTCAGGTTAATTTACCCTTTATAAAGTAGATGCTTGAGGTGCCTGGGTGGCTCAGTTGGTTGAGTGTCCGACTTCAGCTCAGGTCATGATCTCACCGTCTGTGAGTTCGAGCCCTGCATCGGGCTCTGTGCTGACAGCTCAGAGCCTGGAGCCTGCTTTGGATTCTGTGTCTCCCTCTCTCTCTGCCCCTCCCCTGCTCATGCTCTGTCTCTGTCTCAAAAATAAATAAAAACATTTAAAAAAAAGGTATAAAGTAGATGCTTAGGGGAAGCAATTAAGAGCACAAAGTCAAAGTCTGAAATCAAATTACCTGGGTCCAAATTCTAGTTTGTATTGTTAATTAGCTGTGTGATCCTGGGCAAGTAATCTAAACTCTCTGTGCCTTAGTTTCCTGATCTGTAAAATGAGGATAGTAATAGAACCTGCCTAAGAGGGCAATTTTTGGTGCTCTGTTTTGACTTTATTTTATTTTTTAATATAATTTATTGCCAAATTGGCTAACATACAGTGTGTAAAGTGTGCTCTTGGTTTTTGGGGTAGATTCCCATGGTTCATCATTTAGATACAACACCCAGTGCTCATCCATTTTCCCTTCTCTCCACCACCCCCCGCCCCCGCCATCAACCCTCAGTTTGTTCTCTGTATTTAAGAGTCTCTTATGGTTTGCCTCCCTCCTTCTCTGTTTGTAACTATTTTTCCCCTTCCCCTTCCCTTCCCCTGTGGTCTTCTGTTAAGTTCCTCAAGATCCACATATGAGTAAAAACATGACATCTGTAAGAGTGCAATTATAAGGATTAAGTGAACTCAGAATATATGTAAGTCACTTTGAAGAAGCATATAGTAAGCATTATATGTGTTCCTATTACTATTTTAACTTTATTTAAATTAGGAGGTCAACTTGAGAGGATATTTCATTCATTTCTAGTTAATGGAGCAACAACATTGTGAGAAAACAGAGATGGGAAGGAGGTAGATTTGAAGGTCATTTGGTCAATTCATTGCCCTAGAAAAATACATTGGCATCTTAAGGGATCCTAGCACATCATTCCTTGGTGAGTCAGAAATTGGTCTTGGCTGGCACCATTCACAAGCTTATGTTCTGGCATGGCGCCCACACCTTTACCCCTACATAGTCAACATTCCAGAGAGCAGTGAATCGATGTCATTATCCAGGCCATCCAACCGGTTAGGAGCCATGTTAGGAATACTTTAAAAAACAAAAACAGTCTGATGGAGGAGACCTGCAAATAGAACTTTTAACCTTGACAGCTACCCAGAGTGAGTTCTGTGGCTGGAAGCCATCACTTCATCTGTCTGATAAGCCATTGAAAAAAGCTTACCATTTTCAGGTCTTTACAGATGAATGTCTTGTCAGCTCAAATGGCCCCAGCCCTGTGCAGAAGCCCCAAGGCCCTGACTTCCCTCCTTGGCCAAGATGCCCCTTCTAAAAGTCATCTGAGAAAGTCACTTAACCACTTAGTTTCCTTATCTTCAAAAAGAAAACATTCAGTGCCTTAACTTCCTACTTGTCTCCCTAGGGAGTTTATGGTATCTGTAACTAAGAATCCTATCTAAAGTGCCCAGTGTTACAGAGACTAGCAAAAAATGCCCAGTTCACTTTGGATTCACTGATGTTTCAGGAATTTAAGTAGCTGGATAATGTGGAGGGTAGGCATTGGGTCTGGCTGTGTCGTTCATGTCTCTGGGAAACTGGAGGTTTAAAAAAAGAAAATCATGAACATAACCTTTCTTTTTTTTTTTTTTTT
>NW_024412452.1:17429307-17436208 GCF_014898765.1 Herpailurus yagouaroundi
TTGGGACAGAGAGAGACAGAGCATGAACGGGAGAGGGTCAGAGAGAGAGGGAGACTCAGAATCGGAAACAGGCTCCAGGCTCCGAGCCATCAGCCCAGAGCCTGACGCGGGGCTCGAACTCACGGACCGTGAGATCGTGACCTGGTTGAAGTCGGACGCTTAACTGACTGCGCCACCCAGGCGCCCCTGAACATAACCTTTCTAAAAGATGTTCTTCTCAAATAGTACTGCTGTCTTCTTGTTCATGGCATATTCTTGCTCATAAACTGAGCTATTTCATTTGCTCCACTTGTGCCCAGTAAATAATTAGCAATGCTGCCACTGAAATTGGCCCTACTTGGAAACTATTGTAAACCAAATTTTTCAAATTTTGAAGCCTCGGGATGGGTTAAGAAGTACCCACCCAGGCCTACCTTACCACTTCAATTGGCAGAGAAGTTAGCCAGAATTAAAGAATTTAAAGCAACCAAAATTAAAGCTAAAGAGGAACAGAACTGGAATCATCTGAGCGTTTGCATTTTGGCTTTATTTACTTCCTGTTTGATCAAACAATGCTTAGGTTGACAATGATTCTTTGTCATGCATCAGAGTCACCTGGAGAGCTTGTTAAAATGTGGATTGATGGACCCACCCTCATGATTTTGGATCTAGTAGGACAAGGGAGAGGCCCCCAAACTGGCCTGTATTCCTGTAGATTCATGGGAGGTGCTGATGCTGCTGGCCCAGGGATCACACTTACAGAAACACTGACCTAAAATGTACATTCCTACGGGCAAAAATCTTATGTTCCATGTCTAGTTAGGGTGAACAGCCATCCTGGTCTTGGAATTGAAGGGTGTCCTTGGATGCAGGACTTTTCAGTGTTAAACTGGGATGGTCCTGAGCAAACCAGGATGGTTGACCATCTTAAGAATAGAAGAGATGGTGACATCCCTAATCTTTTTAAAGGTTGGGGTAATTCAGCAAGCTACCTAGTTAGTTAAGAATTTACTAGTCCCAGGGGCTCCTGGGTGGCTCAGTCGGTTAAAAGTCTGACTTGGGCTCAGGTCATGAACTCTCAGTTTGGGAGTTTGAGCCCTGTGTCGACCTCTGTGCTGACAGCTCAGAGCCTGGAGCCTGCTTCAGATTCTCCTTCTGCCCCTCACCCGTTCACATTCTATCTATCTCTCTCTCTCTCTCAGTAATAAATACCCCCCTCCAAAAAAAAAGAAGAAGAAGAATTTACTGGTCCCAGAGTCCACCCATGGATACATTGGACACATTAAGACAAATTAAAAAGCTGGGGCTCCTGGGTAGCTCAGTCGCTCGAGCCTCTGACTCTTGATTTCTGCTCAGGTCATGATCTCAGGGTTGTGGGATCAAGCCCCAAATCAGACTCTGTGCTAAGCGTGGAGTCTGTTCAGGATTCTCTATCTCTTGCCCTCTCTCTCCCTCCCCTCCTTGTGCATTCTCTCTCTTGCTAAAATAAAAATTAAAAAAAAAAATGCAGAAATATTCTTTACTTTAAAAAGAAATAAATAAATAAATAAATAAATAAATAAATAAAACAAATTAAAAAGCACAGTTGCAGTTCTTATGCTCAAAGAATTTCCAGTTTGAGTTAGTCTTTCCGTCATTCATTTGTTTATTGACTCCATACATTTTTTAAAATGTTTTTTTTTTTTTCAGTTTGTTTATTTTGAGAGAGACAGAGCATGAGCTGGGGAGGGGCAGAGAGAGAGAGAGAAAGAGAGAGACAGAGAATTCCAAGCAGCCTCTGCAGAGTCAGCGCAGAGCCCGATGTAGGGCTCAAACTCACAAAACCACGTGATCATGACTTGAGCTGAAATCAAGAGTCCAATGTTTAACCCACTGAGCCACCCAGGTGCCTCAACTCAACACATCTTTATAGACTGCCTACCTATGCTGAGCACTGGGGGCTGGGGGCACATCACTGAATAAAACAGACATGGAACGTGCCCTTGTGGAGCTGGCTGTCTAATTGAGAAGACATTGAACCTGTGTGAACAAAGATGAAAGGGAAATAATTCTCACCTTGGAGTGGAATAGGAGACTCATTTGCGCTCATGTCTGAAGACTTTACAAAAGGGAATTGCATGTTACAATTATTATAATCACATCCCCAGAATCTTCTGAAAAGTCCTGATTATGATCTCAATTTCCCAGGTTTTGCATGAGGTAGGGGTGGGGGTGGGGGTGGGGGGAAGGCCATGAAGCTAGAAGCCAGGAGAACTGAAGCTTAGCTCTGGTTGACTACTACTCTCTTTGACCTGGAAGGACTCATTGATGTCCTTGTTCCTCAGTTTCCTCACACTGTCACTGTGAGGATCAAATGTGATATTACTATGGAAACACTTTCCATATCAGCAAACTGATTTGTTCGGAAGACAATTTATGTTGAAAGATATCACACCATTCTAACACCACAAATTCCGTGCTGCAACAGAGGTGTTCAAATCAGAACAATCTCTATGACCTATAGTTCTTTCATGGAAACATTTTGGAAATACAAATAAAGAGCCTACGTGAGTAGAAGATTTTCATTTTAGAGGATGAAAAACTCCTATAAGGTAGAAATTCCTGAGGACAAATAGAGAATTCTTTGAAGATTTAAATTTGTGCCACTCCATTTGAATTCAAAATTTCTAATGCCAGGGACTTCAACAAATACCTAAGTAGCATTAAGGAAAAGAACACACATCTATGGCCACCTCTATTTTTTCATCTTAAAAAAAAAATCCTCTTTGTAAAGTTGAAAGCTATTTAATTTTTTTTTAAGTCTTCCCTTTTTTTTCCCCACTAGGTACATGTATATGCAGACATCCTAGGGACACAAGGACTATGTCTGAATCATGTCATCCCCTGCTACCAACAGTTGAGTAGTTCCTATGGCCCTTAGATCAGATCAGATAACCCTAGGCAAACGATGCTCAACCCGGGCTGCTTTGCCTGGGGAACTTGAAGAAAAACAAAACAAACCTATTTTTAGGTATTAAAAAATAAAAAATCTCCTCCTCTAACTGAATCGGAATCTTTGTGAGTGGGGCCTGGGTACTACATTTTGTAAAAATCACACGGACTAGTTGCCTCTATAATCCCATCTGCCAGCACCCTTCCTTCCCTGGCTCTGCTCAGCCTCACTGGACACAGTGCAGGGCTTTTGCATGTGCTGTTCTCCATCTTAGCTTAAGCCTTTCTCCCCTGACCTACCAGACTCTACCAGATTGCTCCAATGCATATTCTCCTAGCACCAGAGCCTGGCCTCCTTAGTGCATGTCACAGCTGCACTGTACATTTATTTGTAAGATCCTTGGATTAAGGTCCACCTCTCGTTCTCCTCCCCAGGGGCTCTGAGGTCCTTGAGATCAGAGGCTGGTTGGCGTCTGTTCAGTGTCGTGTCTTTCCCAGCTCCAGTGAAGGAAGGGCCTGATGAGTAAGAGACACTCAATACTTGTATTAAATGCAGGAAACAAATGACAGGATGGGAGATGATCCAATATTTTGTGTCTCAGGTTTTAAGAGATCCAAAAAATATATGTTTTTTCAAAGTCATGTGTAAATCTAAGGAAGTATTGTCACAAAACATTGAACCCCACTTCATCTCAGCTACAGCTCTCCCAGCCAAGCTTCAAAGACAAGCATCATTTGGAAAATAAAATTACAGAACTAATATAATGAGCCATATCCTGTTGAGGGTTATTTTGGGAGGTGCCTACAAATGGAGAGTTGTATGCTGCCTTTTCAATGCCTGGATGGTGGTCCACAGTTTGCGGCCTCCCCTCCAGAGAGATTTTCTGAATGGTGAGTGCATGGCAAAGCCTGGCTGTGCTCTCTTCCTGCTCCCACCAGGGTCTCTGTCAGCGGGTCAGTTAGTTCATCCATAATATCGGTTCCTAAATCCAGAAATGCACATCAACCATGACCTGGGGTCACATGTTTGTAGCCTGAAACATAAGAGAGACTGAATGTGCCAGAGATATCCTTTTTTTTTTTTTAATGTTTATTTATTTTTGAGAGAAAGAGACAGCGTGTGAGTGGGGGAGGGGCAGTGAGAGGGGGAGACAGAGGATCTGAAACAGGCTCCAGGCTCCGAGCTGTCAGCACAGAGCCTGACTCAGGGCTCCAACTCACAAACTGTGAGATCATGACCTGAGCAGAAGTCGGACGCTTAACCAACTGAGCTACCCAGGTGCCCTGAAATATCCCTTTGGGGCCTCTGGGAAAAAAAAAAAGCAAAAAAAAAAAAAAAGCCAAAAGTGGTCATCTCAAGCAAAGCAGTTTCCAGACTAAACTGAAATGCACAGAAGATAAATTTCCTTGTCAAAACAAAGAATGGTCTGTGTAGGGTGTGGCAGGGCCGTCGATTTCAGACTGCAGCTGCATATAAAGCAATGCCGGCAGGGTATTTGTATTTGAAGACTGGAGGCAAATTACAAAAGTAACGACAAATTTTAAAGTTATAAATTAGTTTCGGTTCTCTTTTCTCTGTCCTCACCCACTAAAACCCTCCTGCTCAGGGAAGTAGTCTGTGGCACAATAGTGTGACTGCCGAGCACACTGCCATAGCCTCATCTTCCAGCCTGGTACACAGGGTCCTGAGAAGTGGGGAGGTCGTGGACTGCTGTGTTTCCTGGCCCAGAGCTACTCAGAACTGTGATTGGCTCTCGCATCCTGCTGCTCCCTTCCAGAAAGCTTTTCCACCTTCCGAGGCAGCCACGAGGCTCCCAGGGCCTTGACAGCTGCTGGGAATACCCAGGGACCAAACTCAGGCTCCAACCTCTCTGGAAGCCCCATTTCCCTTCAAACATCAAAGGGGGGTCATTCTTACCCTGCAGGAGATTTTGGAGGGTTCCATAAATATGTCAAATCCCAATCTGTGCCCAATAAATGTTAATTCTGTGTGTGAAACACTTCCTCTTTAATATCAAAACTTCTGGTGTCTAGGGGCGCCTGGCTGGCTCAGTCAGTAGAGCATGTGGCTCTTGATCTTGGGGCTGTGAATCTGAGCCCCACATTTGGGGTAGAGATTACTTAAAGCAAAAAACAAAAACAAACTTCTGGTGTCTTAGTGATGTGTTCTCAAGTAGACAGGAAATCATCTAAGAATATAAGTTACACAGTTGTGTGAATGATTAAAATGGATTTCCCTATTGGCTTCTCAGTGTAGATGGCTGCATTTAACAACAACAACAACAACAACAACAACAACAACAAAAGACAACATTTAGAGAAGTCAGTCCCCAGTGCAGTGTCTAATTACCAGGGACAGTTATAATGTAGTTAACACTGGCCTAGGCCCTACGGCCATATTTTCTGGATTCAGATCTTGCTTCCACCTCTAATTACCAGTGAGAGACTTTAGGCAAGTTAGTTAACCCCTCTGTATCTAGTTTTTCTTATCCCTAAAAAGGGGTCAATATTGGGATGCCTGGGTGGCTCAGTCGGTTAAGCAACCAACTCTTGATTTCAGCTCAGTTCTTAGGTTTGAGTCCTGTGTGAAGCCCCGCATCAGGCTCCATGCTGATAGTGAGGAGCCTACTTGGGATTCCCTCTCTCCCTCTCTCTCTGCTCCTCCCCCTGCTCATGCTCTCTCCCCCTGCTTATGCTCTCTCTCTCAAAATAAATAAATAAGCATTTAAAATATATATATATATATTTTTCCCCCATTCATGCTCTGTCTCTCTCTGTCCCAAAAATAAATAAACGTTGAAAAAAAAAATTAAAAAAAAAAATAAAAAAAATAAAAAAAGGGGCGCCTGGGTGGCGCAGTCGGTTAAGCGTCCGACTTCAGCCAGGTCACGATCTCACGGTCCGGGAGTTCGAGCCCCGCGTCGGGCTCTGGGCTGATGGCTCAGAGCCTGGAGCCTGTTTCCGATTCTGTGTCTCCCTCCCTCTCTGCCCCTCCCCCATTCATGCTCTGTCTCTCTCTGTCCCCAAAATAAATAAACGTTGAAAAAAAAAAATTAAAATATATATATATTTTAAAAGGGGGTTGATATTAATAGTATCATGGCTCATAGGACAACTGGTAGGCTAAATGAATGAATACACATGGCATACCTAGAACAGTGCCTGGCACATAATAAGTACTCAATAGATATTAGTTATTGATGATGGTATTTCAAGCACAGCTGTGGACAAGGTGGGATTCCCTGGGCAGTTGCTTTCTTCCTCAAGTCCAAGCCAAGTGCCCACTCACTAGGTGGCCTCATGCTTACAGGAAGGAAGAATCATCTGCTTTGTTTGGTGAGACAGGAGCGCGGCTCCAAACCAAATGAGGTGGCCTCCTGCCTTTTAGCAAAGAGGAAAGTATGTGCCTGAAGAAATGTGTTCTCACTTGTATTATTGAACCCAAGAAAGAGGGAGGTGGAGGGATCCTATGACCTACTAAGTTGCCCTTATCTTTTAGTCATAGCGAATTTTTTTTATCTATAAAATATGCCTTTTATTTTTTTACCATTTAATTTAATTTATTTTTTAAATTTACATCCAAGTTAGTTAGCATATAGTGCAACAATGATTTCAGGGGTAGATTCTTTAATGCCCCTTACCCATTTAGCCCATCCCCCCCTCCCACAACCCTCTGTTCTCCATATTTAAGAGTCTCTTATGTTTTGTCCCCCTCCCTGTTTTTATATTACTTTTGCTTCCCTTCCCTTATGTTCATCTGTTTTGTATCTTAAAGTCCTCATATGAGTGAAGTCATATGATATTTGTCTCTCTGTGACTAATTTCACTTAGTATAATACCCTCTAGTTCCATCCACGTAGTTGCAAACGGCAAGATTTCATTCTTTTTGGTTGCCGAGGAATACTCCATTGTGTGTGTGTGTGTGTGTGTGTGTGTGTATACACACACATATATATATGTGTGTGTGTATATATATATATATATATATATA
>NW_024412452.1:17436308-17464349 GCF_014898765.1 Herpailurus yagouaroundi
ATACATACATCACTTCTTTATCCATTCATCCATCGATGGACATTTGGGATCTTTCCATACTTTGGCTATTGTTGATAGTGCTGCTATAAACATGGGGGTTTGTGTGTCCCTTCAAAACAGCACTCCTGTGTCTTTTGGATAAATACTTAGTAGTGCAATTGCTGGGTCATAGGGTAGTTCTATTTTTAACTTTTTGAGAAACCTTCATACTGTTTTCCAGAGTGGCTGCACCAGTTTGCATTCCCACCAGCAGTGCAAAAGGGATCCTCTTTCTCCGCATCCTCACCAACATCTGTTGTTGCCTGAATTGTTAATGAGTCATAGCGAATTTGAAAAGGACGTTTAAAGCCACTTCCTGACCCTCATCACAACATCCATACCTAGCATTTGTAACCCACTTTATTCAGAGCAGAGTTCTTCTTCTATATTCTCTGCCTCTTTTTGTTTGGTTTGAGCAGAGAAGCGATACCACATAAAGGAGAGGTTGCTGAAAGGAAATGGGGGCTGGGGTGATAGTCCTAATATTATAGCTTCCTTCTCTGGGCCTTAGTCTCTTCATCTATAAAGTGCAGGAGATGGACTAAATACACTCCACATGAAAGACTCTAAGACCGGAAAACTTGACAGAAAGAGAAATTAAGGCTTTGAGGCGTAGAACTATTACGTGACTTGCGCAGTATTCGGTGACAGGGCCATCACAAACTTAACAAGTCCAAGACTGAACACCCGATCTTCCCCCATGCAAACCTGCTACAGCCACAGACTTCCATGTCCCCATCTGATGTAGATCCACCCTTCCAGTCTCTCAGCTTGAGAACCTTAGAGTCACCCATGACGTCAGTATTTCTCTTATACCTTACATTCAATGTATCAGCAGATCCTACTGACTCTGTGTTTAAACTGTGTCTGAATCTGAGACTGCTCACCTCCCCTCCCCCCGGCCCCCACTATTTCACTGCCACCCTCTCTGATCTTTTGTCTGCTAAACCGAGAAGCAAGGGGAAGCAGGAATGTTCAGACTGCAGCCTCTCTGAGCGGTTTGCCCCCCATATACAATTACCATAATCGTGACCTGATTGTTTTCCTGTTGGAGTAGCTGTCTTTTCCTTGTTGATTTTTTAGAAGTTCATTGTGCATTTTATTTATTTATTTTTATGGCATTTCTTTTTTCAGTTTTATTTCCTCTTAATTGGCATTTTCCATCCAGGCGTTCTATGCATTTTCTTTTCCTTTCTTCCTTTTTTTTTTTTTTTAATAAAGTCTAGTTGACACACAATGTTACATTACTTTCAGGTGTACAACATAGTGATTTTGAAAAGGCTATATGGGGGCGCCTGGGTGGCGCAGTCGGTTAAGCGTCCGACTTCAGCCAGGTCACGATCTCGCGGTCCGTGAGTTCGAGCCCCGCGTCGGGCTCTGGGCTGATGGCTCAGAGCCTGGAGCCTGTTTCCGATTCTGTGTCTCCCTCTCTCTCTGCCCCTCCCACGTTCATGCTCTGTCTCTCTCTCTCTCTGTCCCAAAAATAAACGTTGAAAAAAAAAATTAAAAAAAAGAAAAGGCTATATGTATGTTACACTAAATTCACAAGAATAGCTATAATCACACAATGCTATTATAATGTCATTGACTAGATTCCCTATGCTGTATCTTTCATCTTCATGATTTATACATTCCATAACTGGGAGCCTGTACCTCTTACTTCTCTTCACCCATTTTGCTCATCACACCCCCACCCACCCACCCCGCCACGTCCCTCTCCTCTGGCAACTACCAGTTTGGTTCTCTGTGTTTATGGGTTGGTTCCCGAGTTTTTTTGTTCATTTGTTTTGTTTTTTAGATTTCACATATAAGTGAAACTATATGGTATTTGTCTTTCCCTGACTTATTTCACTTAGCATTATACCCTTGAGGTCCCTCCATGTTATTGCAAATGACAAGATCTCATTTTTTTATGGCTGAGTGATATTCCATTACACACACACATACGCACCACTTTTATCCATTCATCTGTAGATGGACACTTGGGTTGCTTCCATATCTTGGCTATTGTAAACAATGCTACAGTAAACATAGGGGTGCATGTTTCTTTTCAAATTAGTGTTTTTGTTTTCTTTGGGTAAATACCCAGGAGTGCAATTACTGGATCATATGGTGTTTCTATTTTTAATTTTTTGAGGGAACTCCATACCGTTTTCCAGAGTGGCTGTGCCAATTTACATTCCCATCAACAGAGGCCGAGGGTTCCTTTTCCTCCATGCCCTCGCCAGCACTTCTTATTTCTTGTCTTTTTGATACTAGCCATTCTGACAGGTGTTGAGACCATATCTCACTGTGGTTTTGATTTGCATGTTCCTGATGATGCGTGATGTTGGGCATCATTGTCCATTTTAGCTATCCATCCCTGGTTTGTTTCAGACACTGTAAATAACATCCTCTTCCATTCTGTCAGCAATCTGTGCATTCTGTCCACAGCGCCCTTTATTGAACAGGTGCCCTCTATGTTCCGGTAATATAATTTACTGAATATTTTGTCTTAGGGTTTGTGCTTTTTATGATTTGTTTAAGAAAGTCTTAACTCTAGGTCACAAAATAGTCTACATTTTTTTTCTATGAATTCAATTTTCTTCCATAAGGTAAGCCAACCCAATCTAGTAAATAATTTGTTCTTTGCGTATTGATTTATGAATTACATTGTGGCAACTAAATTCTCTTACATACATGGGATTGTCTCTGAACTCTCTGTTTTATTGGCCTATTTACCTATTTTTGCACCCAAACCGTACTGTTTTTATTAGTGTGGGTTTAAAAAAAATTTTTCCCCACAGCTTTACTGAGGAATAATTGACCAAAATATTCTGTGTATTTAAGTACAACATGTTGAGGGGCGCCTGGGTGGCGCAGTCGGTTAAGCGTCCGACTTCAGCCAGGTCACGATCTCGCGGTCCGGGAGTTCGAGCCCCGCGTCAGGCTCTGGGCTGATGGCTCAGAGCCTGGAGCCTGTTTCCGATTCTGTGTCTCCCTCTCTCTCTGCCCCTCCCCCGTTCATGCTCTGTCTCTCTCTGTCCCAAAAATAAATAAACGTTAAAAAAAATTAAAAAAAAAAAATAAGTACAACATGTTGATTTGATAAACATATACATTGTGAAATGATTACCACAATCAAGCTAATGAATGCATTCATTACCTCATATACTTAACTTTTTCTCCCCTTGTGATAAGAATGCTTAGGCTCTACTCTCAGCAAACTTCAAGTATATAACACAGTATTATTTACTAACTATAGTTTCCATGCTGTACATTAGATCTTTAGAACTTATTCATCTTATAACTGAAAGTTTGTACATTTTGACCAACATCTTCACATTCCCCCCTTATTCCCTCAGCTCCTGGCAACAACCATTCTACTCTTACTATGGCTTTTTAGTATGGTTTAATATCTGGTAGGGGAAAACCCTGTATTTTATTTTTAAATGTTGCCATACTGCATAATATACAGTATAAAATATGATGATTTCAATATAAAGTTTACTTAGCTGTTCACACAACTTTATTTCTCCATTTAGAGTAGATTTTTTTTTTTTTTTAGTTCCTCAAAAGATCTAACTGGAATTTTGAATTAGATGGCATAGGATTCAAGGATTAATTGGGGGAGAATTTATATTTCTATATTATTAAGTCAATCTATCCAACAGAGCATGCATATATAGAGAGAGAGATCTTATTCTATGTCCTATATTAGAGTTTTTCTTTTCATTTTCAAATTTGTGAAATAATCATAAACTTACAGAAAATGGGGATGGATAAAATAAAGAATTTTTTCTTTCTGAGTCATTTGAGAGTCATTTCTGAACAGATGCCTTTATCATGCCTTGATACGACACAGTATATTCCTTACAAACAGGGATATCCTCCTACATAACCCTCATATACGGTCAAAATCAGGACATTTATACTGATACATCTTCATCTGATAATCCTGGGACTCCAAGTTTCATCAGTTGTCCCCATACCATTTTAAATAGCAGAAGAATCCATATGAACTTGAGGGACACCATTCAGCCCATAAAACTTGGTTAGGCTAATTTCTAGGTATTTTTTGGCTTTTGATGACTATATTAAATATTCTTTTATATTTTTATTACATTTTAGATGATTATTGCTAGTATAGACAAATGTTTGATTTTTATATGTTGACTAGCAACCCTTCTGAACTCAGTTATTAAATCTAATTCTTTGTTGATTGTTTCCTTTACCATCAAACAATGATATGTTTATTTCATTATCTAACATCCCCTTTCTTGGCCAGCTTTATTTCCCAAGGGCTGCCATTTCCTGTAGGAATCCTCTTATCTTCTTTAGTTAGATTCCCGTAGACAACTCTGTATGGCATGTATCTCTATATGCATGGTGTGTATCTCTAGAGGGAGATAGAAGGTCAAGAGTGGGAATTTTTTTTTTTTTTTAAGATGGAATAGACTTAAATGACCAAAGGAAAAAAAACACTTGGTGAGAAAGAAATTGAAGATAGATGAGGGGAAGGGGTGACTTGGGACACTGGAGATGGGAATGGAATTTTAGTAGAGATGGCAGGATTAACTTTGGACAGGAAAAGAGAAGAAAGTGAAGATGGATGGGGATGTGGAAGAAATGGTTACAGGTTGTAAAATCTCCTCTCTGATGGCTTTACTTGTAAGGTCATCTGTTTTAAGTCAGGAGTGATGGAAGGCATGAGGGAGTTGGGGTTTGGATGGAGGACTGAAGGAGAACTATACAGGTTTGTTGTAATCAGATTGTTTTTACTTCATCCCACCGTGATCTATTTATTATACATGTATGACTTAGGGAATAAACCACTCCCTGCTCTTACCTCTATGAAAACTGAGAACAAGAGCTCTTGGCTAAGAATTTAGTCAAATCCCTTTCAGAAATTTCAGGATGAAAAAGAACATCCATTAAGATGTACACAGCTCCTTTCTTATTTCTAGGAGATATACTGTCTCTGAAAATTCATGTGTGTCTTTAAGAGGAGACTGGGAAGTGTGTGTACATATCTGTACCAGCAGATCCAAAAGTCACCCACTGAAATTGTCAAGAGAATGACTTTTCATACTGTAGCTGTACTAATGGGAAAACCTAGAAGTTAACTCAGCTTAGAGACACCATTCCCACACCAACACTCATACCCTGTACCTTGGGCCCCAGAATGAGATATAGGGAACAGATCACATGCCCCAGGTAGCCACTGGTCCTGGAGGTGAGAGACCCATAAAACACAATTGAATCCAAACTGGAGCTTGGAGTCCAGAGCTAAGGGCCAGCCTACCTCACACAAGCCAACATGTAGACCTAGAAGTGTGAGAATAAGAGATCATTGTTTTAAGTAATTGAGCTTCAGGATAATTTGTTAGACAGCCTCACTGTGGCAGTAGCTAACTGATACTCCACTTTATGTCAGAGGAGTCCAACTCAAAGAAAGGGGGAGAAGGGTAGAGGCTGATACTTTTGAGTTACATAAGCAGTGAGTATCTCTATTTTATCTGGTATTGAACTGAATATTGTATTGATTCACTTCTTCATTCAAAAGGTATCTAATGAGCACCTGCTATGTTTTAGACACTGGGGACCAAACAGTGAATAAAGCATGTGGAACTCCTTGCGCCATGGAGTTTATATTCCGGTATGTGAGATGCATTTGCTACCGGCTTCTGTGGATAGAGGAAATGGTTTTAGAATATCTTAACAGCTCACATTTGTTTAGCTACTACAATGCAGGCTTTTAGTTATTCATGTAACCCAATTAGTTCTCTTCTCTACTTCCCTTTTGAAAGGAGTAACTTGCCCTGAGTTCCTGCTATTTGATAAGCACTAAAACTACATTATTTTCAGTCATTACAAAATCTTTAGAGTGGTTAACAGTATTGCCATTCTACACATGAAGAAACTGAGGTGAGAAAGGTGAAGTAATTTGTCCATAGTCACGCAGCTGGGAAAGACCTGGGATTTGAGCCAGTTGGGTTCAGATACAAAGCCCTGTCTTCATGAACCATGTTGGCTCTCATAAGCTTAGCATTGCCCTGCAAGGTTCTAGATTAAAAGAAAATATTCTTTTTTTTTATTTTTTATTTTTTTTTCAACGTTTATTTATTTTTGGGACAGAGAGAGACAGAGCATGAATGGGGGAGGGACAGAGAGAGAGGGAGACACAGAATCGGAAACAGGCTCCAGGCTCTGAGCCATCAGCCCAGAGCCTGACGCGGGGCTCGAACTCCCGGACCGCGAGATCGTGACCTGGCTGAACTCGGACGCTTAACCGACTGCACCACCCAGGCGCCCCAAGAAAATATTCTTTAATGTCAGCTAACTTTATGGTGCAATGAAAATGTTGATTTCTGGGTGTACCTCAATGACTTCATCTTTTGCTGTTAAATAAATTTGTTTTTTTTTTCTGATTCATATTTCATGAGCATATGTGGTTTAAGCCAACTAGAAATTCTTCAATTGGCTATAGATCTCAGAACACATGATCTTGGTTAGTTCTTTAAATTTCTTATCCAAAATCTAATCCCAAACCCCATTCCAAAAACAAAGCAAAACAACAGCAGAAAACAACTGTCTGCAGAGCAACAAGCTTAGAAGTCAATATAAGTAATCAAAAGTTAAAGGTTTTGGCTCTACTGGCCAAATTTGGAAAAATATGAACATTAAAAATAATGATAATAAAGGGTTGTAACTGTGATATTATGATTTATAAAAAAAAAATGCAAAAATGCAACACTTGATCCTTGACTCAGTTGAGGAGGTGCTTTGAAATATATTTTTGGGGGCACCTGGGTGACTCAGTCAGTTAAGCGTTCGACTCTTGATTTTGGCTCAAGTCATGATCTCACAGTCAGTGAGATCGAGCTCCACCTTGGGTTCCACACTAAGAGCATGGAGTCTGCTTGGTATTCTCTCCCTCCTTCTCTCTCTGTCCCTCTCTTGCTCATTCTCTCTCTCTCTCTCTCTCTCTCTCTCTCTCTCTCGAAATAAATAAATAAACTTTAAAAATAAAATAAAAAATACTTTTTTGAACAACTGGAAAAATTTGGACCATATTTTAATTTAACACTATGTACTAATGTTAAATGTAGTAGAAAATATAGATATATCTTATATATCTATATATAATAGAAAGACATAATAGAAGATCTTGAAAGTGCAAGAGAGAGAAAAAGAGAAAGAGAAAGCAAATGCTAGCAATTGTTAATCTAGGTAAAGAATCCATAGATTTCATTACCTTCCCTTTCAACTTGATTGTACATTTAAAAAAAAAATCAGAAAAAAAATGGGGGAAGAAAAGTAAAGATGTTGGAATAGATGGTGTGTCCATTCCTTGCCTGGCAGGCATTTGGAAAATGCCAAGATCTGAAATAGATCATCCTTGGAAGATGAAGTCCTATCTGAAGCCTGGGCTGGGTCAACCGGTCTCACTGCAAACACGCATTGAGTGTCCAGCCTTTATGTTTGGCACACTCAGGAGCTGACCAGATGGGGTGCTGGCTTCCCTGCTCCTGCCCCCAGTGTTGGACATGATGATGATCTTGTAGAGCTGGTTTTGATAGACAACAGGATATTTGTGCATTGCTGAAAAAGACTGTGAAGGGTGAGTCAGGAAAAGACTGGGAAGGAGATGAGGGGGCAGAGAGATGGGATGTTTGCAGCTGGGAAACAACTCAGGGAATGTGTGGGAAATGTGGAGGACGGGAGTCTGGGGGAGGGTGAAGGAGCAGGGGCTTATCTAAAAACACTTTAAAACAAAAACAACAGGGGAAGGCTTATTTGGGCTTGTTTATTTACCTACCACAGGTTCCCACTGTGAAATAGGCAGGCAGCATTTCCCTGCATTTCCTCATCCTACGAATGGGCACAAGATCCCTTCATCCTCTTTCATCCAAGCCCCCCTTTCCTTGCAAACAGCTGGTCATCTTTAAGTTAATGTGCCCGAAGGAAGGAGCCAAATATGTGTGAAGTCATATGGGAGAAGAGCAAGGGCAGAAACGGGAAGACCAGTTTGGAAGATTTCGTCATGGCCCCAGTGACCATGATGGTGGCCGAGACCAGGGGGTTACAGAAGAGGTAGTGAGGTGGCATTCAGATTCTGAATGCATTTGAAAGCAGAAGTCAAGAGTGTTAATATTGCTGTCTGGCCTCTAGACCTCACTGGCCCCTCAGATTTCCCTCAGCATTCCCTGTCTCTGTGGTTTGTATTCTTTAACTGAAGGGCTTGGTTTCTTAGAGCCACAAAGTAAGTTGGACTATTGACAAATGAAGACAAATCCATCCCTGAGTCAAAGGGCATGCCCTCCTAATAAAGACTGGTCAGCAATATTAAAGGAAGTTGGGTGCAGCTCAACATCCCACCTTTTCTAGGAAGTCTTACTTCACACAGTGTGATGTCTGCCTCCTCTGAACTCAAGGGCAGTCCTTATCTATAGTAGTAATATCCTCCTGACATGAGTCTAGTACTCTACAGTTGTTTTATAGCATTTGGGGAGGTCTTTTGTGAACCCTAGACTAGATTATGCCCCCTTATCTACTTTCCCACTGTATCTTGTTCTTATTCTATTATAATTCTCACTACATTTTATTGCAGCTATAATAAAATTATCTTATCTTTAATTATCTTTCTTGTTAGATGGAAAAGCGTTATGAGGAAAAGACAATGTTATACCCCTGCCTCCTAACACAGTGCCTGCTTCATAAAAGGCATTCACTATATCCCTACAACTGAATGAATTCAATGAGCAGTAACTCTTTTAATTTTCAAAACAATTCTTGACCAAGTGAGTGTTATTGTCACTACTTCATTCATGAGGGAAAGGAGCTGTTGAGATTGTGGTCACAAAGCTAAATAGTGGAGGAACTAACTGGGAATGAGATCTCTGCTCTTTCCACTCTGTTCTACCTGGAACTTGGAAGAAACATCCATTCATTGAATCGGTCAACAAACATTTACTGATTATTTCCCATATGTCAGGCGTTACTATGAGGACATATATTCGGGGTTGGGGGAACATTCCCAAAACAGTAAGATTTGTGTTCAGATGCTGGTAACCAAAAGCAGGGAAATGGACATACGAAGACATAATTTCATTGTAGTGTGGTAAGTATCAGGGGAACTCCTAGGAGGGATGTCTAACTGCCTGGGTGAGGGAAGGCTCAAATGGGTCTTTTTGATAGGGGTTTGAAAAAAGAGAAAAAGTATTTCTCTAGGAATAGAGCAAGGGAGGTTATTAAAGGAGGAGACTGATGGCTGGCACCTGCAAAGCTGGGTAACTTTGTTTCCTGTTCTGTTGCTGACACTCCCATCCCACCCAAGCCCCAGCAGCTGGCTTCAGAAAATAAAGGAAGCAGTCTCAGGAACCCAGGCTTGCTTAATTCAAAAGCGGTCAATGCAATAGGAGACCCACAGTGTGGAACCAGGTTGTGTTATAATATCCCTATAGCTTCTCTACCTGGGCTACCATATACAGGCTGAAATATCTGTATGAATGATATTTGTTGGATTCAGGCGACAAGGCTCAACTCTCTGTATCCCACACAATGGCCCCAACACCTCATTTCAATCAACATAAGATTATTTTTGCTACAAATGAAAGAGCATTGGAAGTCACCTGACATGGAATAATGTGAGAGCATTGGAGCAAGGGAAGACCGCTGGTTTATTGGAATATGGGAGAAGTTGCCTTCAAAGACTATAACAAACTAGCCAGGACAGTCAGCTATCTCCTCACAGAGACATGGCACAGAAGGGCAGTCAGGAGAAGTAGGTTATTGTCATACCATATTAGGAATTTGGGGAAGAAAAGAAATTACCATAAGCAGTTCAAGTGACAGGAAAATTTTAAGTAGGGAAGTATGGTGATCATATTTACATTTTAGAAAGATAATGGACAATGGTTTGTATTTGGGGAACAGAAGACAGAGGCAGGGAGATTGTTTAGAAGGTTAATGAAAAATACCAGTGAGAGATGATGAGGCATCTATCTGGGTAATGAGAATAAAGAGGAGGAAATGGATTCAGAAACTATTTAGGAGATGGAGTCATCAAGACCTGGATGACTAATTGCATGTAGGGGGTGAGAAATAGGAAAAGGAGAGAATGACTCCTGAGTTTCTGACTTGGGAAAGTGGTTGGATGGTGGTTGAAAGAAGAGAAGGAGAATGTGTGTGTGTGTGTGTGCGTGCGTGTGTGTGTCTGTCTGAAAAGAAGAATTCAGCTCTGTAACTATTGAAGTGACTGACCATAGGTACAGGTTTCCACTGGGTAACTGGTTTCCACTGGGTAACTGGATACATGGTCTGCAATCTGCAATTCAGAAAATTCCAGGCTAGAGATAGTAATTTGAGAGTCATCAGAGTTTAATGGTAAGTAGTAGATGAGGTAATCCAAGGAGACCATATCGAGGAGGAGAGGGCTGAGACCCAAACGTAGGGAACATTAACATTTAAAGGCAGTTGGAAACAGTTGCCCATGAAGAAGACTGAGGAGTCAAGACACACAGACTCCAAACTCTAAACACCACCGGGAGCCTTAGATATTCTAGCTCAATTGGAATTGCATTTGGCTGCATATAACAGTGGGTTAATCAACTAACTTATCCAGAAGGCAATCCAGGCAGGGCTTAATGAACTCAGCAAGACTCATGCTCCTTGCAGCTCTTTTTGTCCTCATGGCCATAAGATGGCTGCTCCACCTCAGCCAGTAAGCCCTCATTCCAAGCAGGAAGAAGGGGAAGGGCAAGGAGCCAAAGGCATATGGCAAGCCTCCCCCTTTTTATCAGGAAAGCAATAGTTTTCTGAGAGGTCCCATCTACTAAACTAAAAACTGCAACTCATCAGCCAGGATTGGGGGTATGAATATCTCATTGTGTGGGTACCTGGAGGAGATGAGGTGTTTTCTTTTTTCTTTTCTTTTTTTTTTTTTCAACTTTTTCTTTGGAAATAATCTCAAACTGACAAAAAATTTACAAAAAATAGTACAAAGAATTCTTGTATACTTTTCACCCCAAATTCCCACATATTAACATTTACTTTATTGTTTTCTCTCTCTCTCTCTTGTGAACATTTACTCCTACATACTTCAGCGTGTGCTGCCTACAAATAAAGATCTTCCCTTACATAACCATACTTCAGTGATCAGAATCAGAATATTAACATTGATAAAATGCTTTTGTTTAATCTGCAGCTTTTGCTAATTGTCTCACCGATGTCCTTTGTTGCAAATAAATTCTTTTTTTTTTTCCTAGTCCAGGAACCAATCCAAGATCACACATTGCATTTTGTTCTCATGTTGTTTTTAATCTACTTTAATCTAGAAAGTTCTTCAAACTGTCTTCATCCCTCGTGTCATTGACATTGTTGGCCAATTACTCCGCAGGCCAATTACTCTGTAGAACATCCTTTATTTGGATTTATCTGATGTTTTCTCATGATTCAGGTTACGTATTTTTGGCCTGAATACTACAGATGTGATATGGTGTCCTTCTCAGGGCATATTAGGAGGTATGTAATTTGGTCTGTCCTATTACTAATGGTAGCAATTTTGATCACTTGGTTAAGATGGTATAGTAGCATTGGTCATATTTTCCTAGTACAAAGTCACTATTTTACCCTTTGAAAAAGTAACGAGAATCTGTAGGAGGTCTTCACAGATTGTACAAATATGTTTCTCATCAAACTTTCATCCACCAGTTTTGGCATCCATTGATGATCTTGCCTGAAATAATATTATGGTCACTGTAAAATGGTGACGTTCTAATTCTGTCATTCATCCTCTAATTTATTAGTTTGCTCTTTACCAAATAGAAGAACTCTTTTTCCTCCTCCATTTGTTTGTTTCAGTATGGACTCATGGATTCCTATTCTATTCAATGGGTTATACCCACTGCCATCATTGTTTTGATGCTCACGTTGTTGCAGATTGGCCATGGGGAGCCCCCTTAATCTGACTTCTGTGTCCTTTTGACTTGCCCCCACCAGGTTTTGAGCACTTTTCTTATTTGAGATGGTTATTTTTAATAGTGCGCATTACCTCCTTGATAAAATCAGGCTTCTGTTAGTAGAAAACAAAAGGAGGAATGAAGATTGTGTGGGCAACCAGTTGTGTCTACCACACCTTGCTCCTCACCAGCCAAGAGCCGTGGCTTGAATCCAGCTGACAGCCTTGCTTTGTTCTAACAAAACAACGTTGTGCCCACATTCCAAAAAGAGCCTCGAGGCCATGTAATTCATCCATGTCTTTCCTCATTGTAATCCTTTATCACCATCCAAACTGAGTGCTCCTAAGGCCAGGTCTCCTGTGTTGCACAACTCCTGGGGGTGCCATTCGTATAGTAGACTATGGATGATACACAAGAGCAAAGGCTGGCAAGCTTTTTCTTTTCTTTTTTTTAAGTATATTTATTTTTGAGAGAGAGAGAGAGAGAGAGAGAGAGAGAGAATCCCAAGCAGGCTCCACGCCATCAGCACAGAGCCCAATGTGGGGCCCAAACCCATGAATTGTGAGATCACAGATCATGACCTGAGCCAAAATCGAGTTGGACACTTAACCAAGCCACCCAAGCGCCCTTGACAAACTTTTTCTATAAAGAGCCAGATGGTCCATATTGTCAGCTGTGTGGGCCATTTGGTCTTTGTTGCCAGTACTCAACTCTGACATTGTAGTGTGAAAGCAGCCATAGAAAATATGTAAATGAGTCAGCATGGCCATGATACAAGAAAACTTTATTTATAGACACTGAGATTGAATTACACATTATTTTCATGTATTGTGAAATGTTATTCTTTCAATTTAAAAAATTATTTAAAAATGTAAAAACCAGGGGTATCTGGAGGGCACAGTTAGTTAAACATCTGACTCTTGATTTTGGCTCAGGTCATGATCTCACGGTTCATTAGACTGAGCCCTGAGTCAGGCTCTGCGCTGAGCGTGGACCTTGCTTAAGATTCTCTCTCTCTCTCTCTCTCTCTCTCTCTCCCCCCCCCCCCGCCCCGCTCCACCCCCACTTGCACATGCATGTGCACTTGCACTTTCTCTCAACAAGAAAATGTGAAAAAAATTCTTAGCTTGTGGGCTTTTCAAAAATAGGCAGCTGGCTAGATATGACCATAGTTCCCCACTCCCTTCCCTGTTCAACCTGAGTTGTCATATATGGTGGCCCTGCCTCCAGCTAGGTCTCTTCTCCCTCACCTTAATCTAAATCTGCCACCTTGCTCTGGGCTTTGTGCCTACCTTTTGCCTTCCTCTTTCTCAGGTCTTTCCTCTGTGCCTCAGAACCTCCGTTCAATTGTAAACTTCTTTTCACAACCTCCTAGCTCCTTCTTTGCCTTCCTGCAAAGTAAACATATTCCCTGAGGGATGTTCCTTGTTGAATCCTAGAAAGGCTGCTACTTCTTTTCTCATGCCCACAACCCATGGGCATGGGAAGTTCTGTTGACATTCTCCACATTCCTTAATTTTATTTCTACACCTTCACTCTTGCAAAACCCCCTTCTCCTTTGAAGCTCTTATCATCAGGATTCTTTGAGCAATTAGCTAACACACATTGAATGATATCCTCACAACCATTAGGAGATAACTACCATTATTATCCCCATTTTGGAGAGAGGCACAGAGAGGTTAAAGTCACACAGCTAGTAAATAGCAGAGCCAGGATTCTAATCCCAGCAGTCTATGCTGCTTGCCAAGATGTTATATGGCCTTTCTTTATGATCATGTACCACGTGGATAATTACTCTCCATCCTAGTTTCACTATTATCCGTCAGGTACATGGGCAGAAACAGATGCACACTCAACTTGAGTCCTTTGAAGAGGATTGAATAGAGGAACTATTTACGAAGGTGTAAGGCAGTCTTTCTCACCCTTTTTTCATTATCATCTACCCTAAGGAGAAAATTTAAATTAATTTACTAATTAATTTTACTAATTAAATTAACTTAAATTAATTAACAAGACACCCAGCTCACCCTGACCCAATCCGTTCTTCCTGCTATAAGTGAAGGTCTTTCTAACCGCAAACAGTGGTGCCTCTGGGACAAGGAGCTAGATGGCGGGAGGAGGGCAGGAGAATGACCTTCCCAGCTTTTGAATGTCCTACAAGATGCTTGTATCATCTAATTTTAAAACAAAATGTAACTTTAAAAATCGACCTAAAATGCAAATATGGTCATTCCTTCCCATGCTCAAAACACTTCAGTAGCCCATATGCTGCCAAGTTAAAATCCAAATTTATTCACGTGTCACACAAGGCCCCTGGCATACTTGTGTAGCCTCATCTCCACCACTTCTCATCTCATGGCCTGTGTCCAGCCATGTGAACTACTGACAAGCGAATGCATTCTCCAAGCAGCAATCTTCCTTTGCTGCCCGTTTGCCCATAATGCCACTTTGTGTCAGTCTGCCCTTTTTCATACACCTGCAGTTTCTCCGTAGTAGAATGTGAAGCCTCTCCTTCCCGTCTTCTCCCTGGCGAATTCTTCATCCTTCAAGATTCAGTTAAAAAAACTTCTCCAGGGGCGCCTGGGTGGCGCAGTCGGTTAAGCGTCCGACTTCAGCCAGGTCACGATCTCGCGGTCCGTGAGTTCGAGCCCCGCGTCAGGCTCTGGGCTGATGGCTCGGAGCCTGGAGCCTGTTTCCGATTCTGTGTCTCTCTCTCTCTCTCTGCCCCTCCACCGTTCATGCTCTGTCTCTCTCTGTCTCAAAAAAATAAATTGAAAAAAAAAAAAACGTTGAAAAAAAAGGAAAAAAACTTCTCCAGATTCTCATGAGATTAGCTGCGCAACTTTCTCCTCTGTGCCACCACTGTCCAGTGTAGTGATGAAGAGTATGGGCTCCGATATAAGACCGTGTGGGCTTAAATCCTGGATCTGTTACGTATCAGTTGGTGACTTTTGGCAAGTTATTTAACCTTTATGCTTCCATCTCCTTATTTGGAAAATGGAGATCAGAATAGTTCCTATCTTAGAGGAAGAGTATTCATTTACCAAATATTTACTATCTATTGTGTATCAAAACAGACAAAAATTCTTGCGCCTGGGGGTGCAGAATTTATATTAGATTTTAGAGCAGGGGTTGGCAAGCTACAGCCCCTGCGGCAAGTTTAGCCACCTGTTTTGTAAATAAAGTTTTATTGGAGCACAGCCATGTGCATTTGCTTATAGATCATCTATGGCTACTTCCATGCTAAAATGGTTTGAGTTGAGGGGCTGCAACATATATCACTGTGCCTGCAGAGCCAAAGATATGTACTCTAAGAAGACACTTACCTTTAAGGAAAAGTTGGCTTACTCCTGCGCTGGTAAGATTGAGTTCATACATGTAAAGTGTTTAAAATTTAAAAACATTGCCTGATACTTAGTAAGCACTCAATAGATGCCCACTTTATTATCATGCATACCCTTACAGTAGAATTTTTGCCGAATAAATGAATAAACAGAAGTAAAGAGGAACCAGAAATTGGGGTCATGGAAGCGACTGGAGGAAGAGTTTTAAAAAGGTGGAAGTCGGCAGCTATGTTAGGTGACAAATCAATACTGAAGAACGACTGTCAGATTTGGCAATCAAATGAAGTGACCTGACCAAGGAGCAACTTGTGTGAAACGGTGAGGACAAAAGCTAGACTGTGGTGGGTTTAGGAGAGAATGAAAATGAGGAAGAAAGTAGAGATTATACGTTTGTAACGTGACAACTATATGACAGCAAGTATTGAGATAAAAGTGAACACACTTGGTCTGCCACTTGGAATTTTTAAAAATCCACTAGCCCAAAGTATCAAGTTTATTGAAATATCGGGGTATATGATGGATCTTCTGCTTATCTTTCAGCTGTTTATTGTTAGGCAAAATGCCAATGGTTAAAATTCAAGCCCATAACTAACAGAACTTCAGGCAGAAATTTCAAGTCTAGAACCATTAAAAGATTTATGATGGTATTGATAGTAAAGCGATGTTTGTTTCTTTTGTGATCTTAATCATTGCGTGAACTTAACTGGTTTGAAATGAGATTTCCATGCAACCAATAGTATAAATTTGCCTATAGCACATTTATTATAATCCAAAAAAACCTATATGAGCATTTTTTTTTATTCATTCCATAAACCTTTGCATGTATTACACATTCTGGTAGATTTAGATATGTGTATATAGAAAGAATTTAGTTTATTTGGTCATTGCTTTCCCCATCCCATCCAGGAATTTAAGAGTTAGTTGGTGAAGAAGCTAGTTGAGCAAATAGGTTCAATATTTGTTATAGATACCAGGGTAGAAGTTCAGACGGGTACAGCAGAGGCACAGAAGAATAAAACATTTTATATGAAACTATTTTGCCATCTGTCACCTATTTTTGCCAATGATTTTTACACCTATGCATTGTGTACATGAAGGCGAAAAACAGAATGTTATCAACTCACAGCTGCTTCCTGGAAAACACGAGACATTTAGGACTCTGAATACATGCATATTATTACCGCGGGTTTTTTTTTTTTTTTTTTTTTTTAGGGGGTTACAAAAGAGTTAGGTTTAATACGATCTTGTTTTTATTAAACTATACACTGCATATTACATTAAAATATATACTATATATAGAAAAAGTCTGTAAAGATATACATTTAAAATATTAACGGGGCGCCTGGGTGGCTCGGTCCATTGAGCATCCAACTCTTGATACCAGCTTGGATTGTGATCTTGCAGTCATGGGATGGAGTCCGGCGTCAGGCTCTGTGCTGAATGTGGAGCCTGCTTGAGATTCTCTCTCCCTCTCTCAGAATAAAGAAATAAAATATTAGTGGGTTATATCTGGGCGGTGGGATTATTAGGATATTATTTTCTTCACTATCCTTTTTCGTGCTTCAAATGTTTGTACAATGAACAGGGCTTACATTTATAGTCACAAATAACAATGGAACAAAACCATGGAGTTTTAACCACCACTTCTTACAAGCACTCGGCATGCGTACGTTCAAGCACACAGAGACTAGAGGTTTTTATGTTTTTATAGATTGTCCAATATTTAGTTGTTACGTGTATAGCAACAAAAATTTCTCAGCCTACAAATGTCAGCAGATAACATCTCAAACAGACGTGTGTAGAAGTCAACTCCATCGGTTAGTTCTCTTCTGCGAGGTGGCAAACCATCCAGGCACCGGCCACTGAAACACTGGGATTTACTTAAAACAGGGAGTGTACACAACGAATGCATACTGTGTGAACTACTCAGCTTGGCCTCAAGCAACAAGACATTGGTAAAAAGTGGCTTAAGCAATAAAGATTTACTGTCTCACAGAACATGAAATCCAGAAGGAGGTGAGTTCCAGATCCGGTTAACTCAGTAGCTCAGCAATTTCAGGATTCTGGGTCAGCTCTCCTTTGACTTTCCTGGCTTTCTCCTTCTGGTTAGCACCGAACATCACTGCCTCACATGAGAACTGAAGGCCGGAAAAGCAAGGCATTCTCCCCTCACTCCATCTCTCTTTTTTCCAGTGATTCAAATCTTTCCCAGAACTGAATTTCCCTACCAGACATCTTCCTACATTTTATTGGCTTCAGTGTGACAGTTCAGTGTAAGGAAAAATGGGTTGGGGGGGGGGACTATAATCGAAAGAAAATAGCAGAGTCACCCCTAAACTGAGAATGGTGAGAAGGATTACCATTATTGCCCTAGACCAACAGTGTCCAGTAGAATTTAATGTGAGCCACAATGCCAAATCTTGAGTAGACTTTGGCTAAAAAGAAGCCTTCATTTTCTCCTTCACGAATGAGCTACAACATTAATAAGCAACATTGCCTCCCATGAGCTAGAATTGGAAGCACCAAGGATACATCTGGAAGTATTCCAACAAAGACACCTTAGTCATGGAACCTGGACTTTGAATTCCTGTGTTATGGTTCTAGATATGACCCTGCCTATCTGTGTGGTCTTAATTGAGTCATGTGGCTTATCTGGGCTTATCTGCCCCAGCTTCCTCATCTTAAAACAGGTGGTTCTTTAAAATGTCCTTTGCATTCTACTACTACAAGATTTTGTACTACTGTTCAACTGGGACTTTCCCAGCCCTTTATCTGACATCAGCAAGTTGGGCCAGTGACACGTGGAAAGTTATTCAGAAGGGTACACTTTCGGATGCCATGGGGCAAAATGCACTTTTAGAGGGAAAGAGAGAAGGCAAGCCACAGTGGCTTGTCATTCATTCATAGTAAATATTACAGGACACCCACTATGTGCCCTAGTGATTCTAGATGGCGTAAGAGAGAATAAGTAGTCTCTGCTGTCAGAGAGCTTACTATCTAGCGGTAAGGTAATAGAGATAAGTAGATACACAATTACATAATGCACAAAGAAGCCCAGGATAGAGGAAGATGAGGCTGTATCCTGGAGCACTTAGCCCCACAGAGGGGAGGGGACAGAACCTCACTGGAGGAAGTGATACCCAAGGGATGCCAAGAAGAAAAGTACTTGGTTGGCCCTCGTGGCACTGTGGGAAATTGCCTGGCCTCCAGGGCATCTCACCCTGTAATTTATTTGCTTTTCTTTTCTCTGACGTACAGTTTTTCTATTCCTTTCTTCAATGCATGTGTCCAGATGTCTGTATGTCTGGGATCAGGTGAGAGAACCACAGAGAAACTCTTGCAGCAAACTGACAGTTTCTATTTCAGATCTTTCCACCACCTCCACTACCATCACTTACACCACTACCACTTCTGCCTTCATTATCACCTCTCAACACCTCCATCATCACCACCACCACCATCAACATCACTACCACCTCAACATCTTCATTATCACCTCCACCATCAAGAGCACCACCTCTGCCACCATCAAAAAAGTATACAAGTAGGGGCGCCTGGGTGGCTCAGTCGGTTAAGCGGCCGACTTCAGCTCAGGTCACGATCTTGTGGTTCACGAGCTCAGGTCACGATCTTGTGGTTCACGAGTTCAAGCCCCATGTCGGGCTCTGTGCTGACAGCTCAGAGCCTGGAGCCTGCTTCAGATTCTGTGTTTCTGTCTCTCTCTGCCCCTCTCCTGTTCACCCTCTGTCTCTATAAAAAAAAAAAAAAAAAAAAGAAAAGAAAAAAAGTATACAAGTAAGCCTTGTTTTAACTAATCTCAAAAGTGTGTATAAAGTCTGAGCTAATATAATGAACAAATTAGGGGATTTGCTTTTCCAAATTATTCAATCTACAGCAACCTTAAGTAGTTGCTTCCCTAGTATTTTTTTATATGTGCATTGGTTTACAAACTTTTTTTTTTTTTTTTTAATTTTAGAGAGAGAAAGCATGAGATGGGGAGAGGAGCAGAGGGAGAAAGAGAAAGAATCTTAAGTAGACTTCATGCTCAGCACAGAGCCCGATGCAGGGCTCGATCCCATGACCCTGGGATCATGACATGAGCCAAAATCAAGAGTCAGACGCTCAACCGACTGAGCCACCCAGGCACCCCAGTTTACAAACATTTTAACTGTCCAGATCTCCTTAGGAATATACTTTTTTTTTTTTTAATTTTTTTTTCAACGTTTTTTATTTATTTTTGGGACAGAGAGAGACAGAGCATGAACGGGGGAGGGGCAGAGAGAGAGGGAGACACAGAATCGGAAACAGGCTCCAGGCTCCGAGCCATCAGCCCAGAGCCTGACGCGGGGCTCGAACTCGCGGACCGCGAGATTGTGACCTGGCTGAAGTCGGACGCTCAACCGACTGTGCCACCCAGGCGCCCCAGGAATATACTTATTTTAAGAAGCAAGGCACATCACAGACAGGATTTTCATGCTGAGAAAGAGGACAAGCATAATGAGCTTAAAAGGCCTTTTTTCCTTATTCATTAAATTAGTGAGAAGAGTTTTGGAGTGCCTGGGTGGCTCAGTCAGTTTGGTGTCCAACTTCGGCTCAGGTCACGATCTTGAGGTCCGTGGGTTGAAGCCCCGTGTAGGGCTCTGTGCTGACAGCTCGGAGCCTGGAGCCTTCTTTGGATTCTGTGCTTCCCTCTCTCTCTGCCCCTCTCCTGCTTGCGCTCTCTCTCTCTCTCAAATACACATTAAAAAAAAAAAAATCATTGAGAAGAGTTTTTTGGCACACACAAATCTACTCAACATTAAGCAGTTTTAGTTACTTGGTCATAAATCAGTGACTATAAAGGTGGAAGTTAATTCTATCAATAGTAGTCCTATATATAAATAGTAACTTATACATAAAAATGATTCATATATTTATATACTTACACTTATATATTTTATGTGAATCATGTATTTGTATACACAAATATACAATCACTTATAAATGTGATCAATGTATACTGCTATTATAAATATCCTTCCCTAATTATGAAACTTGGGTTAGAGACCGAAGTAGACCGTAAAAACGATTACAAATTCCTCGCATCCTTGCATGTACATCCCTTGCTTGCTACATACTGTGCTACTCTTCTTATCAAGGAGAGTCTATTTCCCCACTCCTTGACTCTTGACTCTGGGTTGGTAGTGTGACTTCCTTTGTTGTTGGGATATTAACAAATGTGCCACAAACAGAGGCTTGAAAAATGCGTGCACTTTGGGGTTTGCCCTCTCTTACTGATTTGGGAACCCTGCCACACCACCATATGATCTAATCTGGGTTGGCCTCCTGGAGAATAACAGATCATGTGGAGCAGAGATGAGCTAGTCTAGCTCAGGCCCCTGTGAGATAGATCAGCTCACCAAATCACCAGATATATTAAAGACCATCCTAGACCATCCAGCCCCAGCTGAGCTGGGCAAGGCCAAAAGAGCCACTAAGTCAACAGACCAGAGCCTCATGAGATATAATAAAGTGTTTATTGTTTTAAGCCACGAAATTTTGTGGTGGTTATACAGCAAAAGCGAACTGATGCAAGAACCATACATTACTGAGTTTATTGGAGCCACAGTTGCCCCAAATATGATTTTTCATTTTCTTCCAATTCTAAGAGCTCTGATTCTCTTTCAGTATTAAGCTTCTTTTCTCAGTATGGTCTTTACAGAAGAAAGAGGGTGGGGAATAAAGGTAGAAAAAATGAGGCATGATGTTAAGAGTGAGGAGGAACAGATATGAATTATAGAGGTGATGGTGACACCGAAAAGAAAGGTCGCTACAACTCATACAGTGGTGGCTAACTTCCTGGGAGAAGGTCACTCTACAAAATCGGAATCTCTATGAAACTCCCTGGCACTGACCCCAGATGTCCCTATGTTCAATTGCAAACACACATTCTAAAATTCCCCTTCTGTTCCATTCCTTAGTTCCTCTCAAATCTTTTTCACGATCCCAAATATGGCTTTCTATTTTGGTAGTTAGAATTTTTTTGGCTATAAGTGACAGAAACCAAATTTGATCTTCAAAGTCCAGATCATCCTTAAGCTTTAGGCGAGATTGAATTCAGTTGCTCAAATGATGTCCTCAGGGAACTGTCTCTCTGTCTCTGTCTCTAGGTTCTGCTTTCCTCTGTGCTAGCCTCATTGTATCCCTTAATCCCAGACCTATTTTGTAGGTCCTAGAGTTGAGTGGCGGCAACTGTCAGTTATGTCTCCTCACCTTTGGGAGACCAAACCTTCCTCCCCTTCCCCACCAGTTACCCTAATCACATGAAAGGCACCAAGAGTCATCCAATTTTCCAAGTCAAAAACTTGGAAGTTATCCCAGACTTCTCTGTTGGTCCCCACCTCTAACAGATCCAAAAGCCAAGTAAGTCATTTCTACCCCACCTGTGTCTTTGGAATTGGTTTTCCCTCTCCACAGCCACTGCTACTGTGCGTTGTCATGCACTGTTACCCTGTCATGGAAGAAGAAAGTTTCTTCCTAACCAGTCTTTGTTTTGCTTCCTACAAACCATCCTCCATGCCTGGAGGAATCTATAAAAAATGTAAATTTGAGTGTAGCATTCCCTGCTGAAAAAGTTTGGTTATGGGGGTACCTGGCTGGCTCAGTAGAGCATGTGACTCTTGATCTCAGGGTTGTGAGTTGGAGCCCCATGTTTGGTGTAGAGATTACCTAAAAAATAAAATCTTAAGAAAAAAAAAAAAGTTTGGTTATGTAACTTGTGTAAACTGCTTTATAAAACTGGGGTACAAACATGATCCCACTGGGTGATTTTTCCAATCACTTGAACCCCTTGCTGCTTGGTTGGTAGAGAGCCTAGTTAATTTGGATGGAGTTCCCTAGAAACGGAGCCTGAGCTAGGGGTAAGTGTTGTTATTTTAGGGGCCTCTGCTCCCTGCCACTTGGGCTGTGGCTATGCTCACTGTAACTCAGTCTGCCTGCCAGTCTATACTACAGTCTTGGGCAGGAGATTGGGTATTGGTGTCTTTCCTCCTAAGAGGCCCAGAGCCCCCCACTCAAATTGCTGTACCCAGTGACAAATTCTGCCTACGTGGGGTCTCAAAGAGGGGCCTTAATCCAGTCATAAAAGATTCATGCAGAGGTCAAAGACACAAATGCCAGTAGGAGCCTGAAGCTTGACAGATAAGGCAGAGGCCACCCAAAACAATCAGTTGTTACCATGCAGGAATTTGGCACTCACAGTTGCTACACCTTTGGATCTTTTCAGGAGCCACAAATCTTAATCTTTAAGTGAAACATTCGGATTTTAAACTGTTAGCTTAATTTTAATTTTAATTTTTAAGCAGGAGAATCAAAACATGTCTAGGGCCTTATCTGGCCCTGGAGCTATCAGTTTGTGAATGCGGTTTTATGCCCTAAATCCTAGAACAATGAACGCCCACTTGTCTCACATTTGCATAACTATGGGGCCACTGCAAAGAATTGGGGCTGACAAAGATCAACTGTGAACCAGCTACAAAAGGTTCCCTGACTTCAAGACGGTCTAAAGTCCTTTAGTGTGGCCTACGTGGCCTCCCTGACCTGGTTCCTAGCCTTCTCTGGGACTTGTTACTCCCGCATTCCCCCACATGTCTCACACCTCAGGGCTTCTGTGTTCACTGGGCTATTCCTGAGGCCCTTACTTCGAGTTATCTAATCAACACTCACACCCTCCTTCAAGATCGGATTCAAGCATCCCCTTTCTCTGGACAGTCTTCCTTCCCCCAACTTCTGCTTTCTCCCCAGCTTACTCCAGGTTTTAGAGGGGTACCCCACTGCCCTAACGTTTTCTTTACAGTCCTGTTGTCCCACCCGACCTAACCCCTAGAGGGCGGGACCCTGGGTTTCTTTCCTCACCTCTGTATCCTCATTGCCTCATAGAGTACCCACACTTTTAAGTGCAGATTGGAGGAATGGGCCTCGAATTTGAAAAATAATGAGCCTAACCATTTCCTTTCACACGCCAGAAACCCATTGGCAAAGAACTGGTAACTTTTGAGAAAAACTGAAACTTCTTTAAGAGAAGACTGGAGGGAACCCTCTGCACACTTTCATTTTTAAAATGACCACACATTTGTGAAATATTTGTTGCAAAGAAATAAGTGTTTATACTTCCTCAGCTTTGGACATAACTGAGTTCTATGACTTCTAGAACTGGAGAACAGCTGAACTGACTCCTTGCATTAGTTCCCCCCCCTCCCCCCGTCTCAACCCCATAGAACCTCAAAGGTCCCAGGGCTCTTACTGTCAGGACTGTTGGCTGCCTCGGAGGAGAGACGGAACCAGCTGCTCTAGAATGAAACAGTACTTCTACAGAGACGGCGGCCTACGTTAGGAGAGCGAGCAGCCACAGTAGAAAGACCCTTTGAATTCGCTCTGAAATCGACTGAGGCTGGTAGAGGTGTAAACTGAAACTCCAGAGGCTAACCCTAAGCGGTTACATTTTCTCGACCAAAAGGTTTCCCAGCCCTGTCACTCATTCCCTGCTTTCTCTCCCTCCCCAACGCGCACACACAATTTTGGTGGACCGCTGCACTTGACATTGAGCCTGTCTCCTACCTGCAGTAGGGCACCTCGGGGAGCCGCGAGGTTGGCGTTTCATTCATAATATATGACCTCAAGGGAGGAGGGAGACAGGGACAAGAGCCTTTCATCTCTGTTACTTAAAATCCCAGCAGCGCGACGGAAAAGGAAAATGAGCTGGGAGTGAGCGGCATCGGGGCAAGTATGGCACGATAACGGTACGAGCGAGCGCGTCAGAGGCCCGCCCGCCGGCTATTTATACTGCGGAGATTATGCAATCTGGCTCCAGCCATTCATGCCCGGACTGGGACGCCCCGCGCCGCGGGGGGGGGAGGGGGGGCATCATTCCCGGGCTCCGGGTCAGTTTCTAAGTTTGCATCATCCCCTTCATTACGAGAGCTTGGGTTTCCATTCCTGCCGGCCGGTCTTGGGGGGAGACAGCTGGGCTACAAACTCACTTGGCACACGCGACCGCTTACTTAAACATAGTAAAGGCACCGGGACGCCGAGGCGCGGCCGAGTGGCGCTCCGGGCTGGGCTCAGGGCAGACCGGAAGGAACTGATAAACCCAGCGCTAATGATACCTGCTCCCTCCCCCGTCGGAAGTGTCCTCCTAGAGCCGGTCATTGAGAAACACCGAAGGGGCAGAACGGGGGTGAGGTGAGGACAGGCCTGGGCGCAGCTGCGCGCGCCTCGCGGGGCGGGGAGCGAGCCCGCCGCGGCAGTGGGGCCTTCTGCCGGGCGGGTCGGGCGGTACAAACCTTAGGGCACAGCAGAGTCCTCTCCAAGTCACCCCCGCCCCGCGCGCGCCCCCGGCGGGGCTGGAGGGAGTGATTTACCAGATCCCACCAGCAACCCCACCCGGGGAAGATCTACACTCGCGGCCCTACCGGACCCCGGTAGGAGAGAAGGGGCGAAGGACGCGAACGAGAGAGGGGATCGCCCAGAAAGATAAAATGTCCGCTTCTCCCGGCGCCAGTGCAGGGCAGTAGGGAGCAGGGGCTGCGGCCGGCTTCCGAGTGAAACCAGACCTGCGGGTCTACTGAGCATGCCCATCCAGTGGCCTCCGAGGGTCGCTCCGGTTCCGCGCTCCGGGCTTTCTCCGCGGCCGGCGGGAGGACCCGAGTGAGGGGGGGTGTGGGGGAAATTGTGCTTCCCTGCCCCGGACTCGGGCTTGAGGGGTGGGTAGGTGGGGGTCCTCCTGGGGGCTCCTCTGGGTGTGCGTCAAGCTGTGAGAAGACCGACTCTACTTTTGAAGCTGTACGATCTCACTCTGAGTCGACACCCATGAATTGATCGTGTTCAGAGCTATCTGCCCCGTTTTGCTGGTTATGGGGGAGAGACACGGATGTGGGTATTTAGCTTTCAGTAACGTTATTAAGTTAAAGTCCTAAATCCCTAGTATTCTAGTAACAATTCTACAGACTTGGGTAACACCCTGCTATTCAGATCAATAAACACATCTGAGCTATTCGCCCAATACTGCCATTTATTTTACGGAGCTGGAGTCAGTAATTGATGGGGAGGACCTGCTAGGAACATTTCCATCAAAAAGTCCTTTTGGGTGACGAACAAGGAAGAAGAGAACTGGAAGAATTTCTTTACAGGAACATGACGGACCGTGAGTGAAGGGGGGTGGCATTTGGTAATACAATTGGCTAGAGAGAAGAAAGGGTTGCCACTGATCTATTTGCAGTGTGCTGCTTATTAACACACTACCTTCACTGTGTAGCCATTTATTCTTCCCAGCAATCCTACCTTGTGGTATTATCCTGACACTACAGATGCCGAACCCAAAGCTCAGAGAACTGGAATCTGGCATCAGGGTATCCAAGTGGGGACCTGGTGACTCCTGGACTTTAGAATGTTTTCCTTTGCTCCTCTGGCTGCCTGGTCTGCCATCTGGGCCATTCACTGCTATTAGCAGGGAACTGGATTAATGAGTGGTGATGACACCAATTCACTTGCCTACCTGCAGAAATTAATTCATCTCACCTGCCATCTTGCCATTTGGGTACTCTGAAAGTGGAGGGTGGAGCCATAGAGATGCCCATTGGATGGATACTTCTGACATGGACAAATGTCTGTTCCTGGAAGTTCAGGAGTGACTGAGTGGGATATGTTTCAGCACCTCCAGGAGAAAAGCAATGCCCAAAGGTGAGAACTGGATAGATGCCTTAGCCTTATGGGGATTTAGAGAACAAGGAGATCCTCCTTTGTTCAGTGCTTTCTCATAGACTGTCAATGGCCCCCAAACCTGAGAAAGACAAGATTGGCCTTGTTAGCCCTGTTTATGAAGAAACTGAAGAATTGCTAAGTCTTACTCAAGGTTTCAGGGCTGCTAGGAAATAAACAGAACCCAAGCATTCCTCCCGTCTAGTTCTCTTTTCAGCACTATATACCAGCACTCAGCATCAAAGGCGGGTGAACACCAATCCATGTCCACAAAGATCATGGCTGTGATAAGCATGAACCTAGGGTAAACCACTAGTTTCTCCTTGACTCAAGGTGATACTCTTACTATCTTTGGAACACTTATAGCTCTCCAAATGCATGTATATACCCCTTACGTATACTAACTATATTTGAGACATATATTTAATCTCTTAATTTGTTCCATGGTTGCTATTTACTTAAAACCTCTGCATGTTTTCTTGGTACATTCAGGAGGATGGAAAAGTCTACTGTGCTTGAAGAGTAGGAAGGAGCGGGGGCTGTAGCTCTTGCTCTCTAGCAAGACCCTCAGAAGGAAATACTGAACAGCTATGTAATGTGTGGGACCCACTGCAAAGTAAAAATATTGAGCCCCTATTCCAACACTATAAATAATTTCAAAATTGCAACAGGAGAGGGGTGGCTCAGTTGGTTAAGCATCTGACTTCGGCTTAGGTCAGGATCTCTGGGTTTGTGGGTTTGAGCCCCACATCAGGCTCTGTGCTGACAGCTTGGGAGCCTGGAGCCTGCTTGGGATCCTGTGTCTCCTTCTCTCTCTGCCCTTCCCCGCTCACACTCTGTCTCTCTCTCTCTCAAAAGTAAATAAACATTAAGAGAAAAAACCCAAAAAACAGCAACAGCGCACACTCAAACCAAGTAAAGATCCCTGTGTAACTGGACAGGTTACATGCCAAGGAAGCCAGTCCTGTCCGTTGCCCAGAAAGTGCTGCTTTGGAGAGCATGGGCCCACCCAGCCCCATGGTCCCAGGACAAGGCAAGAAAAATCATTTAAAGACAAAGGTGTGTGTGTTGGGGGGGGGGGGGGATGGATCCAGAAGCTCTCCATCGCCCCATCTGTGCCAAAGCCCACGGGGCTGGTAACCTCTGGCCCAGTAACTATGGCCTTCAAGGGCCTGGGACAAGGGGCATCCTCAACCAACATTAGAGAGGTTTACTAAATAATTTTTAAAATGTATTTGGGCTTACCTTTTAACCCGAGGAAGTCCATCATTTCTACTGAAATGCAAACGTTTCTGGGCTGTGCTGTGTTGGATTTACTTTTTTTTTTTTTTATGTACAAATAACGATTCCTCAAAAACGCCCGTTCCGCTAGCAAGACAAAGATCACAAGATTCACGTGAAATTGAGAAAAAGGCCTCTGCCATTCAGAACCCTGCAGAAAGCACCTGTGCCGCCCCTACCCTCCTGCTCCACGGTTAGGGGCACTTGGTCCTCTGAGCCCGAGCACCCCTCGGAGCCTCCCCTGATCTCCGCGTCTTGGCCCCCGCCCCCCACTATTTTTAATCCAGGGGTTTAGATCAAGGGAGGGAACCAAACTGGAGCCAGATGTGTGCGAGTCCCCGGCTCCCGCCTCCTCCCTATTCTCGGGCATCTTAAAACCCGGAACGTGAGAGAAAAAGGATCCGGAGCTAGACAGACGCCGCACAAACAACTCCGCTCCGCTGCTCCTCCGGGAGTGGAAGCCAGTAGGGAGGGGGAAAGGAAGCCGGGCATGCTCAGTAGGCGGGACAAAGTTCTTTTTTTTTTTTCCTCTCCTTTTTTTTTTTTTTTTTTTTTTTTTTTTTCTTTCGGTCGCAAGTAGGAAGCTTTTTGCACTCCACCACCTCTGGCCGCTGGGAAGACGTCATCGCTTCCGCCCTACTTCCTCCTCCTGTTGGCGGCGGTGAGAATCCAATATGGAGTAAATCGGTAGAGTCGAGAGA
>NW_024412452.1:17464359-17508256 GCF_014898765.1 Herpailurus yagouaroundi
TGTGTGTGTGTGTGTGTGTGTGTGCGCGCGTGCACAGGCATTCGTGCCCGGCCCGCGAGCCCGAGGGGAACAATGCTCGGGACACTCCGCTGGAGGGGCTCCGGGTCTGACCCACCGCCCTCCGCGGGATGGGTGCCTTTTTTTCCCAGCCGCAGGCCAAGGTGAGGCTCCCTGCAGCCTTGCGGTCGCGAAATCGCGTTTGTCTTTCTCCCACCCCCGTCCGAGGCGTTTCCAATCGCCGGAGAAGCGGAGGCCGGGCTCCTGGGCCCGGCGCCTGAGGTCGTCGGTTTCGGGTCCGAGTGGTCACCGCACGGTGGCTGTTGCCGCTGCTCAGTGGCTGTGCCCGCCACCAGCCACTTTTTTTTTTTTTTTTTTTTTTTTTGTGAATAAGACGCTCTCCTTTATTGTCACATGATATCCTTCCCCTCCTCCCCTGCACATTCATAAATCCGGAGACTGCCTCGGCTCCTTTCATTCAGAGCTGCCATTAGCCAAGGTAGCAGTGGAGCTGGCTTGGGCGTAAAGAGACGATTGGCAGCCGTGAGGATGCGCCCTGGGGGGAGGCCCAGAGCTTGTCTTCGGGGAAATAGGGGCTTCGGGTAGCTGCTCTCCGGGGTCTTTTGCCCCTGCAAGCATTGAGAGTGCAGGGAGGGGAAGTGACTCAGGGTTTGATGATGGGGAGGGCTTTTCTTGCAGCAGGTGACAGAATGTTGTGCTCTACTCTTAAGAATCTACTTCACTTTTTTTTTTTTTTTTTTAATGTCCCTTTATCCTTTGGTGTCTGCTGTTGGCCAGGCTGGGCGGCTGGGCGGGAGGGGGTGTTGAGAGGGTTGGTGTTTGGGAAAGGGAATTTCCTTCCTGTGGTCCCCAGAGATATTTGCAGTAACCCCTGGTTTGCCAGACACCCGCAGCTAGAGAGCATCCCGCCTTGTGTGCCTGTCGCTGCCCTCCCACCACCTATGCCGGTGTTCTATGCCGGTGTTTCTATTTTAGGTATTTTGCTTTGTCTTCATAGACTGTTCTTGAAACGGTAAAATGAAAAAAGTTGCGCTTGTAGGGCTGAAATATGGAGGGGAAGAAATATGCTGCTGGGCCTTCCTCCCTTTGGGACTTGACTAATGAACAAGTATTTTTCTGGGTCTTCGTTTGTCCTTCCACACAAATAGCAGTAGTAGCAGGGAGGGACCATTGCCTTGCAACCTCTGGACTTGGGGATTATTGTTGGAGATTGGTTCTACTTGCCCTGCATTGGGTTCCTTGGCTCCATCTCTTGGGAATACTGGCCCGGATTCTCCCTTTTCACCGGGGCATATCAGCTTTGCATCCTACCCCATCTTATATCCAAAGCAAAAGGATTTTGGGTGGAATCACCAGCAAGAAATGACTATCTCTATTTTCTGCTTTCAGAGCAGCTTAGCATGGAACTGGCTGCCCCCACTGCTGTCAGAAGCCCAGTTAAGACAATGGGTATTTGAGGACAGGTTCTGGTTTCAGTTAGAGAAGCAGAAAGCTGTGGTACCTTAGCCCACTGCAGAAGTGGCCTTCCCGGGATTACTTTTAATGCAGGGACCTTGGCCTGAGACATGAAATGTAAGCCTGTAAGAAAACAGGCTTCATGGGCTATAAACTGCCATTTGTGGACACTGTCCATTATATTCTTCAAGTTCTTATGTAATGACCCATCTGAAAAATTCCTTTTAAATGTTAATGCCTGGAAGAAGTTATCTCTCTGGGTTACAGAGCTTTGCTGTGATTGCTTTTTTGTTGTTGTGGGGTTCTGTCTGGAAGCTCCAAGCTAAAATCATTGCTTGATTACAGTAGTCATAGTAGCCTAGGTTTTTGCTAGATTTATTTACCCCTCCCCTGTATGAATTTTGATCTTTTATTTTCTCTTCAAATGGCTTTATGTTTGAGTTCCCACAGATACCTCTTAGAAGTAGATGAGGAGTGTTACATATAAAGAGAATTGGTGACCTCAAACTGGAGACTTATGGGAGATATATTTATGCTTTAGGTAAAATAGATTTTCTTGATAGTCCATATATATTTGAAGTTTTTCTTAAGTGATACAGATATATAAATGTCACATTTAGCATCACAGTACAATAAGTCAGAATCTTGCAAGTGGCAAAATTGTGCCTAATTTTAAAAAATAATAAATGTTTTGTTTTCTAATGCTCCTTTCCATGTGATTTAAAACTCCGCTAGTAAATATATGGTAGTCCAGGAAAGCTTGTCTGCTCTTTTTGCCGATTGCCCTAAAAAATTGCTTCCATATAGAAAATATTCTGACCACTCTCTGATCCCACTCCATCTAGAAATGCATGTTAAGGTTTATAATTCCACAGACTTTTTTTTTTTTATAATTCAAAAGTAAAAAGCATCGAAAAACTATTGAAAGTGATCTTTTGTACATAAGAGTGGAAACGTTTTTTAAATCCTGTGCGGTTTGTCTATCTTTAAAGGATTTGATTATGGCCATGAATGGTTTGGAAATTCATAGACAAAATGAAGAAACCCTTCTCAAGCAAGCTTAACTCAGGAGACATGGGTGCTCTTTAGCTATTTTGTTCCTCTCATAAACTCTTCTCTGAAACACATATCTCACTGAGAATGGACTTGTAGCTTTGTCCTTAGTCCTGTTTTTCCTAATATTGAAAGGTCTCCCCTTAAAAAAAACTTAAATATTTCTGCTGAACCATTTCAAAGAAATTAGACATCAGAACACCTTATGTCTAGATACTTTAGCTTTCCAAAAGATGAGGATGCTCTTCCAAAGCCTCAATACTATCACACTTTACAAAATTATTCCCTGTTGTCTTTAACATTCAGCCTAATTGATTGAAAAATGTCTTTTACAACTGCCATTTCAGCCAGGTGCCAGTTAAAGATCCTGAATTAAATGCATTTAATTTATACTTAAGGCTCAAGGCTCAGCCATTTGCTCACTTTCTGATCAAAGGCAAGTTACTTACATATCACCTTGGTTTTATCTGAGTGAATAAAATGAGAGTAAATATTACCAGTCTCATGGAGTTGTGAAAATTAAATGAGATAGCCCATGTAAAGCTTACGGTTCAGCACCAGGCATAAAACAGGTGTTTGGTATTGGCTCTTTGCAGGGCCCTGAGATAGATTTCTTACAGGCTCAGCTTGTTAATTTTCACACAACCCTATGAAGGAGCTACTGCATTTAACTGATGAGAAAGCTTAAATAAAGTTGCTTGCCTAAGCTAGGAAACATTTTTTTATAGTACTTAACTCACTTATTCTTCCCAGCAATCCCCCCCAGTAGATGTGGCATTACTACCCCCATTTATAGATGGGGAAACTGAGGCTGGGAGAAGTTGAGTAACTTGTCCAAGGTCATTATCATTAGTAAGTGAAGGAGCTGGATTGTGACTCTAGCAGCCTGGCTCAGAATGGACTGTTTTTAACCACCATGAGGTACTGTCTGAAAAGAAGACAGGGTGGCCAGCCTTAGTCATTCTGACTTCCGAGCTCACACTGTTTCTGTCAGTCTGTCCCTAATTCTTTGGTATTGGTGACAGTCTGTCATGCCATAGTTTTTTCCACTTCCCTTATCTTCCCTGAAAATGATACGAGGCACATACGGAATTAAAGTGAATTTAGGCTCACATACTGAGCCTGGGTGGCTCACTTGGTTGAGTGTCTGACTCTTGATTTTGGCTCAGGTCATGATCCCAGAATTCTGGGATCGAGCCCTACCTCAAGCTCTGCACTGAATGTGGAACCTGCTTAAGATTCGGTCTCTCCCTCTCAGCTCCTTTCCTCTGCTCACACTCTCTCTCTCTCTCTCTCTGTCTCTCTCTCTCTCTCTCTCTCTCTCTCTCTCTCTCTCTCTCTGTCTCTCAAAAGTAAATTTAAATAAACATGGGCTTGAAAATTCTTTGATACACCTTCAGATAATCGTATGAATTCAGAGTTGGTTATTGCTGGACATTAGCTGTACATTTATTGAAATACCAGTTGTGTAAATTAGACCTGGTACAACAAATATTGATCTAGTTTCTTTGCATCAGCCTTAAAAAAGGGACGTTTCAGGGTGCCTGCTTCTCTCAGTCCATTAAGCGTCTGACTTGATCTTGGCTCAGGTCATGATCTCAAGGTTTATGATATCAAGCCTGGAGTTGGACTCTATGCTGACAGTGCTGAGCTTGCTTGGGATTCTCTCTTTCTCTCTCTCTCTCTCTCTAAATAAATAAATAAATAAATAAATAAACAAACAAAAAAAAATTTTTTTTTTTTAGAGGGATGTTTTACTCCACATGAACAGAATCCTTAAATGTTAAAAACATGGAGTTGACTCTGTGGAATTGGAATCTTGGTCCATTCATCAGAAGATCTTGAAAGCAAGACAAAAAAAAACAAAACAAAACTTGGAAAGACCTTAACAAGCCTGTAAGCCAGGACATTATCATTGTATACAATTAAGTGCCTACTTTGAGGCCATCCATCTTTCTCTAGGTGGTGGGCTTGGGCTTCTCTCCATCTGCTAGGCTTGTTTCCACAGGGATTTAGCAAGTGCTTCCTCTTTTCTAGCTATGTTTGATCCCCTTTGCTTTCCACTTCCTTTAGCCAAATGAAACATATACGAAGTGAATCAATAGAAATACCAAAACTATTCTGCCTCAACAGTCTGCTTACTCGTGCTCTTTATTCTGAAATGTTCTTTCTTCCTTCCCTTCAACAAGTGAAATTCTGTTCATTCCCCCCCCACCCCCCCCAACCAGTTCTGTGGCCATTCCTTTTATGAAGTCCTCCTAGACTTTCCTCACCCTCCACTCTTCGAGTCAAAACTGAGGACTTTTTAGAGCATTTTTTTCCCACACCGTATGGCAGTTATCACCATTGAGCGTTGGGGTATTAGTAGCTAGATTCTAGGTTCTTAGTAGAATATGAGCTTTTTGGATTCAGGATTACCTCTCAACTGCTTAGTTTTCTAGTTGTTGGCTCAATACTATTGGGCACATTGCTTTGTAAATGTCCGTTGAACGTAAAAAAATGGGTTTAATTATTTTAAAATTCTTCGTCCCTACCAACAAATGCAGAATGCAACGATTACAATCATTGTATTTGGTTAACTTGCAGTGTGTATAAGCCCCCTCTGAGAAAGTCCATGTTCACAGGTATCCTTTGGCTCGTTTTGTGGAAATTGGGTGCAGAACTATCTGGTGGTAGTGGTCTGTGATTGATAACTCAAAACCGTTTTGATTCCAGTCACTGTTGTAGGAGTTGGGATGTGGAAGATTTTGAGTGCAATAAGCCGGGGCCTGTGTTTCTGCTTCTGCAGGAAAATCTCCGCAGAAAATCATAGTATTAACAATTTGCAGTAGCTGCAGGGTTCTGATGGAGTCTTAACACTTGAAGTTGGAGACGGCCGTGCTGATGAACACCAACATTGGCATACTCCCTATTTTACTGGACTGAACACAACTACACAATCTAACAGCAAAATCCTCAGAAACTGAACAAGATGATAATAGAGGCAGAGCAGGACGTTTTGGCGTGTGTGGTTATTTTGGCTTGTTTTTAAATAAATTGGGCTCTTGTGTTGTTGTTGGTTTTTCTGAGACGCAGTCATATTGATAAACTCTTGTAAATGTTTCTTTTTAATCAATACTTAAGGCCAGAACACTGATGATTTTTTTTTTTTTTTAAGGCATTTCCTGGGGCTTTCAGTCACTGGAATAGAAGGACTATTTATACTAGTGCACACAGTGCCCTATGGAGCAAAATGCATTTTCTGTGTGCTTGCCCTAAGATGCTTGAAGAATTGTTGCCATGGCTTGACATGTGTCCCATGTCATGGGAAGGAAGTCAGGCCAGGATTTTAGTAAAATACTTGATAGTAACTGGCATAGGAGTTCACTAAATTAAGTAGCAGCTGTTGTATAACTAATTTCTCAGGTTGTCTTTGTCAGCAGTGTGTTCATCTGTGGCGTATCACATCCAGGGTAGCAAATTGTGCTTATGTTATTTATGCTACTCTCAAAGGGTAGTTTAATATTTACGTAAAAACAAAATTTCTGCCTTTGCATTCATGTAGAGTGCAGAGGTGAAGAAATGGATCTTGACTTCATCCTAGCATTTTAGAGCTGGAGATTAGAACAAGGGCAGCTTCTAAAATGTATGGCTTTGGCTCCTGTGTGTACTGAAACGATGATTTTTCAAATCTGGTTGTTTTCATTCTTAGATATATTCCCTTTGGTCCATTCCTAAGTGCTTAAATTTAATTATCAGTTTACATTTTTTAATTGTCTTTCCTAGTTCATCTGGTAATGACATCTTTGTCTTTTCGTTTTCATTACTTATTTCTCTTATTTCTGTTTCTCCTTGGCGCTGCTTTGGCTCTGGCTTCCAGTATTGATTTTTCAGATAAGCACTACTTACTTTGTATTTGCCTCCCGCCCTGAGAATGCACAAAGAAGGTTGGCTCATCTGCCCTTCCAGGTGTGGGAATAAGAGCTTATTCACCCTTAGGCCCATAACCTTGCAGAGTGCAGAGCCCTTAGTAGGCTTTCTGCAAACGTTTATTAATTGGTTAAGGCAAATACTCATTAATTGAAACATAATTTTACCTTATATCAAAATATGAAGTAGTATTCTTACTGTACCTACATCTAAAAAGACTTTGAGGTTGCCTTTTCAAAACTTCCAGGAGGGGTGGAAGAAATACAGCTTTGGGGGTCACGCCCTGCCTCTTCCTTCTATTGACTGAAGGCTCCTGGCCAGTGCTTTAAGCCAGGAGCCCTGGGTTAATGTAAACGAAGCTCACTCTACTGTCTTATTCATAGGCTGTTAAAAAGTGGAAATGAAATTGTGAAGGTAAAGCATTTTAGCACAGTGCCTAATGAATTGGGAATTCAGTGGGACTTCCTCACCTCTAGTGTCTCACATCATGTAGCAAGGTATCCTTTATTTTCAGAATTTACAAGGTAGAGGATATCCATTAACAATATTTTACCTTCACGTTTTTGCGGCAAGAGACAAGTTTCTCACTTTATGCCTGTGAGAGCTGAAGTGACCTGCTCAAGGGAGTTTCTAGGAGAATTAGACGCTAGAAGTCATGTTCTGCTTTTTATTTGGCTTTCCAGTGCTGTGCTGGTAGGTCCTTCTAGAGGTAGCACTTTGGTTTTGGTGCTGAAATATCAGTGAGGCCCAGCTGACTACTGGCCTTTTTTACTCAGTGATCCTAGCTGGCTATTTCCTGTTTTGTAGTAGCTTGCTTCCTCTCTTACTGTCAGTGCACTTACCTATAGGAGCATCCTTGGCTTTTTTGCCATCCCTGTCTGTGGTCTAGAAATCCATCACCAATGTCATTCAGATTGTTTCTAAGAGTCAGTAGTCTTCCGATGGGATGGGGGCGGGAGCCGAAGGTTCTTTTAGGAGTAAGTTGGCTTATGACTTGTTTTGTCTACTTGCATGCCATGTTGGTGTTTATGTTTTATATTTTCAGCAAAGAAATGAAGTGAATGCTAGAGCAGAGGTTTCATTTAATCATCAGCATCCCAATAATTTTACTCATTTTTGCAGATCTTTTAAAGCTGTGTAAGTGTGAATATAGTCTTAATGTAGTAATTAAATCTTTCTCCTTCACTTAATAGGTTAAATCAAATCTGTGCTTTTTCTTAGGCTCAAAATTCCAAAGCAGGTCTGCTCTGCCAGAGTAGTATTCACTGGCTCAGTGTTACTTTTGGCCCTGAAGGCCTAATGGTTGCCTTCTTATTAATCTGTGTTTAAACGGGTTTCAGATCCGGAGTCTGCTGTTTTTAAACCAGCTTTAAGGCCCTTACCATCCGTTTATGCCAAGGGGATTCAGGGACACCAGATTACAGGTATCCGTTTTGAGTGTGGTAGACTTTGAACCTAAAGAACTTGACTGTGGAAGATCCTTGGACTCTAATTGCAAAGCCGTGTACAAATTATCTCATTGGGTAAAATAACCAGGGTGGTGAGGCTTGAGGAAAGGGAGTGACCTGGCTGTTGAGCGCCATTCACTTACTGCACCTAATGCACAGACACCCAGTCTTCCAGACGGTACCAGAGCTGTGACTCAGGGAGAGTCTCTGTCCTTAGGGAACTTACGTTCCAGAGTGCTGGGCACTTTCATATGCCTTAGGGGTGTGAGGACAGCATCATCTTGATGATTGACTGCCAGAGTTGTTTTCTCTTTCCTTCCCCTGCTTCTGCAGGGTTCCTCCTAGAGCTGCAGGCATTGGGATCCCAAATTTGGGGTGGGAGGACCTTGTTATCCAGATCATTAAAGGAGCCACATGCCTTTCCCAGAACCCCCCTGACAGATCCTCCAAGTTATTTTTAGGGTGTGTGTGCGCTTTGTGTACGCAACACGTGCACTCACACGTGGACGGAATATGTCTGACAGGCAAGGGAAAGATTCAGAGAGGTTAAGTAACTTGTCTGAGGACACAGCAGAATTTGTTATTTTTAGTCCAGGTCCTTTGACTTCAGGTCCCACTTTTGTAGAGTATCCCCTCATAGAGCTTTAGTTTTCTTGTATAAAAAAAACTGTGTGTACAGCTTGATTTATATTCCTGTCGAGCAGCTGAAATTAGAACTCACGTTGGATCCCGAAAACACAGCTCAAAACTGAGGTGACATTTCTTTCTTGCATTCCTTTTCAGCTCTGAAGACGGAAGCAGGGCCCACAGAGGTGGCCTTTTCTGTACTGATATAAAGGGTGGAGGCATCTGGGTGGCTCAGTCAGTTAAGCGCCTGACTTTTCATTTCGGCTCAGGTCATGGTTTCGTGGTTCGTGAGTTCAAGCCCCACGCTGTCAGCGCAGAGCCTGCTTGGGATTCTCTGTCTCCCTCTCTCTCTCTGCCCCTTCCCTGCTCATTTGTCTCTCTCTCTCTCTCTCTCACTCTCATTCTCAAAATAAATAAATAAGCAAATAAACAAAAAGGGAAACTATAGGTACCTCTTTGGGAAAGACAACTAGCCACCTTATCCTTGGAAGTCCCTATGAACAGAATGGATAACCATGCACAATGTTCTCCTGAACCTGTGGTTTAGCCTCGTTATTTTGAGAGGAGGTCCAAACATGAACTTGCATTGGGAATCTTGCAAGATGAGGCATCTGATTTAGTAAGGCCTCAGATTCTGCATTTTTAATGGACTTCCACATGCTGCTGGTGCCCTTGCTCCATGGACCCCACTTTATGAGTAGCAAGGGCCTATCTGTGCTTGTGATGAGAGTAAGCTCACAGCTGCCAGGTTTGTGTCTTCAAAGGTGACTTCACATACTTGGCATTTGTTGAAGAAGCTCATTGGACAAGATGGTGCTGCTTATTCACAGAGAGATTATCAAGCAGCCACTTCCCCATCCCTGGCAGGGTTTCCGGCTTTAAGATCCAGCTTGATTTCAGATGGGCTTGTACTGGAAGAATTTTTTTCTTACGGCTTAAAAAAAGTTCTTGGTGAATGCCAGGAGGCCAAACAGATCCATCACTTAAAAGAAATACGGAGCCCTTAACACGTTGTGTGTAATGTCTGGGGTCAGCTGGCATGCGGCACCTTCCAGACAAATCCGTCTTGTATGGAAAGCCTGCTGCTCCAGGGCGCGCTCAGCCCTAGAAGAAATCACAGGAAGTAATTAAACTGAGAAGGTCAGAGAAAGAGGAAGTGGTTGTGTTGTTTCTGATGCGAATAGCATTGTTGTTCCTAGGGATCCAGATGCTGGTATTTAAGTCTTCTGGAATGTGACTGCTTGGGGATTTGATTGTATTTAAATTGCAGCCCTTTTAGTTTATTCTTTTAGACAGCAATCTAGTTAGGAAATGAATTGCTTTTAGGTCTTATCAGGAATACCCACGTGCCTAGGCAGAAGTTTTAAGCAGGGAGTTGCTTAGAGCTTGGCAAATTGCACCTAAATGAAATGAATGTCAAGACTATTAGAGGTTAATTTTAGGTGTCTGGAGTTGTCCTTAATTCTCCTGATTAAACACTTTAACATAATAGTTTCCTTAATTGGAATAATGATGGAATATTAGCATGCATATTAAACCATTTACCCAAATTTGAATAGGGTTAAAATGCAAATTATCCATCACTTGTCAGTGCTTACTCTTTAGAGATGATTCCTGGTGAGAGATGGGGAAGAGACTGGAATGTGAATCCACTTGAGGCAGCATTGCTAGGAGAGCCAAGAATAGGCCAGAGGATGGAGGTGAGAGACCCTTTGTTCCCCCAAAACAGAAGTACTAGAAACCCCAGCACTGATGATGGTAATAACTGCAACATGGAGGCAGATGCAGTGGGAAATCTGAAAGGAGCGGACTGTAGACCTTCTCGTTGTATCTTCATTAGCCTGTCATATTTTTCGTAGACAGGAGGGACATAGACTAAAGATCTTCCCCTTCCTCCAGCATTTAGACACCCCATCTGAAGTCCTGATCTGATGCCACCACCCAGCAGTTCCCAAACGAGTGGCTGAGAACCCATAAGCACTCTAGGTGTCTGTGATCCAAATATATAATGTCACCCATTTTTATCTGTTCCTCTCTTTCAGTGTACATAGCTGCCTTTATAGAATAATAAAACACAGCCTCATCAAAATACAACACAATTCACGGTGAATGTTTGTTGAATATTTTTCTCAACTCACAGATACTAACAAATACAACCGTAATCCCTGGGGAGGGGAGCTGGTCCTTGAATTTTCTCCCTTTGAGTCTTTATGCTTAGAAAATTGGGAATCCTTGTGGCCCTCATTCTGGATGTAGGAATGTAAGTGTGGTCATTCTGTAGAGGACTCATACGTGAGAGGGTTTGTTCCCACTCCAGGGTAGATTGGTTGGAAGGTCTGAGGAAGGTAGGGGCCAAGTTTAGTTGGATGAGGACAAGTTGGAAATGAGTCAGGACATCTCCCCTAGAGCCTTGGCCTGTTGTGGGGTCTTCTGATTCTCTTCCAGTTCTTGCCCCTTTTTGTTCCTACAGTCAGCGTTATCCAACCTGTGCAGGTCTCAGATGGATACCGAGCAGCAAAGAAGATGGGTACTGTGTTACCATGTGCATAAAGCTCTGGGAGTCCAGAAACTTAGGTTCCCATTCCTTCTTTGCCATTAACCTCCTATGCGACCTGAGTTGTCGATCTTCTCTGGACTCTGCTTTCTCATCTCTAAAATAAAGGGTTTGTAATAACATGACAATATTGAAGGACTCTTCTAGTTCCAGATACTGCAGGGAGAGTTAATGTTAAAAAAACGTATTCGTATTTATTTGTAAGCATAATATTCTTTTTGTTTTGTTGAAGCATGGCTGATGCACAATGTCACGTTAGTTTCAGGTATACAGCATAGGGATTCAACAACTCTGTACCTTACGCTGTGCTCACCAAAGGATAGCTTCCATCTGTCACCATACAATGCCATTACACTACCATTGACTGTATTCCCTATGCTGTACCTTTCACCCTGTGATTTATTTACTCATTCCTTAACTGGAAGCCTGTACCTCTCCCTCTGCTTCACCCATTTGCCCATCCCCCTCCCCTCCCGTAACCACCGGTATTTATGGGTCTATTTCTGCTTTGTTTATTTTGTTTTTTAGATTCTGCATACGTGTGAAATCTTTGGTATTTGTCTTTCTCTGACTTATTTCACTTAGCGTAATACCCTGGGGTCTAACCAGGGTGTTGCAAATGGCCACAGCTCCTTTTTATGGCTGAGGAATATCTCCTGCTGTGAGTGCATATGCATGTGCCACATCTTTATCCATTCATCTATTGATGGACACTTGAGTTGCTTCCCTAGCTTAGCAATTTTAATAATACTACAATGAATGTAGGGGTGTATATATCTTTTGGAATTAGAGTTTTGTTTTCTTTGGGTAAATACCCAGTAGTGGAATTACTAGATTGTATGGTATTTCAATTTCTAATTTTTGAGGAGCCCCTATACTGTTTGCCACAATGGTTGCACCAGTTTACATTCCTACCAACAGAGCGCAAGTGTTCCTTTTTTTCCGCATCCTTGTCAACATTTGTTATTTCTTGTCTTTTTGAAACTAGCCATTTTGACAGGTGTGAGGCCATATCTTATTGTGATTTTGACTTGCCTGATGATGAGTGATGTTGAGCATCGTTTCATGTGTTTGTTGGCATAATATTCTTTTTTAAAACAGAAAAATACAAGGCAGAATGTAAGTACTTTTGGCTGCACCAGTCAGGGAAGAATTCACTTTTAACAGGAAGGGACTTGAATTTTACAGGGCTCGGGTAAGGATGGTGGTGGTATTTTGTGGGGAGGCACAGGTCAAACCATATAGGGAGGAAGCATCTCTTGTCCAAAGGTTTCTTCCATAGGCAGGATACTCCTCTTTTAGGTTTATGCTGGGGGAGCTCAGAGAAAGAGCTGGTTGACTTCGCTGAGGCTAACTTTGGGAGGCTATTGAGTGCCAAGCTAACAAAGTGGTTATTTGAACATTTGTTCTTTAGGTAGGACAAAGCTGTTTAAGGTTTTGAAGCAAAGAGATGATGAAGTGGTAGGTTGGTAAATTCAAACTAGTCAAACTAGTTAGAGGGTGCAGACTAGGCCGGAGTCAAAGAGGCTGCTAATAATTGTTGCTCTACCATACCTGGGCAGGACTTTTCTCTCTGGCCTTAATTAAATGCAGAGGCATTGCTGCAAAAAGCTTTGTTCCAAGGAGGGTGTCGTTATGTTTATTGGAGGAAGGTCAAGTGGGCTGTGAAATTGAGGACAAAATTAACCAACTTACTTTGTAGATCAAGTCTACAACTTGGGATTAACCCAAGCGAGTTTTTTTGTTTTTGTTTTTAGTATTGTTACTTCTGCAGAAACACAGCACTGATCTGTTAACATTGCCCTGGTGAAAGTGGAGGATACATTGCCCTTTCTCAACAGAGTGAAATGGTTGCAATTAGACCATTAAATTACAGAACTGGAGAGGATTTTAAGAAAATACCATCTCAGCTATCTTCTTTTACACATAAATTGAGTCTGGAGAGGTCGAATGAGTATCCTGGGGTCACACAGCTAGTTGGTGGTTTGGGATATGTCCGTGAGCAGATGTCATCTGGCCTTGGTTTCAGTCCTATTTGGGGCGCTATGTTAAATATTCATGACAATTGCTGCCCTCAAGTTGTGGAACCTTGGAGAGACAGGAAAAAGATGGTGGAAACAATCAGTTCAGGTAAACATGGTCCGTGTAGATGGTGAACCATCAGGACAGAACAGATTGCTAGCCTTGGTCTGCTCCCGTGCAGTAGGTTGCAGTACTTGAGCTTGCCAAATGCTGTCCCTGTGTGGCTCGCCTGCAGATGGCAGGTAGGGGTCCTGAGGTCTGGCGTCCACGTGTTGTGTTTCAGGGACAAAAGGGCAGGGAGTAGAGACAGAAGAGGGCCTCTTTTAGCTCACCATTCTGCGAGAGAAGAGATGAGCCCTTAGATGAAAAGTTGAAATACATGTGATGGTCAAAGGTTTTTGCACCTGGGCACTGGCAAAAAAGTTGATGAAACATTACCCCTGCTTGTTTTTTCTTCCCAGCGCCAGTGCCTCTGTTCGCCCCATGTGTTTGCTTTTGATGTTAACTGCCAAGGCAGTGTGGTCATAGACAGCAGGAAGTAATATTTGATATGCAGGTCTCGTGGGGTGGGGGTAGGTAGATGCCAGGATGGGAAGGGTGGCGGTTTTGGCACATTCGTGTGAGAACGTGGCATGCTTCTCAGCCAGCAGGTGTTGTTGCAGCTAAGAAAGGAAGGGAAGAGTTGATCACCTGGTCATATAAGAGCATGTTTTATGGTAGCTTTTTACTCTAAGTTTTTCTAAGGTCTCTGCCGCATGGGTTGAACCCAGATAAAGTTGGGATTATCCTTTGTGCCAAACACAGCTAGTGGTGTGGCCAAGGGCATTTAGAAACCTAGGCTTGGGGAAGAACGAAATAAATCTCCAGAGCAAGACACAGTCCCCAAGAACCAAAGGTCCAGCGGCCAGGCTGGGAGGACTTACCCTATTCTGCCAGGGTGAGACCTGATCCGCTCCCCATTCTGGCTTTGAAACTACAGTTTTCAGTCAGGACTCCCCCTGGGATAACAAGATTCACACTGCTTGTGTAGGATAGGGAACTTGTATTTTTAAAAATTTCTTTCTCTTGGGCTTCTGTCCACCCCTCCCTTTTGTTTCTTCTTGTTCATCCCCTTCAGCCAGACATTCTTCTCACTTATAAAGGGTCCCTTGTAAGCCTAAAGATTGCAGTGTGGAGTTTTCAGACTCCTACTTCCAGTGCTTCTGGATCATCCAAATGATGCAGATCTTTTGGTCGTAAATGATGGATTCCCCGTTCCACATTCCTCGTGTTCCACAATGAACAGCACAACAGTGACCAGGAGAATTAGACAGGTGTGGTTCACCCACCGCCCCTGGCATGCACCCTAAAACAGAACCCCCACCCCCCCCAGCAAATGTCCTGATTCTCAGTATCACAAGAGACTCCAAGGTGGAGCATGTCTGGGGGTGGTTTGGGATGCTGTTGAGGATGCAGTGCCCTTCCTACTTTCTAGTCCTATCTGTTTCATCTCCAGATGAATTGAATTAGAATTTCATCTCCACCCTGTGTGTCATTGTTGAAATAAACCTCGGAGAGTCTAATGTGTTTTACACTACAGGATTGGGAAGAGGGGAATGGCCAGCCAAACCTCTATAGGGTTGTAACCAACCAAGATGGTATCGACTAGGGAGAATCTCCTCTTTTTAAAGATCCTGGGTGACAGATGTTAACTTAGACTTATTGTGGTGATCGTTTCACAGTAGACATAAATATCGAATCCTGTGCACCTGAAGCTAACATAATGTTATGTGTCAATTATATTTAAAAAAAAAAAAGACTCTCCCACCCAGTCTGTCACTGCCGTTAATTTATCTGCCATTTGGAGTAGTCTGCCATTTTGGAAGGTATTCAGAAGGCAAGACACATCCATACCAGCGAACGGGAATATTCTGAGGAATGTTTCTCCTTCTTTTCTTGCCCTTTCCTCTTGGTTCCATCTCATTTAAGTTGGATAACAAATAATGGCTAAGGGAAGACGATACCAAATTGATGTTACATGTGAGGTGAGATCATAAGAGACAAGAAATAAATTCTGATTGTTGATCCAAGAGCTCTTTTATTTAACAAAAAAAAATTCTAAAGCATATGAAAAGATCACCTACAGCTGTCCAATATTATGACTGTTTTTTATTATTTTTAAAAAAGGTTTTGCCGAAACTTTGAAAGACCTATTAACTTGGTGATGTAACCCAGATGCCTTTAGGATGCAAACTGATCTATTTTAATAGTTGAAGTGGTAAATATAGGTTTTGTTTTGTTTTTTCTTTGGTGGAGTGGAACCAGTTATTTTTGCAGGGAACAAGTTCTCGCATTTGATTTTTGACAAACCTTTGTTAACGTGGGACTGGTATTTGCTCAAATTTAAAGGAAAACAGAATTATAGAATCATATGCTTTTACCTAGAAATGAAAATACATTGACTTAAAACAGATGTCTCGCACAAAAACCGATGCCATGTTTTAAACTTGTAGCTTGTCACCCAGAAGTAGGAGAAAATGTGAAGCGCAGACACTTAAAAATGGGACACAGTCTTGCACAACATTGTAAATGTACTTGGTGCCACTGAACCATACACTTAAAAATGGTTAAAATGGTAAATTTTATGTGATGCTTATTTTGCCACAGTTAAAAAAATTAAACCAAAAAAAATGGGACCAAAGTCAACTTAATGACTTAATAAGAGCTCAGAGACTTCTTTCCAGAAAAATAGCAGGTGAGCACAACTTTCTGGGCCTGATGTTTTCTGAATCTCTTATGTAGAATCCTCATTTGTAGGTTTCTAGTTTCCTGTTGATCCCTAAGTCCTCTACCATCCCCTCTTCTGTTCCTCCCCTCAAAAAAGTTCCCTTCACAGAAGTCTGAGGCAGATGAACTTGGGATTACTCCAGTGGCACTCCTAAAGGTTCCTGCCTTTAGTTGACTGAGTATGTGCATTTCTTTCTGTACTAATGTGTCTTGACAAAGGGGTTGGAACGTCCGAGAAAGTGCTAAAGGTCCAAACAGCTTTGCTGTAGAGCACAGCTGGTCTTCATTGTGGGTGGTGTGGCGATGAACCCTTCCCAGCCAGGGAGACCAGGGTTGAGGGTCAGCTCATTCAATAGTGACCAACCAATTTGGCCTTGGGCAAGCACTTCACATCCCGTGAGCCTCAGTACTTCTCAAGTAGAGCAAGAATGCTAATTCGGAGGTTGGGACAGCCGTGTGGGATAATAATGCAAAAGAATGTGCTAACACACATGTAAAGATCAAGCAAGTCGGCCCTTCCTCCTTTCCCCTATTTGGAGACCAGCAGATTGCTAAATTGGCAGGTGAAATTAAGAATCACTTAATTCAAACAAACGTGTGAGAACAAATTTGTGCTGTAGCGCATAAGAAAACAATCTGCTCCTTGAAAATGTTAGGCCCTTTTTTGGGGTTTTTAAGACTAGATGTTTCTCTTTAAGTAGTTTTGCTAGTAGCATGTTGGTGTGAATTGGATCGTTAGCCTTTCTGAGGCAGCATACCCCTACAGTGGGAATGTTGGCAACTTTTTATATAACTTGTGTGGATTTTTCAATAAATTACACACTAACTCTTACCAACAAGTGCTCATTCTTGATTGTTGAAAATTTATGCTCATTCATAAACTGTTTATGGATTTGACACTTGCTGGCCTTGGGAATACTCAAGTCACCACATTACCACATTTGATACTTAATTTGGTAATCTCTGTGTCCGGTAGGAAAAAACAAATCTTGTAGTGAGCTGCCGTGATAAGCTTTTGAGGATAACGTTTTTCATGGTCGAGGGCACCGTTGCCCATAGGAAAGCACCCCGCGCTCCTCCCCCTCCCAGGACTGAAACACAGGATCTGAAGATCTTACCAATTCAGGGAGCTAAGAAGCGTGCCCTGTTCTACTGCGCCGGATGGCCCTTCAGTCTTTGCTTGGACACTTCTGCGATAAGGAGCCCCCGTGCCCGGTGACTTGGGCACACAGCTCTGATTGTCGGCAAGCTCCTCTGTGAAACCACTGTCCTCCTCAGCAGCAACAACTAGTTCTCTTGTTCTGACCAGCCTGCTGATACGTAAAGGCAGTGCTTGCTCTCTTCCGCTGGCCAAGCATCATCCCAGGCTCCTTATCAGGGTTCAGGTTCAACCGTGTCTCTCATAAAGTGGGGGCCCAGAATTGGAGGTGCTTTTCCAGATGCAGCAGACTCTTAAACATTGTGATAGGTGCCTCTCTTCATGCAGTCTAGGGTGGTTGGAGGTCGGTATAAAGGCACCAGACCGTTTGCATCAAAAATGCTTGCTGCTTCATGCTGAGCCTTCACCCTTGATTTTCCTTTTCACGGTTCTGTTGGTCACCCTCAGCTGCTGTGGGCTTTAGAAGAGTAGACCTCCCTCCCTGTGACAGGGCCAAAAGGAGGCCCTCCTTGTGCCAGCCTGAGCGTGCAGGCATCCTGTTGGCTCTTGGTGCGCTGGGCACAGATGGGGAGGGCACTCGTTCCTTTTCCAAAGGAGCTCTCCACTTCTAGGTACAGTACTCTTGTCTTTTGTATTCCCTGGATGGGATTCTTTGGTAGGGGTGCAGAAGGCCAGGCAAGAAGGTGAGGGAGGTGCTAATAGCATGGAAATTGTTGTTTCTCAGAGCTGGTCCTGGACCACCTACTCAGAGTCAGTAGTCAGCAGGGCTAGTTAAAAATACACTTCTGCAGCCCACGCAGATATCCTGGAGCAGCCTCTCTGGGGTGTGGCCCAGGGAATCTGCATTTTTGAAAAGCTCCCCCCAGGTGATGCCTCTGACTGCAGGCCAGGAGATCCACTTCCTAAATTGTAATTCCATCTTTGATGTTCACTTTCATAAACGTCCGACTGCTGAGTACTCAGGAATCTTAAAGGCCACCTTTGAGCCTTAGTCCAGCCACCACTCAGTGCTTTTAATAGTTCCTGAGTATGTATTTACACAATCTGCATTTTATGAAGTCCATAAAGACACATTTACCCAACAAGTCACCAGCGCTCCAAAGGTCAGTTTTCCTCGACTTGTATGAAAGGCTCTTAACTCAAAGTCAATTAACACCAAGATAGACGCCAATTAAGGCAAGGAAGTGAGCTGTTCGGGCCAACATTCCGACCGCAACTTTGTCCCTTGTTGTTGCTTAGTTTTACAAGTCCCTTCACGCCAGTTACTGCACATAACCTGTACATGTGTGGCCCATTACTGCATACAGGTAAATGTGCCATTTGTCACGTCATCATGCGGGAGTGCTGTCTAAAAGCATGTCATTTAAGCAACTATGGAATGATGCCATGTTAGCACTTTTGCCACCGACCGAATCGCCCTCCCCAGTGCCAGCAGCGGGGATGTCAGGAATGCTGGGGAAGAAGGGCAGGGCCTCCTGGGCTCCTTCAGTGTTGCTTTCACAGCCTGCTGTTGAATGAGTCTTGCCTAAGTCCAGAGCCGGGATTTCCTCGTTTACAGAGAGCAGTTCCTCAAAAGAATTACAGGAAGATTAATTGAGATAACGTGGATCACATGCTCAGCACAGTGCCTGGTACGTGGAAAGCAGACCGTTTAAAAATGGGTATCTCCTACAGCTGCTGCTGCTGCTGTGGCTGCTGCTGATGACAGAAATTGAAAGCCCTGAGAGAGAACTAACCCTTTAAGTTAGCAGTTACACTAGGTCAAGAGCCTCAGTTGCTAGGTTTTCCACAGTGAAGGCGCAGTGAAGCCTCAGGTCCTCCCGCAGCGGTCCGGACCCTGCCCGGTCCCGATCCAGACGCCAGCTGGGCACCCTGCACTGAGAACCATTCCTCAAAGGAAAGGTATGGAAGTGCAACAGCCTCCTTCTGGTTTCTCTGTAGACTCTGTGCATGACGTCTCTCAACCTAACTTCGTACCTATAAAAGCCTCATCCTTAGGGGAAAAAAAGCTAGGTCCTCTTTTGATTTGGGAACCAGTTTGGGTTAGGTGAAGAACTGGGATGCTGAGTACAAGCAGTGACATGAAAAGAGACTCTGCCTGAGAAGGTATAATCAAGTGTCACCAGCATGCTAAAGACCCCCATGGGGCGCCTGGGTGGCTCAGTCGGTTGAGCGACCGACTTCAGCTCAGGTCATGATCTCACGGTTTGTGAGTTCGAGCCCCGCGTCGGGCTCTGTGCTGACAGCTCAGAGCCTGGAGCCTGCTTCGGAATCTGTGTCTCCATCTCTCTCTGTCTCTCCCCTGCTCATGCTCTGTCTCTGTCTCAGAAATAAACATTAAAAAAAAAAAAAATTAAAAAAAAAAAAAGACCCCAACACGGACAGGAAGGAGGGGCAGCCCAGTACAGTCTGTTTACAGATTCTCTGGCATCAGCACATGAGTTATGTCATTACTTTTTCACACTTAAAACTGTTACTAGTCTTCATCAGGAAACAAAATTCCCATTACTAGAAGTGAGACTGTTAAGTGAGGGCGTTTATTCTTTTTTTAATGGTGTCCAAGGTGCAAATTGCTAAGAGCTGTGTTAGAGGATGGCAGGAGTGGCTTCTTGGTAGAAACCAAAGGATTTAGACCAGTGCTGTCCAGTAGAACTATAATGTGAGTCATGTAAGTAATTTTAGGTGTTCTAGTAGCAGTGTTTTTTTTAAAGTAAATACAAACAGGTGAAATTAATTTTAATTTTATTTAATCCAATACATCTAAAAATTATTAGTGAGGGGGCACCTGGGTGGCTCAGTCAGTTGAGCATCTGACTCTTGATTTTGGCTCTGGTCATGATCCCAGGGTTGTAGTATTGAGCCCCATGTGGGGCTCTGCACTATGTGGAACCTGCTTGAGAGTCGTCCTTTCTTCCTTTCTTTTTTTGTAATTTTTAATTTTTTTTTTAATATTTATTTTTGAGAGTGAGAGAGCACGAGCTGGGAAGGGGCAGAGAGAGAGAGAGAGAGGGAGACACAAGAATCTGAAGCAGACTCCAGGCTCTGAGCTGTCAGCACAGAGTCCCATGCGGCGCTCAAACCCATGAATCGTGAGATCATGCCTTGAGCCTAAATCAGACGCTTAGCCAGCTGAGCCACCCACACACCCCTGCTCGAGAGTCTTTCTACCTCTTCCCCTCCCCTGCTCTCACCCTGGCATGCACGCATGCACTCTCTCTCACTCTTCTAAATAAATAAACTTAAAAAAAAATTATTAATGAACTATTCTGCATTTTTTTTCCATCACAGTTTTGAAACGCAGTGTTTACACTTGTATCCCATCTCATTCGGACAGCTGTATTGCGGGTGTTCAGTGGGCATATGTGGCTCGTGCCTGCTGTATTAGCCCATCTCTAGACTAAAGCAGACCTGGGTGTGAACTTCACTCTGCTGCTCCACTAGGGATTAATTACCTGTACCTTTCAAAGCCTCAGATGTAAAATAGGGACCACAATACCTACTTTCCTAGGCTGTTTGAAGTTTTAATTCACACGATGTATGTACATAAATTGATGGATCCATGAAGAAGTGCTCTGTAAATGTCCTCTATGAATTTTGAGATATCCACTGTTTATCGTGTAGGGTGTGATTATGGGTATGATTATGTAAGGTTATGATGAAAGCAAATATGAGGGTGATATTTACGGGCCGAAAAAGAATTTCAAAAAACCTGACCGATTCCTGGGCCTCTGGCTTTGGATCTTGTACACAAGCATTGGAAGGGGGCTGTAGTTCTGGTCAGAGCAATTTGCTTAGAGCTCTGTGACCAGTCCAGAGAAGAAGGCCTGTAGGGAATTGCCGTGGCATCATAAAAACTGTTTTCCACCTCAGAGGCAGGGGAGCCGGTTTCAAATTGTGAATGCCCCTTATATTGTATTTTTTAGCTTTCCAGACTTTGGCTTTTTCGTCTGTTAAATGGTACTAATAATATGAGGCTTGTGAAGATTCCGTTAGACACAGCACATGGCAGTGACTGCTGTGGCATCTGGCACATCTTAGGTACCTAAGACATTCCCCGTGAATGTTACTGGCAACTAGAATGCAGTTTCATCTTGAAGCCTTGTCGAGGGGGCCTGAGGGCTAGACACAAGGGAGGGATCGTGCCCCTCTCATCAGCCTGAAAGATGGAACCAGCAGGAGAGGGGCCCCTGAGACTGGTTTTGTGAGAAACTCTTCACCTGTCCCTGGAGCTGAAAGCAGACTGATAAATCCTGTCTACGCCGAGTGAATGGGCGTGGAGGGTCTAGAACCACTCATCCATTTGGTTCATTGAGTACTAAGATTCTCCTAGACTGTGCCAAGGATTTGTGACTATGCAGGGTTCCAGAGGGGACTCCGGCAAAAATGGAAAAGAGGAGGAAAGGGGGGCCCAGCGTGGGTTGGTGGCACGTTGGGGAGTTACCCTCCACACATGGGCTGGGTCATAAACTTCTCGATAACATTTTTCTTTTCCTGCCCCTTTTAGTCCTCTGGCTTCCTTGCCGGCTTTCAATATTTTTTTCTCGTTCATCCTGGAAAAGAAAATGATGACTAGAGCATTCATATTCTCGTGTTGTAGTATTTTAAGAAGCTCCCGAGAGCCAAAGGGAGAACTGTCCTCAGAATGGAGTTCTGGGGTTACCCGTGCTCCCAAGGCGAAGCCCGAGAGGATGCAGCCTTCAGAGGTACAAGGACAAGTGAGTCAGCCAGCCTGGGAGAAGAAACACAAGTTGGTCATTTGAGCAAACCAGGCACCAGAATCGAGATTTGCAAAGCACACGGATGCCGGTGTGTGTGACAGCCACTGTACACAAAGACTCAGCATCAAGTCGCTTTAAATAAGCAGCACCCCTCCCCCCCACCTTGAGCTGAGGGAAATTTTGCGCTGCGTCCACCTCTTCGGTTTACCAGCAGTTCTGTTGCATTGCAGCCGCATTGCAATAGACGAGCCCCTCACGCTGCAGTTTTACTCGAGGAGGATCGTTTAAATGGCCCTAAGATTATCATTTGATGGGTTTTCACTGCTTATGGTGTTTTCTTTGAATTCAGGAATAGTATTAATCGTACTCTGACCCTCCCGTCCCCCCATTCAGATGTGAAGCCCTCTCAAGTTTCTCTTAAGAAGTCGTGATTTGAGGGTGTTCTCGTTGTTAGCTCACAGTAGCTATGAAGTCAGAGACTTTCTGTCCTGGGACTTTGAGCTGTCTGCAAAGGAGCTGAGTGCCCCATTTGAGAAAGAGACTGAACTTTCCACTGCCCCAAGTGGTGTCCAGTGACTTGGACCAGAAGCCTGTGTGAGGCAGGTGGCTTGGTGGAGAGCCCTGCTGCCTCATTCGTGAGTTTGAGCTCTCAGGAAAGGTGGATCTTATCTCTGAGGAAGTGGTGGCTCCCTTTATCAGGCCATTCCGGCGGAACAGGTTTGCTCCCAGCAAAGGAGAATTTGATGTTAACTATTTCTGGCCTGTCTCAACACCTGCAGTAAGGAGGGCTGATTTGCCCACCACAAGGAAGGTGAAATAACATATGCCGAGCTTTGTGTTGCTACCTGCCCGCATCTTCCATTACCCACAAACCACCCCCACCCCCACCCAGTCCTCCCCAGAGATTAAGAAGTCAGGACGTTTCAGGTGTGGTACACAGAGAATACAATGACTGACTTCATTTCCACAACCATTTAGGCCCCTGTCACTGCCTCTAAAAAGCTTCTTGCAATCTGGGAGATAAACAGGTGCGCAGACAGAAGCAGGTAGAACATTGGGTCTCGCTGAGCGAAACAAGGCTCTTTGATAATCCGGGAAGGGAGGAGACACATGGCTGATGCTGCTGTTTTTAACATTTCGATCTATTATTCTTGACCACTATGAAGAGTGAATTATAAGAAGAGGGTTGGAGGATCAGAAAGTTTGTGGGTATAGGTTTGGCTGTTAAGGACTAGGAAATCCTGTTTTCTCACATTTTCTCTAGGGGCACGTTTTTTCTGCCTCTGGGATGGTGTTTGGGGCTCTGGTATTTTGCCCAGGGCTGAGGCGCTCTCTCTTCTGAGTTACGGGCACCATTAACAGCTCCAAGTAGTGTCCATCAACAACATCTTGGCCGGAAGTACCATGTTACAGATAAAGGTGCTGAGGCTTTGGAGTTAAACCTGCACAGTTGGGTAGTGAGAGTGTGGTTGACCTGGCTTGTTTTCTCTTCCCACAGGGACCATCCAAATAAATCCCTGCAAGAAAGGGTTGGGGGTGTGTTGTCTATTGAAGGGGGTCATCTTGGGGTAGTCGTTTGGAATTTGGAAAAGCTCCTGAAGGAAAGGGCAACAGTCACTCAACAAAGAGGCCCTGGGTCTCCTAGAACAGAAATGCTCCGGGGGGGGGGGGGGAGGGAGGAGGAGGAGGGTGGATGAGCCCGAGGATTTGTGGAGAAGCTCAGATGTAGCTGCTTAAATTAGTTCAAAGTGAGAAATGTAATTACTATACTTGCTCCAACCAAATGTCTGAACGTTGTTATAAAATGAGGTGTAATCACAGAAAAGAAGATTGCAGCGAGGCATTACTCCCACAAAATAGCCTTTGTGGTCTTGGGAGCCCTGTGGTGCTGATTAATCTTTTTGGGTGGGAGGGAGGGGGGGGTGTTGAAGGCCCATTAAGTTCAGGTGTGTGTATTGGATGTAATTGGGGAGTTTTTGTCCTGCTCGTTTGGACAGTCATTCACAGTTTGCATTTGTAACAAGTTTGTGATGAAGGAATAAAGAACCACCACTAAACATTTTAGTGGACTATCTGAAGTCAAAATAAAATAAGATCTAAGCCAGAGGAAAAACTGAGGATGATTTTTGGCCACTGGCCCTTTGACAAAAAGGTGAAAAAGGTATTTCAGTAACTCAAAACGACTCCCTCTATCAGTATTTTGTCCACCAAGCTGAAAGTGCTGTAAGGAGGCAACTGGGGCCCTGATTCTGCCATTTGTTAGTCATGTGTCCTAGAGAAGCCAGTCGACTCCAAGCCTTAGTTTTCTCTTCTGGAAAATGGGCTGATGTATGCACAGTTACATGAGATAGCACCTAGAACAGAGGAAAGCACAAAGGCTAAATGTTAGCAAGCTGCCATTATCATAATTATTCTAATCATGTTTATAATATTGTGTTTATAAGCAAAGAAAGTAGGGAAGACAAGGTCTGTTGGGGAGTGCATGCCTGGAACTAAGCGAGTTTGGTCCTCCAGAGGTTTCCTGGGCCAGTTGTTGGGGAGGAAGGGGTTTGTTTGGCAGAAGGAAAGGGTGATGTCCAGGCTGGGGAAGTGGTGCATGGGATGACTGAGCTGTGGCACATTTGCTAGAAATGGACGTGTGGTTTAGTAGTCTTCAAACCTTCATTCTTTGCCTGATGAGTGCTTCTCTGTGATCTTGTATCCCCAACTTGGGTCTGTTGACTCGCCAGCTCCCAGAGACTTGAGGGTCTACTCTGTGCACAGCAGGGTCTGGTTCTGGGAGGTCAGGGCATTTGCCTGTTTTGTGCATTGTGTGCAGCACCCAGCATGATAGGAGCCTGGCAGTATCTGCCGAATGAATGAATAGGGATAGAGTATGAATGAATATCTACATTAAGTTGTATGTGCTCCTTGAGAAAACTCCCTGAGAAAATTGGCATTGCTGAGACTGTCTAGCCATCCGATCAACAGAGGAGAAAATGCTTTTCAAACATTTGGTTTAGTCATAGACGAGTCGTATATACTTAATGTGTATACCTACTTACTGTGCAGTTTATTAATATATTTAATATATGTGATTACTTTGGCAGATCTATTTGATTACAGATTTTAACTTCATTAGACAGTGTTGCCTGCCTGTACACAACCCTTAAAGTAATTAACAGAGACATTATTCGCATGAACATCCCCTTTTTCAGAAACCGATGAGGCTGCTGCTTCTGAAAAGTCCAGTGTTGAAGTATTATATTCACCTGATTATTGCAGGGACAGACCAGTGCCAGGAGCTCCAGGCACCCCTAGACCGGGGCTTTGCTGTGCATGGGCATCACCCAGGGGTTTTATTAAGCTCCAGGTTCCCATTCAGCAGGTCGGGGTGGGGGGTGGGGGGGAGGGGTTCACAGTCTGCGTTTCTAAGTTTTCTGATGCCGCTACTGCTGCTCTCTTGGGACCGTACTTTGAGGTACAAGACTTCGATCTGTCTTTAGTGTTTTGAGATTTTCCTTTGTGTTCCAAAGATGTCTAGCGTATCTTATTCTAAATGTTGACTTTTCTATACTTAATCTCTTCTGGAAATAGCCGTTTCCTTAGGAGGGCCGTTGTTTGGTCTGCACATGGTTAATACAGCCCTGCCGGATATAGCCGCTCCGAGAAGCTTGGACATTTCAGGATTCACCATAAACCTTTAGTGAAGTCTGATGCTTTATATTTGGCTTTGGGGAATGTATTTGGGCTTTTGGATGTAAACCAAGTGTTACTTGTGGCAGTGTTGGCAAAAAGTATGGATTGTGCCAGTAAAGTTCTTGGGCAGAGGTGTGAAATGCCCCCGAACCGGGTACATTCGTTTTTATTTCTCAGTTTGACCACATGTGCTCCTCATTGTCTAACCTTTTTTGGTGAACACTGAATCACACTTTCTGTTGTCTTGTAGAACAACCTTAATTACAGTTCTTTGCCTGTCTATGCCATGCCTATTGACTTTAATAATTTCGGAATTTTTAGAGAATTTCCTCGGTTGCAACCACTGTGGAATTTCGTTACTCTAATTCAGGCAATGATCCAGGCGTGAGTTTAACCTAGTTTGTCTTAGGATGAACTGATGGCATAGTGAACTCTGACAGGAATTACTACTGTTCATTCACTAAGGCTTCACCTCCTAGGCGCTGGAACACCAGGGGGCTCAAAGCTGCCCTGTCTCTCTTGACTAGTCCCATGGCCTTGCGGACCGTCTGTGTGCAGATGACTCACAGATTGATTTCTTCAGGCTGGCCGTTCTCAGAACTCCTGGCTTGTATAAGTTATCGCCACATGGATGTCTAGCATGCATCTAAACGTAAATGTCCAGAACAACTTCTGATCCCTGAAAAGTGGGCAGCCCACTCCTGACCTTCCCTGTCTTCACAGATGACACCACCATTCATTCAATGGTCCAGATCCCAAATCTCATGGTATCTTTGATCCCACTTTCCTGTACCGCCTGTTCACATCTAATTCATCAATAAGATGGTTGTTCCTCCACAACAAAATAAAATTGTCCTCTTTTCTCTTTGCAGTTACCTCCCTTGGTCAGGCTATATGATCTCTCCCCTGAAACATTGCTGGAGCTGTTTGGCACTCTACGTCAGTCTTGCCACTGTATAATACATTTCCTGCAGAGTACTCAAATGATCTTTACAGAAACCACATTGTTTCATGTCTCTGGTTCCCTGGGAACTTCTGACCTGCTTTACCAATCCCTGGATTCTTGTGTCAGCCTGAATCGATCATTCTCCTCATCGGGTACCATTCTCTTGCGAGCCGGGCCAGCTCTTTTCTTGCCTCGAGGTCTTTGCATTGGCCATTCCTTCTGACTAAAATGCTGTTCCTCCTGCCCTTCCCATCACTGACTCTTTCTTCATAATTGTATCTGAGTTTAAATGGCAGCTCCTCCGGGCAGCTTTCCCTGACCCTAGTCACCCTGTTACTCAATTTTAAATTTGTGCAGGACTTCATTTAACCACTCTCTGTTGAGTTATATGTTCATGGTCTGTCTCCATATCCATGAGCAGGAGGAACCTCCTTTGTCTTTTCTCTAGTGCATAATAGTGCCTAGAAAGTACTTGAATATAGTAGAATCTTAAATATTTGTTGACTTAAATGAATGCCTCTGTATTGAATGCAAAGCACTTTACATTTTTTTTTTAATGTTTATTTTTGAGAGAGAGAGAGAGAGACAGAGTATGAGTGGGGGAGGGGCAGAGAGAGGGAGACACAGAATCTGAAGCAGGCTCCAGACTCCGAGCTGTCAGCACAGAGCCTGACACGGGGCTCGAACTCACGAACTGTGAGATCATGACCTGAGCCAAAGTCGGGCGCTTAACCGACTGAGCCACCCAGGCACCCTGAATGCAAAACACTTTAGAGTTCTACTAGCAGTGGTATTTATTTACTACTGTTGGGGCAAAAAGTAAAATAATAAAATAAACATGCATTTCTAAGGATTTTTTTGCTTTCCTCTGTTGCATTGTAAGGAAGAAATTTCCAGAGTATGTTAGAAGGTGAAGTCCTGCAGCTATAGTTCTGCATAAAGCAACTGATTCTCTAGTGATGTCTCAAAGTTCCCGGGAAACCAGTGTGCCTTTAGAATTACCTAAAATAATAATAATAACAACAACAGATGCTCGTGTGTTTTAATACTCTGAGTTGCAATTAATAATCTGTGGGAGGTCTAAATGTTAGCATTTAGTTAATTAAAATATTGACCCACCGTTTTTTGGCAAATACTTCCTGAGCTCTTGCTATTTGTAAATCTTTTATATTTGATGCCAGAAGGGGGAAAAATGGTAGGAGACCTGGTGACCGACCTTATAATTCTGCTTGTAGACATTTAGTTGTTGACTTGTGAGTAAACATAATAAATTGAACAAGTGTATATATCTCTGCTTCCTCCCAAAGCTCTAATAAAATGACGGTAAAGAATAAACACAGTATAAACCCAGAAACCTCCCAAAGATATCTCACCCAAATTTTGCAAGGTGGAATGCTACTGCATGAATGCTGATGTAGCAGAGCAGAGAAAGCTGAAACCGAACTGCGTGCCTGGGTGGGTGGGTAGGTGGTGCAAAGTTGGGGGTGGGATAGAGGGAAGTTTTTGCTACAGAATCCTAAAGGCAAGGATTCCAGATACAGTCCGAACCAAAAACAGGGTGTAGAACAGTCCATCAGAGCAAGGAAAAAAGAAAAAGAGAACACCGTGAAATCGAGGGATACGGTCCAACACAGAAACGAGAAATGAAGGGAAGAATCCCCAGCAGTGCAGCCACCCACTTGGGCTCTGAGAGCAGCCCATCTAGGTGGCAGGGATGCAGGACAGGTGGTCCCAGGAGGGATGGCACTAAGCGCAAAAATGCTTTTGATCCTATCAAGAGAATGCTTTTCAGCTCTTGGCCAGTTGGTAGATGAAATAGTAATTGACATATAGGAGCACGTATGAGCACATGGAAGCCATTTTTAATGTAGGAGTAAAAAGTTACAAAAAAGATGTAACTGTCAAATTGTAAAATTTGATACAATTTGACCTTGTAAAAGGTCAGCTCTAAATATATAATTATACCAGGGTATCACCAAATCTTGGTTTAATTAAAATGTCCTATAACTATTCAAGAAGGCATGAGGAGGAGAGTTGTGGAGGAGCCAGGGTAGGAGTGCACTAAACCTGAGAAAACCAGTAGATAAGCACTAACATGGACATCAGAAGGGTTGTGCATCTGTGGCTTTACTGGGAAAGCAGTCACACCTGTATCTTCTACAGTGCTGGGCCCAGCCCTGTCAGGTGCTGTTCTTTGGAGGAAGTGACCTGTCTAAAGAAGTCTAGCTAAGACTTGTCTTCAGTTGGCAATCAAGTTAGAAAAGCTAGAGTCTGTGATTAATTATAGTCTGTAATTAAATATAATTACAAATTACCTTGTATTGTGAGCAAAGGGCCAAAAAAGGTGACAAGAACCACTGTAGGAAATTGATGGAGGGAAGGGAGAGATGATCCTGGTTTAGGCAGTTCCAAGAAGCTTCATAGAAGAGAAAGGAATTGAGGTTTGCCTTGATGGCAGTCCCTCAGTAGGGTTTGGGTAAAAAGGAAAAGAGCTGGATCTAAGCCCACTCTGATTGCCAGTGAGAAAAGTTAACCCTGTCATTTGTTCAAGATGGTGGTCATGAGGGCTGGGCTTATTATTTGGCGCTACCGTTGACTGATATGTGGCAGGATTGGGTCATTTTCAGGATTCTCATCAGTGTCGGGGTTCCGGCAAGGTCATGTAAGATCGTATAAGGCTGGTGAATGGGGGGGGGGGTACCAAGATGTAGTGCATCTTTTTATCCATCAGAATTTTTCTACTTTAGTATTTCATTCAAAACAAAGAGAAAAGTCAAGTCTTTTTCCTTTTTTCTTTTCTGATGGCCATGACTGAATTTTTCTTGCATGAACGGTTCTTGTGTTCTTATTTAAAAGAAGAATTTGGCATATGGCAGACCTCTTCAAGCTATCTTTAGTTGGTTGTGGGGTGTAAGTGATTAAGAATGCAGCTGTACTTGCTACCAACACATGCTTTTAAGGAGTGAACTGCTAAGCAGACGGGCCTGGTTAGAAGTTTAGAATAGCCTCTTGGGATCAAAGATGTAATTTTTCAAGTGCATGATATTCAAGAGTCCCTCCCTTCAAGACTGAAGCATTGAGGGCTGTTTGTGCCCAGAGGCAGCGTGACTTATTTGTTTAAAATGGCGGCCACTCTTGGCTCTGGAGAGGCAGCCATGCTTCACTTGGAGTAGACAGGAGGAGGCTGACTTCACTTTACTTTGTATAGTTTGGCTTCAGTGCTCCTTTGGAATAAAACATTCTTTACTTCTCTAGTGTGTCTCAGGACAAATCCATCTCTGTCCTTGTTGCTCAGTTACACTGTGGTGCTGGGTCCTTAGTCTTCAAAGCTTGGAACTCCCTCTTGCCTTTCCTCCAAAAATTTGTTCTTTCGCTTAGCAAATATTTACCAACTTTCTGCCATATGCAGGACTATGTGGAGAGCACAAAGATGAATCAGACACGGGGCCTGTCCATAAATGTCGTCAGTCAAATAAAGGACGTCTTGCAGTGGGGCAGCCACACGGGAGCTTTTACCATGAAGTGCCCAAGAATACTGCCATATGCTATAGGTGTTTGGAAAGGCAAGAAGATGAGTTAGATGGGTGGGTTTCAAGTCAACCCCTCTTGGAGAGGGTGACATTTGAGTTGAACCTTGAAGGACAGGCTTAGCTTTGCAGGGAGGAGGTGTTTTAGGCAGAGGTATAGAACACGTGAGCTACAAAAGCAAGAGGATGTTGGAGAATTGGAAGAAAGAGCCATCGGTGCTTATTCAGTTCTCACTGTACCTCAGGCACTTGGCTGAAGTGTCACCTTGGTTATCCCATTTGATCCTAATAGCAACTTTTTTCTTGCTGAGAAACTAAGGCCTGGAACATTTAAATAACTTGCCCGACGAAGCTCATAAGTAGGAAACGAGTGGGGATTTGAACCCAAGACAGTCTGATTCCAAATCTAAACTGTTAGCTTCTTAGATGGAGCAGGCATTAGCTTGAGCAAAAGATAATTTGAAGGGAAAAGGAGTGGCTCGGGGCAGATGGAAGAAAGAACCTTTAATGCTGAGCTAATTACTCTCTAAGCAGCAGGGAGCCATTGAAGGTGTTTAACGGGGTGTGACGTGGCCCCAGCAAGGCTGCCAACTCTAAGGCAGAAAGATCCGAGTTCCTTACTATGTGCCAGACACTATGCCAGGTGCCTGATACCCCTGATGCCATTTAACGGTCCTAACAGCCCTATGACATAGGTGCTGTGGATGCCCCCTTCCTACCATAAGGGAACAGTAAAAGTTGGGTGGTTAAGTGACTTGCTAGAAGTGAAATAGAGAATGATGTGCAAGATAGACTTGAGGTCAGAGGCAGAGAGACCAGTTAGGCCACCACAGGAGCCCATGCAAGACAGAGGTGATGCTGGGAGGGGAGGAGAGGGAGCAGTGGGGGTGACAGATGGGGGGTGCAGCTAAACAAGGTGAGAGATTTGGCATGGCAAGTTTCTAACTTCCATCTTGTGGGGCACAGGTGCTGGGGAGATCCCTAGGGCAGCGGGAGCAGAAGAGGGAGCCGGTCACCTTCCTTTCCAAACCCACATGGTCAGGTTAGGACGCTGAGGACTGGACTTAGCGATGGGTAAAGTGCACAAGGATTAAAAGTGGTAAGGGAAGAGTGTGGAGGATGGGGAGCTGGGGCCGCAGACTTGCAGTGCTCAACACTTAGATCTGAGAACGGAGAAGAACCTGGGACAAAATGAAAGAAGTTAAGGAGGAGCACGTGGAGGGGCAGCCAAGGGTGGAGTATCTCAGGATGGCCCGGTGACGCAGAGAACTTGCCGAATGTTGGCAGAGGCCTGGTCATAGACCTCTGTGTACCTTTTACACTTGCTGCTAGAGTCAACCCCAACCCGAGGCAGTCTCTCATTTTCCTTGTTCGGAGAAGAAATCCTATGATCGGTATAGATTTGTGAAGAAAAAGACACGGAAGTAACACAATGTGAAAATAGAGTGCTTCAAAATTTCTTTCAGTTCATATAAAGGGTAGAAACCCTGGTGGCTATTGAGTCCTTTGCATTCCACCTTCTTTGAGTCTGACTGTGATCAGAGTGGGCCTGGTGTGCCGGAAAATTGAGATCACAAGCAAGGTACCTCAGGGCTCCTAGCAGTCCTAGTATCGGAAACAGACAAGTGCACGGAGATGTGAGACTGAGGTGCTCACATGTAGGAAGGAGACCTGTCCCCGTGCGTGTTTAGTACATGCTAGGGGAGGGGCAGAAGGGTGTGTTCCTCTCTTAGAGTGGGTCAGGGGAATGTTTAATTGCATGTCTGTGAAAGAAATCAGTCTTGTAAATATAGTGTGTGTTCCTCAGATTTGACCCAGAGGTAATTCTCGGTTTGGGGGTTTATTAAGGCTTCTTTGAAACAGAAGGTCTGTTAAGCCCTTGTTCAGGACCCATCATGACGGCCTCCAGGTTTCTGTCAGACGAGAGGCCGGTGCGGGACATCCACAGCCACCCCCTGTGTATGACCAGCCTGTAAAAGCAGCACTCTTTGCCAGAAGCCTGTGAAATTTAAAAGCAGGGATTTGTCTGTGGTGTCCTCTTTCCAAACCTAATGATGTGTAATCGCTCAGTTGTTGAACTTGGTTGATCTATTTCTAGGAGATTAGCTACCTAGAGGAAATGAGAATTTAAATTGTTTGCTGGACTTCAAAATTTGGTACATGTGAGGAGATCTCTCATCCACTGGGACGTATGGCACAGGGAAAGCTTTGTTCCCGAGAAGCAGTCACTATATTGATGGACGTTGTACAGTTTGCTTCCCTGGGTACTTTTCACACATTCTAAGTAGTCCTCACAACAATTTTCTCCTTGTGTGGTTTTAAGCCCATTTTAGAGATGAAGATCCCAGGCCCGGAAGGTAAGTAAGTAGCTTGCTCAAGATTCCCCCGCTGGTAAGTGCCAGAGCTGGGATTGGAACCCAGATTGCTCTGACTGCACCGTGGCTTTCTGCTTTCATTATCAGGAGTGGTCTGAGAATTGGCAGTGACAATTATTGAATGAATAAATGGATTCTCAAAAAAGAAAAAGAAAAATGTAGCTTATAGGTCCTGTAGTATGAGAGAATATTTGAGAGAATGTTTGGACAAGGGACCACAGACCGGGAGACACTAAAAAAATCATCCTTCAATTTGGTAAATCCCTTTATTGTTATGTTTATTATTGCCAAGGAAAAGTAAAAACAAAACAAAACTGATTATTCAGCAAATAGGGGTGCACTCTTGGGCTCTGGATTTGGGAAAGGAGGTAGGAGTTAGAGATGAAGCCGGAAGAGAAGGTTGGGGAGAGTTGCCACCTTTCCCACATATCACCACAATAGTACTACAGCTGTGTGCGTGTGTCTCAGGAGTGGGGGAAGGCTTCGTTCAGCATTATTTTGGATAACATGCTGTCTCATTTTTATCTCTGTAGCAGTAACTTTGTGTAAGAAAAATAGCTAGTTCCGTTCTTTTGCCTTTTGAAAAGGAGGTGGAGAGATCTGTTTTCAACTCTTGACAGGCCCTTCGCTGTTCCTTATTTCCTGTTACTTAGTGGCAGAGGTAGAATCTCTGTGGCCTGAAGGACCCCAGCCTCCTTCTGGGCCGCCCTCTGCTTCTACGCGCCCCCCCCCCCCCCACATCCTTTCTGTTCAGCTCCCAAGAATCCACCAAAATAATAGGTAGGAAGACTAGGTACGGCCTGGGGTAGAAAAAGGATTGAGCGTCCCTGGCATGTTCTGATTAATCCTATTCATTGTCAAGTACAGCTTTTTAATGAGCTGATTCATTACTGAGAGTAGGTCTCATGCAAATCCCCAGTTTATATCCTGCGGATTTAATTTCTTAACAATTTCCTCATTTCAACACAAGTCCATTGTACCATGGGTTTTATGATTTCCTTTGAATTTAGAGCCTCACCTCACATTTTATTTCAAAACTATGAGGTAAATAGAAAAGAAAAAGCTTTAAAAAATAAGCTAGCTGAACACATTGGTGGATATTTAACTCCTCTCTAAAGGAAGGGTTGCCCACACATCAAAGTATTGGAAGGAATTGCAGGAGAATCCCTGATAAGTTTCCAAACTTCTACTTGTGTGATACCATGGACAAATTTAACAGACAGATATGAAAAAAAAAATTTTTTTTTGGCCTCAATTGTGATTTATGGAGTTAATATAAAACTGTGAAAAGTTTAGGAAATGACCAAAGAAGACACTAAAATAGCCACTAGAAAAATAGAAAACTTAATAGTTTAAAAATGCCAAGTGACTGGTGAAAAGAAAAATATAGTTGGCTAAAAATGAAATAAAATTGTTAGACCCACAGATTAAAGTAGTATAATGAAACAGTAGCATTTTTCAGTTGCTATTAATTATCAAATAGGAACAATATTTTAAAATACTGATATGGCTTTGGTGAGGGGACATTTTTCATACAGTGGTATTGGGAGTAGATTTTGGTATACTTTTTCTGGAGAGCAATTTGATAATATATCTATTTTCAATTCATCTTTTTTATTCAAACATTCTTCTAGAAACTGGAAGATCATAATTAAAGACACATTGATGGGCAGTGGTGTTTAAAGTTATAGAAGTTGTAAATGTTGATAAGAGAGCATAGGGGAATGGTTCAGCCACACGGATCATCCATATAACCATATAGTAGGCGGCCTCAGTACGTCCAAGGAATTAGTAATCAGATGGAGAATGCAGCATTGGCTGAAACTGGGGACAGAATTCTATCTATATCTCCCCATCCAAATTTTGCCTAAAACATATGTATAACAAAAGGATCAGAGGGAACTACATCACACTGTTAGCCCTGGTTATGGTCATTTCTGAGCTGTGACTTTATAGCCCTGTCTCTTGTTTTCTTTATTCTTTCATGCATATATGGAGGTGACCCAACTGTTCAGTTTGCCCAGCTTTGCCCTGGTTTTAGCACTGAAAGTTCTGCTCCGGACAGTTGGTCGCTCTAGCATACATGGATGCATATTGAGATGAGTTTATGCCATTTGGCAGGAAGGGCCAAAGATAAAGTGACAAGTGACAAGCTGATGGGGCCTGTGTAGGAGTCAAGCAATAGATTCTCTGGTGATAAAATTAATAGGGCTTATTTTAGAAAACCTCAGAAAAAGTAGATCTGCAAAAACTTAAATGGTGCTTACATGTGGCTTGTATTGTTCCAAATGCTTTTGGTGGTTGACATTCTTTAATCGCTCCCACCCTAGGAAGTAAGTACTGTAATCACATCCCCATTTACAGAGGCATAGAGAAATTGAGTAATTCGCCCAGGGTCCCACAGCTCTGGACAGCTGTGCCTGGATCTGTGCTCAGGCATTCTGGGCTGTTCACCACTGTCTGCATCTCTACAGAGCCCCTACTCCAGTCACTTCTGTTGCTGCCCTTGATGTTGATGTCGTTCTTGCCCATACCATGCCACTTGAGTTGGCCATACTCGACTTCTTACTGTTCATTCCAGCCGTCCTGCCAGGACTGCCATTGACCTCAAACAGAGGAAACACCTTCCCCGTCCGGAGCCTGGGGTGGGGATTTCCATAGCAGAGTTGCTGGCCTCTGGTGATAGAGTTCTTTCAGTTTTGCCACATGATCTTGTGGCATAGGGCTGGGTCCAGGTGCAGCTTTAGTTATTTCTGGAAACACTTCTCCTTTTCCTTTGCTTTGCTGAGTGTGGCTCATCAGCCGTTCTCTCCGAAGGTGATTTTGGCTCCTCTGCCCAGACCATCAGACACTTCTGTAGGTGCTGGAATCTTCCATGATGGTTCTGAACCCTATGCACATTTCCAGATGAGTCTGAACTTGGAGAGGGAGGGGGTGAACTGTATCAGAATACCCATCCTCTAAGTTTTGCTCAGCTAAGATGCCAGTCACTGCATGTGTCACTGCTTCATTAGCAGTGGTGATCGCTGGATGGTGAATCACAGGTGGTATTTATTCTTTTTGCTTACCTGTTTTATTTATTTTTGAGAGAGAGAGTGAGCATGAGTTGGGGAGAGGGGCAGAAGGAGGGAAGGTGGGAGGGAGAGAGAGAATCTTAAGCAGGCTCTATGCCCAGCCTGGGACTGAATCGCACAACAACACTGGGGTCATGGCCTGAGCAGAAATCCAGAGTCAGACACTCAACAGACTGAGCCACCCAGGCGCCCCTACTTACCTGTTTTAAATATTTCTTCAAAAACTTTGCTTTGACGTCTAGATTTTTAAAATGTATTTCAGTTTTTTTCTTACAATGCAGTTTACTCCTACAGAATTTTCAGAGCCTTCAAAATCCATGCATGGCCAAGAACATCCTAACCCTCATTCAAGTTAGAGCAACTTCTTTTCTTTACCAAAAAGAAATACCTTCAGCTATTGTCTGAACTTGTACCTTGCGGAGAACCCTGCCAGAGTTTCTGGTTAATTGTTTGTTTTGTCACATTAATGGAACAATGAGAGGACACTGGCATTCTTCACCCATGATGTGGAAGCACAAAATGTACATTTCTTTTTAGGTGTGTGGGGGGCAGGGCAGGGAATGTTTTTTGGCCTTTAAATCTTAGAAATCTGTTATTTGACAGATAACAAAGTTTTAGGTACTTCATGGGGACTGCGGTGTTTAAGCTCAAATGAAATTTAAATTTGGACCTTGTGTGTTATATTTTCAATGAGCCTGTGTGTTTCTTTATCTTCTTCTTTCTGAAAAGTTCAAAAGTATGAGTCATCCTCCCTCCCCTTAACACACTTTTTTGGGAGGGAAGAGGGAAGTAATGTAGCAAAATTATTCTTTCTAAATTATAAAAGAGTATCTTCAGAATTTTTAGTGTTCAAAGGAAAGACCATGCTTCCCAAGGGAAGATATTCCTAAAAAAAAAAAAAAGGACTAATACATCTTTGTACTGATGTCTCTGAAAGGGTGAGGAGGCATCTGCTAGGGTGAGAACAGGGGAGAATTGCCAGGTGGATTCCTGATGCTGGGGTAGAACCGTACAGCAAAGGGCCTCTCATCCTCAGAGGAAAAAGGGGTGGAGGCCTGAGAAGCTATATAGAAGGGGACAGATTGGGCCCGCCAGGATTTCCAGAGCCCAGTACCCAGCTCCCTCCGCAGGGCCAGCATCCCTGGGCAGTCGTTAGAAATGCAGAATCTTGGGGCGCCTGGGTGGCTCAGTCGGTTGAGTGGCTGCCTTCGGCTCAGGTCATGATTGATCTCGCGGTTTGTGAGTTCGAGCCTCGCGTCGGGCTCTGTGCTGGCAACTCAGAGCTTGGAGCCTGCTTCCGATTCTGTGTCTTCCTCACTCTCTGCCCCTCCCCTGCTTGCTCTCTGTCTCTGTCTCTGTCTCAAAAATAAACATTAAAAAAAAAATTAAAAAAAAAAAAAAGAAATGCAGAATCTCCCCCATCCCCCAACCAGAATCAGCTGCCCCAGGTAATTCACCAGCACTGCCTGTGGGTACTGGCCGAATTGGTGGCTTGTGTGGCTACCCAATAGAGCAGTGTTACCTCTAAACCAAGGACAATGGGGGGAAGATGGGCTAGGAGCTAGGCTGAGAGAGATCATTTAAATTATAATGTATTCTAAATATATAATATTATAATGTAACATATACATGTATGATATTGGACCACATGCTTAGGGATTAGGTTTTGTTTTGGGTACTAGGAAACGACCAAGAACACAATAGGGAGTGTGTGTGTGTGTGTGTGTGTGTGTGTGTGTGTTTGGCGGATGAACTGTCTCCCTTCTCCCCAACCCCCCGTAGTCTTGGCCCCTCATCTTGCTGGGAGAGTCTTTGGAAGGGCCTGACTAACTGCCCCGTTGGTAACAGACCCTAAGAACACACAGTAAACACCCCAGTGAGAAGACATGTCACCGTCATCAAGGCAAACAGTAGAGCTTTTCATGAGGGTCCTCACTCTGTGGGCTCCAGAAGTCACTGAAAATGGAGTCACAAGCCTACGGGCCTTGGCTAATTTAGAGACCTTAGCTGGGAGGCAGGCATGGGCTGGGTGGGGCAGCCCGCCCACATGGTGCCCTGGGCTGGCATCACCTCACCCAGCCTTGTTTGTCAGGCACTGATAAGTCTCTGGTTCTGCCCCGGCTGGGGGATAATGTGATCCTTACCTCGAGGGCTCAGATTCAGAATTCCGTCAGTTCTGGATGCACTCAGGTTCACTTCTCCCTCCTAAACACGTATGGAAATAGCTCACGGGTGAGGCTCTGGCCTCGTTCTTCTTTGGCTCTGTCATGCACCAAACCTCGCATTGTCCTTAAGACAGGAGCCTCATTGCTAACTAACGGTGGCTTTGAGGTGTTTGCTTTCCCTGGTTTTACAGAGTTTGTAAGTTCCCTTTTTAGGTCAACACGTATTTTAGGTTAAAGTTCGCATTTTTAGTGAGTAGTCTAAACGGTTAGATCTAAATTGGAAACAAATATGCATTATTTGTGTAAGGTTAATTATTTTAATATTTCTGATTTTAAAGTTTAACCAAATGCTGTAGTATCTTCTCTTTGGAGTTCACATGTACACAATTACCTAACCTTGCTACATAGGTCCTATTTACTTCAAAAATAATTTTGAAGCGTTTACCTGGTATGTTTTGAAATTTGTGTTTTTCATTCATTAGTATCAGAATTGAATATATTTAGCTGTTGCTCTCTGTCAGTAAACTGAGACTAAAAACTAACTGAGTAGGGTTACAGATTATTAGATAGGAAAATTAGAAGCCTCTGGAGGGAGTTCCTGCTTCCTTTTCCGTGGTCCGAAGTGGAGAACAGTGACTGTATTCCTGAAAGAGAAAGCACAGCCAAGAGCTGTGAGTCCAGACTAAGGGGGAGATTTGTTCTGGTAGCCATTTGGACTTTCACCTCCTGTCACCTCCTATGACAGCAAGTGAGGGGATCAGCATCGATTGAGTGCCTACCACATAAGCCATTCTACATGAGGTTTTTAGCATACTGGCCACAGAATCATCCTGTCACAGGGGAAGAGTCCCACCCCCTGCCTTGGGGTTTTTAGATACTTAGGGCATTTGCTGAGTACCTTGCAATCCAAGTCTTTTTCTGTAACATTAAAACCAGCTTCAACTTAGGGGGTGGGGGGAAGTAGCTCTTAAGGAATATATGTGGGAAACGTTTGCTGAGTGGAATGTGGCAGAGAAAACGGGTCTCTACAATGAACATTGTAAAGGATGCTTTAATGCCCGGGACTTCTGAAACAAACTGTTCTGAACATACAGAATGGTAGCTGAAGGACCAAAACCTGAAATGTCCTCCCTTTGACACCCTGAGTGTGTTACTTGATTTCTCTTCTTTTATTGAATGGGAACCGCCCTGGAAGGATGGAGATGATCTGTTTTTTGACAAATCTGAGATCACATTGAGACTTTACTAGGTTGGCAGTACCGTTCTGGGTCTTGGGTTTTCAGAGGTGACCTTACATGCTTATGGGGGAGCTGCACACTGAGTGGGGAAGGCAGTAAACAAGGAGAGTGCAGATCGTCCCCAGCGCCAGCAGAGACATGATGGAGAATAACTGACTCAGCCCTTACTCACCGGCTCAGTAAAAGGTAGCTGCTGCTGTTGCTGTTGTTATTGTCATTGAATGGCCTGTTGGGGGAGGGATGTTCCTTGACTAAATTTGGGGAAGATCTTCTAATATTAGAGGGCACACAAAGTTTAATGCCTGTGCTTATTCTGATAACGATATCATCCCTCCTCTTGGCCTCACCATCTCCCATGAGCATGGTCGGTTGCCAATTGCTGGAAAAATCAACTTTGCCTGAATGTTTAGGAAGCTATTTGGGATTTCCAATGTTTTTCTTCCTCTTAAAGAATAATAAAGCAAGTTCGCATTTAAGGGGTAGTGGTGGTCACGGTTCATCTCTTCTCCCTACCTCATTCTGCTTCTTTGCTCAAAGAGAACTTATGGGTTCACAAGCGTTTTCCCTGAAGAGGTAATCGTTTCAAGGGAAATGAGATCTCATTTAAAGTTTCTAGGTAAAAACAAAAACCGCAAGGCTTATGCCTTTGTTCTACTTCCCAATGGCAGTTGGTAGGGAATTAAACATTGATCACCTTCTTCCTCTCCGGGCTGTGCCCACCCCTCTGTCACATGGGGTAAAACGAAAGAAGGCAGTGCTGGCTCTCCTGTTTACCATCCCTCTTCCATGCCCCCCATGGTGCTGGCAGCAGCCAAGGAGGTGGTGAGCTTTCTGCCACTGCGCCAGCTGGGCCACCTGTGAAGCCGCTGCCAAAGTCAACATGTGCAGCCTTTGTGTCTGGCCAGTAGGTTTCATAATGGTAGTTAATGGAAGTTCCTGTTCAGACGCCCTCAAGCTCGTTGTGTAATTCTGCCTCTGGAGGGCCCGGGCATCTTCTCTTATGTAAAAGCAAGGTCTTCAGGGGATTTTTAAAATTTCTCCTCTCGCTGGTCATTTGGCAAGGTCAGAGGAGGCCCCATAAGTGACCATTAGAAGGAGAGGGCATTATTCCTAGTGGTCGTTCAGTAGAGATTTATTGTAGTCCTCACGTGTACCAACTCTTGCTCTGGAAAGGTGGGAAGGGAGGGCACACAAATGACTAAGCCGTGAACTCAGAGCCCTGGGACTGTTGGTCTGATTCAGGTGTGGAGGAGAGACAGGTAAATAAATAACCATACTGTAAATGAGGACCAGAGAGCTCAGTGCCAGGGGCACGTGAATGGGTCACTTAAGTGGGTGGCAGCTGAGGAGGAGATTAAGGAGGGCACTTGTGATGAGCACCGGCCGACGAATGGAAGTGTTGAATTGCCATATTGTACAGCTGAAACTAATATTACACTGTAAGTTAACTAACTGGAATTTCAATAAAAACAAACAAACAAACAAAAAAGATTGGGAGCCAGTTTCCTTGTTTTGAAGTCTTCTTTGAGAGGAGGGACGAGTTTCAGTGAGGGTGAAGAGAGGTGAGAAGGGCTTTTATCGGTAATGGTAGTGCCTTTTGCCTTCTGGGGTGGGTTTGAGGGAGACATAGGAAGGGGCCTGAGGGCCTCGCACTTACAAGGGCCCCACCTTGCTTAGTTTAATGTTCGGTGGTTGCCATCCTGAAGTTCTTTCTGTTCATGTTTTTCCTTTTGTACGAGGCCCTGCAATTCATGTAGTCAGTCCTGCATTTGGAGATCAGGCTGTCACAGTGGTTGAGGCAGATTGTGAAGAGCTGTGTCTGTCAAACTGGAGAATATTTGACTGTATTCTAGAAGCAGTGGGAAGCATGCCGGGGGTGGTGATAGGGTTGTAGAGGAGAACCAGAGAGGCTGGTGAGACCCAGGGGGCTGGCCGTCCGTGGCGGGAGGCTGCCCCAGTCGTGCTGGAACAGAGGTGGCAGATGCGCACAGCTCCAAATGACACAGGTGGTGGAGATGGGCTGCCTCGAGGCAGGGGACAAAAGTGGAGCGGGCCGTTGAGGATGGCTGGGGTTTCTCGTGAGGCCGGAGAGTCCATTCACCAACAGGAATGCAGGGGAAAGGAATCCTTAAGCCAGTGGCAGCAAGGCAGATGTTTTGCAGGAGTGGGGTGAGGCCCTTTCCAGAAAGACCCGGAAATCTCTGGTGGGACAGCTTGTGGAAACATGCACTGCAGCTGCTCAGCTGTAGCAAATGACCTGCAGATCAAGGTTTTTGTCAGTATCAAGAGCTTCACTAGAACAAATATTCATCCAAAAATAAACTTCCCGTTCTTCCTGTTTTTATAACTTGCCTATTTCCTCTGAGTTTGAGGCTGGTCTGTTCCGTGGGTTATTAATCTTCAGAGGATCAAGACCTCTATAGAAGTATTTCCTGTACATGTTTATCTACCCAGCCCTAAATTATTTTCTCCAAATGATAAGAGAACTTTTCCATACTGGTGTGTCAGACTTTTCCTTTGAGAGGTTTCAGTTAGGCACCCCAGCTAGTAAGGCTAAAACCAGAAAGGCTTACCCCAGAACACAGGAAACCCGGGTACAGTGGGGGCGGGAGAAGTGACCTGCAGTGGGTGTTCATAGGCATCCTCCGTTCACCTCCTTCAGGTTCAAGGGGCTCCTTTCTGGCCAGAGTCCTAGGAGAGAGATAAGGTGATGGCTGCAGAGGGCCCGATTTGAGGGAATTTGAAACACCCTACTGAATATCCACAGGGGAATAATAGCCCCAGAAATATTTCTGCCCCTTGGAAGAACTTAAAATACCCCCCCCACCCACATTGGACCATAATTTGTGTTTAAAACATCTTCCATCTTTATGCTTTCAAATACAAGGGGAAGAGAGTGTCCTTGGTGCTCATGACTATGCACAAAGAAAAAGAGAAAAGCCATGTTGAAGCTGGGGCCAAGTTCAGACCCCATAGACAAATAGACGAGCTTGCATAAGGAAGGGAGGGCATTTTAACTCACCGGCCCAGTAAATCCCCCTGCCTGTGGGAGACATTCTTTGGTCTCCTACCTTTTTGTGCATACAGATACCAAGCTAGCATGCTGGTGAGTATTTTTTAAATGTAAGCCTCCTTGTGTGACTCTTGTAGAGAGACCGTGGGGACCGGGCTGCGTGGGTGGCAGCTTGTGCCGCAGCGGAACTTGGAAGGAAGCCAGTTGCCTTTTACTGAGGCCTTCCGAGGTGGGGCAGGGATGTCATATTTTGCACAGGGCACCACCCCTCCCCCCTGGTGATTCAGGTGACTGGATTGGGAATTTCTGGGCCAGAGCACGGCCCACTGCTCTAGGCCCACACTGTCCAACACCTGAGCCACCAGCCACTAGCCACCTGGGCTGTTGTGCACTTGAAACGAGGCTAGTGTGAACTGAGATACACTATAAGTGTAAAATAACACATTGGAGTCTGCAGACTTACTATGAAGAAAAAGAATGTAAAATAATTCCTCATTAGTAAATCTTTCATTTTGATTACTTGTAGAAACGAAAATGTTTTCGATATATTGGGTTACGTCAACTATATTATCCTGGTTAGTTTGGCCTGTTTATTACTTTTATAATGTGACTAATAGAAAAATTTTAATTGCATATGGGGCTTACGTTCCATTTCTGTAGGACAGTGCTGCCAGTCTGTGTTGAGGTCAGCTGCCAGTTGTGGCTTTGAAAGCAATACATTTCCAGAGGCTGGGTGGGGAGGGGAGGCCCCTCTCTCCCTGGTGGCCTGGCTGAGGGGAGACCCAGCCTTAAGTTTCGGCTGCGTAGGGTGGGGGGTGGGACAGCCTACTTCTAGGCAAAGAGTTAATAACTCAATAAACAGCAGCAGGAATTTTTTTTTAATGTTCGTTTATTTTTTGAGAGAGAGAGCGCTAGTGGGGGAGGAGCAGAGAGAGAAGGAGACACTGAGTCTGAAGCAGGTTCCAGGCTCTGAGCTGTCAACATAGAGCCTGTTGGGGAGGTGGGGGGCGGGGGGTCAAACCAATGACCTGTGAGATCATGACCTGAGCCGAAGTCAGACACTTAACCAACTAAGCCACCCAGGCTCCCCAACAACAGCAGGAATTTTTTAAAATCCTTGCAAAAGCACACCTCCTGGCTTAATATTTTTTTCTTAGCCTGCTTTGCATACCAGCCTCTTTACTGGAAGCTTCCCCTCCCCACCTCCAAATTCAGAACTCCACCTATCGGCATGGAACCTGCAGCGATGTTGTCCATGGGATCTTACTGTTTTGTTTTATGCTCTTGTTTAGATTATTCATCTGTCCCCAGGTCAGGCTCCAGTAGCTGCCAACCCAGAAACTACCCAGTTAGGCCTGAGAAGCCACTATTTCGGACCAGTCCACCCTACCCCGCCTTTGGAGTGGTTACTTGAGTGAAAACGTCCACACCTCTGTCCCTCGAATACCGAACTTCTGCTGGAATAATCAACATGAGAAGCAGCACGTCTTAAGTGCTTGTTCTGTGTGATGTGCTTTATTACATGTACAGTTAATTGGTATTACAAACTCCAGTACACCCCAGAGTAGGAGCCATTGTTTCCCCATTTTGCAGATGGAGAAACTGAGTTTAGAAAAATGTAGTAAGTTATCTGAGAACTCATGGCTAGAAATCAGTGGGGCAGGGAGTATGGTTTGGGCTGTGGGACTCCATAGTTGAGGGTTTAACCATAGGGTATCATTCTGCACTGCCCAGACCAGCCCACAAATGCGTTGTTCAGTTCTGCACATGCATTTGTTTATCAACACGTCTGCTGGTGCAGGCTAGGATATGTCCCCAGGGAGGGTTCAATTCTGGGTTGTGGCAACAACTGAGCTAAGAGTTAAGGAGTACGGTGAGTGTCTTTGAGCCCTACTAGAAGGACACCCTCTCACATGGCTTTTATTTTTTAATTTTTTTTTTCAACGTTTTTATTTATTTTTGGGACAGAGAGAGACAGAGCATGAACGGGGGAGGGGCAGAGAGAGAGGGAGACACAGAATCGGAAACAGGCTCCAGGCTCCGAGCCATCAGCCCAGAGCCTGACGCGGGGCTCGAACTCCCGGACCGCGAGATCGTGACCTGGCTGAAGCCGGACGCTTAACCGACTGCGCCACCCAGGCGCCCCTCACAT
>NW_024412452.1:17508656-17778882 GCF_014898765.1 Herpailurus yagouaroundi
GGCTCTGGGCTGATGGCTCGGAGCCTGGAGCCTGTTTCCGATTCTGTGTCTCCCTCTCTCTCTGCCCCTCCCCCGTTCATGCTCTGTCTCTCTCTGTCCCAAAAATAAATAAAAACGTTGAAAAAAATTTTTTAAAAAATATAAAATGCTATATGCTACAGAACCTTCTGCCAACATGGCTTTTGCATCCAGTGGAGGGTCCAGGGCTGTCCAAAAGATGTTCCTTTGGCCTCTCCAGGGTGACTTGCGGCTTTGTATTGGTGCAGAAAGGGCAACTCCATGGCTGGCTGGCTGACTTGGTGACATTTGGAAATAAGCAAAGGGGCTAAGAGCTATGTGCTCTGGAGTCAGGCTGTTTGTTCTACCTGTTGATAGCTTCATGGGTTGGGTTCTTCGTTCTCCGGGTGGCAGTGTCCCTAACTAGAAAACTCAGTACCTGTCTCGTATAACTGCTGTGCACATTCAAGAGGACGCACAAAGGTATAGTTTCTTGGCACATCAGTTAAATGTCAGCTAGCATTTCATTACCATGTTCATTAATGCCATTTAATGCTGTAGGATGGGTTAGAGACCCATACAACATGTACCAGAAAATATGATCATGTGGCCTGAGTTTTTTGTTCTAAGGCAAACATATCAGAATATATATACCTTGGTACCTGAATATGTACCTTTGTACTTGAGTATTGTATCTTTCAAAGCTATGACCTCACCTCAGGAAGCAGTCTGCCTATCTTGATCTCCCAACCATTTGCTTGAAACATTTTGAGAAGCCTTTCCTTTTTTGGAACTCTCAGATGGAGAGGCAGGGGGTGGGGGGGAAGATGATTCTATTAAGTATTTAAATTGTGAAAGTAGATTTTAAGTTTGGAAATGGCCTGAAGTTCATTAGAGCTAAGTTTGGTGAATAAGTTGAATAAGCTTTGGTGGTAGATCTGCTCTAAGTTAAAAACTGGTGTCTAACTAAAAAGTAAGGATTGGGTTTCTTCTGTTTTGTTTTCAATTTTAATGGTTGGCTCATTTATTATAAGACTAGCTTGAAGGCAGCCCCAGAAGAAGGGTTTCAGGCAGCTTCAGTTCCAGAGTTGGGCCAGCATCTTTGGAACACTAGTAGAGGCTCCAGAGCAAAAGCTTTAAAGGCAGGGGCTTGAGGGTGAGTGGGGCAGTGTTGACTCAGACCTATAAGCTTATATTTTTGGAGTACAAATTCAACTTCATACCTACTGTGTTAAGCAACACCCGCAGCGAAGTTGGCATTTGGGGCTTGTGTAGCCGGTAACGGGGCCAGGGGCAGAAGGTTCCCTGCATCAAAGGAGTAGAGGCCAAAACCTGGCTTTGGATGTTGACTTGCATTCCAGGTCTGTTCGCCCTTTGTGATACACAGAATTCAGATCTGAAAGTGTGAGCGTGTGTTAAGGGAAGGCCCTCAGGTTGGTGTCCTTGGCCAGGACTTTAAAGCTGGATATGGGGGAAGCCCTCTTCTTCTATATTGCATGGACTACTGAGTGGCTAGAAAGCACCACTGAGCCGAGGTTCACTGGGAGTGGAGGAAAATGCGTGTCCCCATGGAAAATGATGGATGAAAGTTCAAGGGTTTTGTATCTTCAGGTTCATGATGACTAATAGGTTCATCTAGAAGGGCTGGGCCCCCAAGCAACCTTTGGATTATTTCCAACAGGTGGAAATGAAAGTTGCCGTGTTCATTATATCCCAGAGTTTATCTTGGCTGTGGAAAGAGCGTAGGGCTTTGGAATTTGCCTGGTAGAGCTCCAGTGTTGCTCTCTATTGCTGGGTGTCATGACTATGGTGTCATAACTAGAATTGCCTAGGCCTCATTTCTTTCATTTGTAAAATTGGAACTCCATTTTAGGGCTGTTGTGGAAAAGGGTCATAAGAGTCACGTATATGAAGAGCCTCAACAGGTGCAAACCCTCCACCTCTTCCAAGGCCCTCAGAACGACACTAGAATGGGGGCGCCTGGGTGGCTCAGTCGGTTAAACGTCAGACTTCGGCTCAGGTCATGATCTCACAGTTTGTGAGTTCGAGCCCCTCATTGGGCTCTGTGCTGACAGCTCAGAGCCTGGAGCCTGCTTCAGATTCTGTGTCTCCTCTCTCTGTGCCTCTCCCCTGCTCATGCTCGGTCTCTCTCTCTCTCTCTCTCTCTCTCTCTCAAAAATAAATAAACATTAAAAAAAAAAAAGAATGACATTAGAATGAACCCCATTGCCACTCAGTGGCCCACAGTTGTGTATCAGAATATGCTACCTGCTGCAGGAAAATGTCCCCAATCTTTCGTGAGGTGAGGCCTGTATTCCTAAGAGAATTTCCAGTTCCTCCCTTCTTTGAATAAGGTCAGCTGTTGAGGCTCCAACGCTCAGTAGCTAAGACCCTTTCGGCCTCTTAAAAAAAAAGCTTTCCTGTCACTGACATAGGCAGCCTCGGCAGGATGCACACTGGCACTTCATGCTCAGGCACTTAATGGAATGCTCAATGTGAACTGCATTGTTGATATTGATAACAGGTCATTTCTTATTTGGATTTAAAGGAGTCCTACCTTCAGGTTTTTCTCATTTTTGTCCAGCCCCTAGTTTTTACTGTGATTCTAGCGTCATCCTTGATCGCGCTGATAATTCAAGGAAGCTTGGCCTGGATCCCTGACTCGGGGGCCCTGGTGAGACGGAGAATTAGGCCAGCAGGGCCACAGGCAGGCTCCAGCAGAGAGCGTGCTGCCACCACTAGCCTCTCACACTTAATCCTGACTTTGCTCGAACCATCCTTTTCGGTTCCAGGAGCTCTGATTCTCAATTTTTGCTGTACGTTAGAATTACCTGGAAAACTCTGAAAAATTTGGAAATCCATACTGTGCCCCAGCCAATTAAATTAGGCACCAATGTTTAAAAAAAAAAAAAACCGGCAAAACTCCCAGGTGATTCCAGTACGCAGCCAAGTTTGGGAAGCAGTGCCTCGGGTGATGGAATGAACAATCTCCTGGTACAGTTACTTCCCTGAGTTTACTTGCGTTGGTGAAGTCATTCACTCTATCCTCTGCAAATCATCTAGGGCCAAGGTGTCACCTCTAGGGGTTGAACTGCCCGTTCTGGTCAGTAGTGAGGTCCCCGTGGCGAATAGCTCTCATAACAACCTGTTTTCTTATGAAACGTTTTACACATTCACGAAGGTAAAGAGAATAGTATTAGGGATCCCCATGCACGCATCACCCAGCGGTCATTCATGTTTCCTTTGCATCACCACACACACATTCTGGGGTGGGCTGGAGTATTTTAAAGTAAATCCCAACATCGTTTCATCCATAAATACTTGAGTGTGTGTCTCTAAGAGATAAGGACTTTAAACAAACAACCATTTTTTAATGGTATTTAAAAAAATACCATTATCACACCTAAGAAAATTAACGACAGGTCTTTAAAAGCCATGTTCAGGGGCGCCTGGGTGGCGCAGTCGGTTAAGCGTCTGACTTCAGCCAGGTCACGATCTCGCGGTCTGTGAGTTCGAGCCCCGCGTCAGGCTCTGGGCTGATGGCTCAGAGCCTGGAGCCTGTTTCCGATTCTGTGTCTCCCTCTCTCTCTGCCCCTCCCCCGTTCATGCTCTGTCTCTCTCTGTCCCAAAAATAAATAATAAAAACGTTGAAAAAAAAATTAAAAAAAAATAAAAGCCATGTTCAGTTTTCTCCCAGTTTGTCACAAAAATGCATTTATACATTTGGTTTGTTCCAATTAGGGTCCAAACAAGTATAATTCATTTTTGGTAGTTTGACTTTAACCCTGGGGTAATTAAACCATCGCTGTGTACGCACACAGGTAATGATGCATATGCAGGTCTGGTAAAAGTATAAATGGCATTCAGCGCATCGGATGTTTACACGATGGTCTCTCTTGGCTCTTTACCTTCCTTAGCCCTTCTGGTGAGACCTTGACCTGTCACAGAGGTCACTCACTGAGTGCTCACTGAGGCGCTGGTTCCAATCACTTCTGTGCTGCTCTGCTTCTGCCTGAAGGCATATTTCCTTCAGTGAACTTAGAATAGAACCTTAGGCTGCTTGTGGAAAGAGAGTATGAGTCAGCTCGGTGGAGAGTTTCGAATTTCCTGCTCCTTTGCTAAAGGCGGTGGCTGGGAAGGGCTGGAACTGCCTCTTGGGCTCCTCTCTGGGCTCTGCTGAGGGGTCCTGCCTCACTGGTTATCTCTGGGGATCCACCCGGGACTTGTGCTCTGACCCAGGGACCAGGCAGTAGCTAAGCCCTCCTTCCCTAAGGTGTAGATGGCTCTGTGAGCCTTTGCCTCCAGCTAGATGTCTGGGTTCAGGTCCAGATGATGACCAGGGGAGGAGAGGGTTATTTTCTGCCCTCCGAGGACAGAAAGACCAACACCTTACCGGTCACCACTTTGGCACATTGTCTCTCCTCTGCTAGGTAGAATGCTGTCAGAATTTCTTAAAAAGGGGCAGATGACTGGATGGCCCCTGGGATGAATGGGTGGCAAGTCTTTGTGGGGGAGTGAGCAGGAGAAAGATCAGGGTGGAGAATGGGCAACCTAAATAATTGAACTCCGGTTCCTTCCACAAATATGTCTTTGTGTGCCTACTCCATATGCATCGTGTCAAATCAGAATCTCATCTTCTCTTTCCCTAACCATATTCTTTTGCTTTAGAAGGGCTTTGTCTTCATTTCAGGTGGATTTGCAGTTGCAAGGTTTTTATTCCTTCTTTCTCTATATCATGACCAGGTTAGTTAAAGAGCAGTGGACAAGCATCCTAATATATAAAGGCAACCCTGATCTGCAAAGTTGTTCCTCACAGGACTGTTTTCAATAGCAAAAGGTTCAGAAAAACCTAAATGTTCTTTAATAAGGGACTTGTTAAGTAAATCACGGTATGCCTGTATAATGAAATGTTGTACTGATGCAAAAAGGGGATGAATCTGTTCTGGGTTCCCATATGGAAAGATCCCCAAGAGATAAGACGCAAGGTCCAGAACATGGGAATAATATATTTGCATAAACCCTGTAAGGATACACAAAAATCTTTTAAAAGGTGGTTACTATTGGCTTGTTGGGTGGGAAAGGGAACAGGGCAGATGGGAGGTGATGGGAGTATACCTTTTTATATTTTGATTTATGAATCATGAATGTGTAACCTATGCAGGACAATTAACTAAATATAAGAATAAATACATCTGTACCTATATCATGCAGATAAATTGATGGCCTGTTATCCTCCAGCTAATCTTCTGCAAGCTTCTGATCCCTCCTTATCTGTACTTAAAGACCTCAGAAACTGTTGTGTTCTGAAATGGATCAATGAGGCTATGACCAGCCCATGGAATGGGTGCCATATTTTTCCCATGATACCTTGTTCAGTAACATTATAAATATTTGCTTCTTTTGAAGCCCATGAGCTTTCCCCCTTCCTCATCCTGAAATATAAACTGAGCCGACATCTAAAGATTATCCAGAGAAGACAGGGAAGTTGGGCTGCCTATGTCTGCCAGCACAGTAAGTTGCCCTCTTAGGAAGAGGAGGTGTCATGGGAGAAGCTGCAGGCAGGGGTGGGGAGATTAAGATGGCTTCCCTTCCCATTTCTCGTCTGTCTATGCAGTCTTTTGCTTCTCCCTTGGCATCCCATGCGCCATATTGTCTGTGTGTTTGTATTTATTTTCAGCTTCTACTGAGTGGAAGCAAAATCCTTTTGAGCTGAACTGGTCCCACCCTGGTAGCTAGGAATGTTCTAATGTTAAGACTTGCTCTTCACATTTGGCACATTCTTAGTATTAGGAACAGTTCCTCCAGGGCTCACAGGAAACAAACAAATGAAATCCATGGAACAATTTTCTCCCTCTTGAGGGGAGAAAGAGGGGTGGAGAGGATCTTTGGGGAGACTTGAAGCAAAGAACATTTAGGAGTGAACTTTGTTTAAAAGTGTTTTGAGGGGCACCTGGGTGGCGCAGTCGGTTAAGCGTCCGACTTCAGCCAGGTCACGATCTCGCGGTCCGCGGGTTCGAGCCCCGCGTCAGGCTCTGGGCTGATGGCTCAGAGCCTGGAGCCTGTTTCCGATTCTGTGTCTCCCTCTCTCTCTGCCCCTCCCCCGTTCATGCTCTGTCTCTCTCTGTCCCAAAAATAAATAAACGTTGAAAAAAAAATTAAAAAAAAAATTAAAAAAAAAAGTGTTTTGAAAGATGAAATTCAAGGACACTCAGGACCTATTCTTGGCTCTGCCACAAATGTACCTTTTATGTTTTATTCCAGTTTGTACATTTGGGGCTTACGCTTTGATTTTGCATCTATAAACTAGGTGGGGCCCGCATTCATTGTCCATTCTCCTCACTGTTCTGTTTTAGCCATCCGATACTTACTTAATAAAACTTGAAAGCTGTACTTGTAACTGGCAACTCAGTGTAGAGAGTGGATAAGCCCTGTTTGGCCCCTTTTCTTCCTTAAAAGAGTACTACAGTGAATACTGTTCTAGAGATGAGTACTAATCGGGTTGAGGTTTGATCAAGGACTTGTTACCTCACCTACATGCCTCTTCCTCTTTTGAGTACAGTTGTACACACGATGAAAATTGCATGTGGTCATAATTACCCTTGACAGTTCTATAGGAGGCCAGCACACAGCCTTCACCTCTTCCTCCAGTCTTGGGAAGGATCACTGTTTCTGTGATGGAGCACTAAATGAGGTAGCTGGCTAGCATTCTCAGTCCATGTTGAAAGATGAATGTGTACTTAATCTTTAAATGCCAGGGTCCTATCAAGGGTAGCAACAGACCAAGAGAAGCACATGGTCCCCAAATCTTGACCAACTCCAGGGTACATGTTCTTGGCGAGGAAGAGCCTCATCTCTCTTTAAATGTACTCACTCTGGCTTCTGTTCTCTTGCTGAATTTGGAAAGTTAACTATGTGTATATGAGATTCCTCTGTAAGGCACTTCTTAACTACCACAGAGAGCACTTGGTGAGATACTGCGGATTCTCCCCTTTCCTCTCCTCTCTCAGCAGGTTTTATTATGACCACCCTTGGGGATTCCTGAGAGGGGAAGATCCTTGAAACAAGGTGGATGCTCACCAGCTGTGCCTTCCCTATGTAGAATTCAGGTGAACCATGGGGAGGAAAGTGGTGCTGAAGTCAGTGATCTGTAAGCCTTATTTGGTAGCTTGTTCTCTGTTGACTAGCGAGCCCTAACTCTGATTCATTGGTCCACTTTTTAAATTTCTGATATAACTAAACTGTGTATGGCAAAGTCAGAAACAATTTTCAGAGTAATCAGTAGCTTTGGCTTCCCTTTTGATGATTTATTTAACCGGGCAACCTGGGAATTCTAGAGTAGGTAAGTACTCTGGACACTGTCATCTACTTCTCTTGCTCTGGAATCATCTCTGATTAGCCTTTCAGAAACCAAAAGTTAACAGTGTGACAGAATTGAGGGATGATTTTGGTTTTAGCTAGGTCAGTAATGTAGACTCAGAGTCAAAAGTTGTGAGCCCCGTTCTGGCTCCTACAACTAAAATTGAACAAGAAATAGTTTCCTCATATGTCAACTGTGATTAGTCTAGAATTAGCTATCTCCTACAGTTAATTTTAGGATTCTAGGCTGCTGTTCTAGTTATTTAGTTAATATCTAATGTCCATAAGATGTGAAACCTGTCCATAAGATGTGAAATTATTTATTTGCCCCCCTGCAGTGTTGAATTAAAGAACTAAAAAAATCTTGTTAAGCCTTATATACCTTTTGTTTTTATCAGAAATGAACAAATAGAAAAATAGGGAAATATTTTCCAATTATTTTTCAATGGGGTTCAGACAGTGAGAAAGAATACATTAAACTAGCAAATATGCATCACGTAACTGTGGATACCTGAAATGCTCTTAAATTCTACCACTTATGTGTCATTTCAGGTGAATGTTTTCCTTTGCATTTTCTCACTATTCTACAGTGAACTTAGTACGTTTTATCATGAAGAATAATACACATTACAAAAGTTTGCTACCACCTTCCTGTTATTTCCTCCCTCTGTATAATTTTCATCTCCACCCCCTATTTAAGCCAATAAAGGTTAATCTGTGTTTGTTGAATGAAGTGAAAGAGACTCGGGTCTACCAAGGGTTTACCATTTGTCAGCCACTGAGCTACAAAAGTGAAAAAGAAGACTATCTTTTTTTGAGAGTCTCAGGTCCAAAAGCAAAGGGGACGTGCAAGTCACAACAAAATGCTGTAATTGTGGCATTGCTTGCCATGAAGACAGAGAAGAGACTCCATTTCCTATCCCTGGTCTCTGTTTAGGATAAAAGCCCTGTGAAATTGCAAGGCTCATTGCTTGCATATGATAAAGCCATAGCCAATGTTGACATTAGCTGCCATTGTTGACCAATGTTGTTTGTAAAGAGAAGACAGTTCTAGCTTTGGGGTGAGATCCGCATCCTTTTAAACTGGTGTGTTAGTTTAGGCTGGCCTCTTAGATCCAGGGTCAGAACGTAGCTTTACCCCCAGTCCGTTGGTGTTGATCTGCCAGCACTGCCAGCTTTCTTTCCACTCCTCTCTGTTCCCTGTCCACTTACTTGTATTTGTAGGTTTTCTCATGTAGGTGTTACCAGTCTATGCCTTGTAGAATTCTGGAGGTTCGAGGCCTGGGCCAGTTTAAGCCCTACATTTTCCAGGCGAGGGAAATTGAGGCAGCAAGAAAAGCAGCTGTGCCCAAAGGCACAGAACTAGTGGTGAAGCCAGGCCCAAACTATTGCCTCCCAACAGAGTGAATTTGCAGGGTTTCTACCTCCAGTTATGTGTGCTATTTACGTAGGTGAACAATTACAGAGGATCGTTGAGTGTTCTCAGAAGAGACTTCCATTTCTACAACTTAACAGCTGTATAGCCATCTGACAGAGGTGGCTTCCACATGGAAGGTTTGCTTAGCGAGGACGCTACTGCTGTCTTGGATAAGTTTTTTGTAGCCAACATCACGGTAAGCGGTAGATTTAAGACCGCTCCTAGATTACACAGCCTTTCAGCAGCTTCCGACCTAATTGTGGCCTGAAGTTAGGGAAACAACATAGTGGACTGGGCCAGGCTGGTGGCAGATTTGGGTTCGGCACACTCAGTCTGTGCAGTGATCCTCATGGTGCGAGGATCACTCGAGGAATGAAGCTATCCAACCCTTAAGCAGATTTCAAACATAGACCTTACCCTTCAGCGTGGCACACGTTAAATACACTAACTGGTCACCCATTGGACACTCCCTGTTTTCTCTCTGCCCCCTCCCACCCTTGAGCTTAAAATTCCACCCCAGATCTAGGTTTGGTTTCTCTCTGCAGCCCATGTGTCTGACGCCAGGCCTTCTTGCCCTGTTTGCTCTCCAAGCCTGAAGGGCTAACAAGGAAGACGAGTTCTTCATTTTTTTGGGTTGGCCCTCAGTCTCTTTACTGGGTTCTTGTGGGCAATGATGATGTTATGGCAGCCCTCATTTCTGAAGGCCCTGGAATCCTTGCTCATCAAGCCCTTGGCTCCTTCCCTAATTTCCCAGAGTAACTTTCCCATGTTTCTGATCCAGTTTGGATTCCTTCTTCCACTTTTATCAGTTTGCCCTGTTTGTGTAACATCTTATGCTGGAGAAATTCAGACTCTCTAGAGTAAATTGGCCTAGTAGTTCAGTTCCCCTGTTTTTCCTCCACACAGGCCAGGCACAAAATTTGTGGGTGTGTTGATATAACCATATGGAATACCCCACACCAAGTGGGCACTGGGTGAATGTGAGTTCCATTCACTTTTCTTTAAAGAAATCTTGCCAGGTACACAAGCCTAGCACTGAAAGGTCCTCACTTCATAGAGTCTCTTATCTTAAAAAAAAAAAAAATTTGCTTAGCATAATAGCCCATGTGCATGTTATCAGTGCAGGTCTTCTGGCTCTAACCAAGCTGAATATCCCCACAGTAACCGTGAGCTTTGGAAAGAGCCTTATTTTACCCCTGTGCCAGCCAGTTACATTTTTTTTTTAATTTTTTTTTTTTCAACGTTTTTTATTTATTTTTGGGACAGAGAGAGACAGAGCATGAACGGGGGAGGGGCAGAGAGAGAGGGAGACACAGAATCGGAAACAGGCTCCAGGCTCCGAGCCATCAGCCCAGAGCCTGACGCGGGGCTCGAACTCACGGACCGTGAGATTGTGACCTGGCTGAAGTCGGACGCTTAACCGACTGCGCCACCCAGGCGCCCCCAGCCAGTTACATTTTAAGGAACATGGCTGAAAACTGGCTTGGTGTCAAGTAAGATTTGTCACTGTGCATACATCTCTGAAATCCTGCTCTCAGGTAACAGTAGAAATTATCTGGGGCGCCTAGGTGGCCCAGTCCGTTAAGTGTTCGACTTCGACTCAGGTCGTGATCTCACAGTTCATGGTTCGAGCCCTGTGTCAGGCTCTGTGCTGAGTGCTTAGAGCCTGGAGCCTGCTTCTGATTCTGTGTCTCCCTCTTTGCCCCTCCCCCACTCATGCTCTGTCAAGAATGAATAAACGTTAAAAAAAAAAAGTTAAAAAAAATTATCTGACTCCCCCCTCCCTTTTTCTTTAATTTATATATTTTTAAATTTACATCCAAGTTAGCATATAGTGCAACAATGATTTCAGGAGTAGATTCCTTAATGACCCTTACCCATTACCCCTTTCCTTTCTTGAACAGCCCCAGCTGTGAATGCCAAATTCACTTTGGTATTTAACATATGCAATTTTCTATTGGATTGACTTTGTAAACAAGTTGATATTTGCCAGTAAGGCAACAACAAGTGGCCACCAGAGAGCCTGTGTATCTGGATATACCTCAGATTTCATCTCTGTCTGAACAGCTGGCTAAGAATTTTTTTATAAGAAAGCTAACTGAATGTAGCTAGAATGGTTTCTTTTGTTCAAATTTCCTCTCCCGGAGACCAGTCCCCAGGACTCCCCTCACCTGCCTTATCCATTAATGCAATGGGCTCATTTTCCCCAAATAAACAAGTTCTCTTGCCAAAGAACATAGGCGGCATTCTTGGGTGCAGGGACGTGTCTTGGGACCTGCATCTGAGTAAGGCGTGTTCTTCATTTTTCTGGGTTGGCCCTCAGTCTCTTTACTGGGTTCTTGTCGGCGATGATGATGTTATGGCAGCCCTCATTTCTGAAGGCCCCTTGAGTTGTATTAATCCTGCCCGTGGCTGTCCAGCCCTCTTGAAAGCATCCTTCATTTCTGTTTGCTCACTTTCCTGAATGCCTCTTTCAGATCATCTTTCACCTCTTGCTTCAAGCTCTGGGGACACATGTGGTTTTGACATAATGTACAGATGTGACTTGGGGGAGGGGAGGCATGGCTGTGGGCTCGCACACATCAGCTGGACTCTGAAAGAGGGAGGTCATCCTCTGAGTGGGCCATTCGGGAAGGAGCGGAGGTGGAAAAGACCCAACAGGCAGCCTCAGGCCCTCCAGATTTCCCCTCCAAACACGAGACAGAACACTGTGGTATGTGTTTTCCACTGCAAGGAGAGAGGATGAGCTCAGCTCATGTGGACCAAATCACCCTAAATACGCTTGTGTGTCTGGTTTCTAAGTTGAGACATACTAAACAATAAAGGACCAGTGACCAAAACTTCTATAGGGAAAAACCCAGTGATTTCTTTATCCACTCAACTGTTGATCACCAAGGTTGGCAAATTTCTTTGAAGGTCTAGTTAGTAAATATTTTTGGCCTTGGGGACCATGAGGTTTCTGTCAAAACTGTTGAGCTGTGCCTTTGTGGCTGTAAAGCAGCCATAGACAATACGTAAACAGACCAGTGTGGTGGCTGGTCATAATTTGCCCACTCTTGCCAGTCTAAATTATAAAACTTACAAACCTCCTCTTCATTGTTGTTTGCATAAATTAATGAGTACTCTGTATGTGGCCAGGACTTATGCTAAGTACTTGTTGTGAGTGATCACATTTATCCCATTCAGAACAATTCTGTGAAGTCATTAATAATATTCTACCCATTTTACCAACAAAGAAGTGCAGAGGCTTAGAGAAGGTAAATAACATAAGTAAGGGCCAGGCTGGAGTTTGAACTAAGTTAGCTTGACTCCAGTTTCATGCTCTTTTACCACTGCACAGGACAGCCTTAGATAACATCATGATATCCATATTTGCCTTAAGATCTTGCCATTTGCCAGTATTTGGACTTTGGCCTCTCCCCATCTTCCCCTAAAAGCCCAAAACATGCAAACAGATTATTGCTAAAAACTCTTGTATAAATTAATACATGGCAAAAATTTTAAAGGAGTCCATTAACAAGTTATAATGAATTGGAAGGCAAGTTCTGCTATGCTTCCTGGCTAGTTTTGCTTTGTAATACCCAAGGGTTGTGGGAGATGAGTAGGCCTGGGGATCTCACGCCAGTGGCATCCACACTGGTTTTGAGGTTCCAAGATCTAGTGCTCTGAAAATGTAGAGATGGAGCTGGGCCTGGAGCAAGCTACTGCCCCTTGGGACAGCCTCACCTGGGGCCATTTGCCTCTTAACGCCAACACTGACATGAGCTGTCAGCCCGCTGTACACATGGGGGCAGGCTCCTCGGTTACCAGCGGAGGTATGCCGAGCTAATGTGGTCAGGGGAGACTGGATATCGCATCCTGCAAGTTGTTTCAGACTGGTGATGGTCATTTATGTGCAAGTTGACCAAATAGAAATGTTCATTAAAGATGGCAGAAAGCAGGGCACCTGGGTGGCTTAGTCGTACTCTTAGTTTCAGGTCGGGTCATAATCTCACTTCCTGGGTTCCTGAGTTGGAGCCCTGCATCAGCCCCCCCTCTGACAGTGCAGAATCTGCTTGGGATTTTCTCTCTTCCTCTCTCTTTGCCCCTCTCTGGCTCACACTGTGCACTCACTCTCTCTCTCTCCTTCTCTCAAAATAATTAACCTTAAAAAAAAAAAAAAAAGATGGCAGAAACCAAGTTGGGATGCCTTTTGTTGTTATAGTAAGTAAGGTGTGTTCTGAAGAAAGCTTAGAGTAAAAAGTTTGGGAGGTGGGAGGGAATCCCGTATCCCATATCGCATCACCTACAGCAGTGGTTCCCAAAGTGCTTTCTTCAGGTTAAAGGGATGGTAATGGGGGAAGGGGTTCCTGTGGTCAAATAAGTTATGAAATGCAAGACTAAACAAACAGTATTCTCGAGGATATAGTATGTAGTGTTCTCAAAATGTTTGTTTGGTTGTTTTGTTTTATTTTTGGATCCTCTTATAAAATTGTTTACAAGGAACACCCTTTGAGAAATCTTAACCCAGAGGCATTACCTAATGTTTATTACATTTTGGTAAATTTCCTTTACAGTCCAAGATTTTTTTTAAACAGGGGTCATATATTCTCTTTCTTTTTGTGTGTGTGTTTAACTTTATTTTGAAGTATTTCATCCTCACAGAAGAGTTGTAAGAGTAGTATGAGGGACTCTCCTAATCCAATTCCCCATTTGTTAACATTTTACCGTAATTGGTATTTTCTCATTCTGTGTGTGTGTGTGTGTGTACATGTACACATTATTATTGCCATTACTTTTGTGTTTTTAGTTAAATTTCAGTTACAAGTTCTTTAATGAACTATACATTCATTTCTTGAAAATACTTACAGAAACTCAAATTAGGCTAGAAGCTTATTAATTCCCCCCATTTCTACCTGTTGCATGAAGGCAAATCACGCTTTGCCGGTGTGTGAAAGGTTTTCATTAAGTTGCAAGGGAACATTTTGATATTCCTTAGGCTTCAGTTCAGACCCACACACAGTTCAGATTTGTGAGGTTGTCACTTGATGTGTATGGGGACCATCACAACCATTTGCTGCGTGTTTTTAGTCCACTTGGGCAGTGTTGAGGACTGGCCTTGGCCGTTAGCTGAGATGGAAGCCTGGACCAGACACTCTCCTGTCCTTTAGTTTCAGAACTAAAGGGAGGAGTCAAGAGGTCCTAGGGTTTCATAGGACCTCTATATTTTAAGTGTCCCGTGGCGACTTGTCACTCTTTCAGAACATATCAACAAGGACGATTTCTTAAATGACATCTAGTTTCAGTAGTGCTTTTATTTAACATACATTGGCGCTTCCATATCTGTTTTTTTTTTCCAGCCATGAAATCAAAGCTGTCTTCCTCCTTCAGATGGTTTAAGTATAGCCCAGTTTGCACATAAAGTGAGTCAAGCGAACACTGCTACCTTACAAAGAGATGTGTTGGTGTAAGGGGACTGTGGATGTGATGTAATGTAACCTCTCATGGAGTATTTCCAAAACCATATAAGGAGGCTCGAAGTAGTCACCTCAATGTCAACACCGAGCTCACGAATGAGGCTGGAGCTTGTGTCCCCAAAGGAAGCATAAGGAACACCACCAGATAGTCTTGGGAGGAGAGAGCACCAGGCATTTGTTCAGCAGGTGGATGCAGCCCTCACAGTGGCCTTTGGACTCACGTGTCCTACCTTCAACCTGGAAGCTCCCACGCCCATGGTCACTGGTTGCACTGTGTGAATGGGCACCATTCACACATATAGTATGTTCACACCTAACTGGAAAAGTGCCTTGTCTGGATACACATTAGACCATAGGGAGAGAAAAAAATTTTTCTTTAGTTGTTAAAACGTTTTATGACGAAAGTTTTTAGATATTCAAAAGAACAGAGAATAATAAAGTCAGTCCCTATATTACTTACTACAGATGCAGCAATGATCAAGATTTTATCACATTTCATTGCCCTCCCCTTTTTGGCTAAAATACTCATAACAAATCCCAGATATCACATCATTTCATCCCTACGATGTTTTCTCTAAGAAGTAGACATTTCATAAATCCAATGCCATTCTCCCACTTGGCAAAATTAACCAGGACCAAAATTTTGACATCTAGTTTTTATAGAGCTCCTGCGACCAAGTCACCTTGCAACGTGAGAATCAACAGAGTCCATGCCAATACTAATTTATGGATGTCTTTAAAGAAGGGGATCCTTGCTCTTAGCTGTGAACAAAATTATTTGGATTGGAGATGGGGCGGGTAAGCAATTTGCACTTGTGGTTCTACGTCTGTAATCGCAGGTATTGAGCTGTGCCATTTGCTTCCTGGGCATTTCACAGTATCATCAATGATTGATAATCATAACTTACAGGAATTTTTTTAAACAGTATTTTAATTGGAAAAAGCATCTGTCAGCTGTCAGGCTTCCAGCTTCCACTTTTGAGAAGCAGGATGTTGAATGTGAGTAATGACACAACAGGCCTATAAAATGCGGACTAACCCTCGGATGACTCATCCAGTACGATGCAGTATATTTGTCAAGGAGACTGAATCATATATGGGGGAAACCACTTTTCAGGCAGCCAGCTGGTTCTCAGGTCCGCAAGAGACAATCCATTTTTATCGGAAGCTTTATAGTAGCAATAATGCTAATATCCAGCACTTGGGCTCTACAATGTAGAGGAAATGGCATCACCCGGCAGGTATGTGCTTACTGTTTACATGAACTTTATTTTCTCCTTGTTCTTTTCTGCCTAACCTTTCCGATAATTTGACATTTTTTAAGGGGGAAAATTATTCTAATTGGAAGGAACTGAAGGGTGTGTGTGTGTGTGTGTGTGTGTGTGTGTGTGTGTGTGTGTGTGTGTATTCACATGCAAAGACAGAGACGTTACCACTGGTCTTTGGATGGACACAGAGCTCTTGTCCACTCATCTCCCTCTCTGAAAACAAATTTCTCCTTAGATATTCAGAGAAACTCAGCCCTGAGTTTAAAAGATGCTGCCCAGGAAACGGCTTGCAGAGGTGATACGCCTTTTGGGTGGGTGGTTTACAACTTTAATAAATAAATTTTAAAAAGGAAAGAAAAAGCAAAGGTGAGCTAAAGGATGTGGTCTAATAGTAACTGTTGTGTCTATTATGTTGGATTTATTTTCAGTACTATGCTTTTTCTTACCCCCAAGATACATGACTTAATGCAAGAAAGCTTTATTCCCCCTACAGAGGGAATATGTCTAATTTTTGCAAATCATAATTTGCTCATACTGAATTCATGCATTAACTTTACTAGGTGGGAGAAAGGGTAGTGGGGGTTTGGTAACAACATTTAATTATAGCTTTCACATGATCTGAAGGATTGTTCTGCATAATTGGGAAGCTGTGTTGCCTGTCTGACCTTCTCTCTTTCTTCACTCACTAAATTTAAACCATGCCTGACTCGTTAAGGCACAGATCTTGTTTATTTGAGTATATTAAACATTCCTCTGTGTGTTGACAGTCCATTCAGTGTCTCCTCATATTTTTAAAAAATACTTTTTGTGTCCTACTTGTTAGGGACAGATGATATAGTTAGTTTATAGTAGTGCTATTTCTGCTTTTCTGGTGGGTCTGTCCAGAATGGCTAGGTCGGGACTTAACTGTGCACAAATTTGCCTAAGGTTTAGTATTTGTGGAGCAGCCTTGTCTATGGGATAATTTCTGTTATCACTCAGAGAGAGCATTAAACAGATCAAGGCTTACCGAGCTGGAAAAGTAGGCAGTCTTTGTCTCTCTTCCCCTTTCTTGTAAAGCCCATAATAATGACTTCTGTTCCTTGAGGTACATGTATTCTAAACTGTCCGTAAATGTATTAATTTGGCCTATTTAAATACATTCAGAAATGCAGATAACATGGAAAGCCAGCCTGAAGGGAGTTTGTTTGTTTCTGTTCTGTAGATTAAGAGGTGCACTTTTTTTTTTTTAGGGTGGCCAGTTTGTTTTTGGAGACAGGACCATCTCCAAATTTCATTAATTTTGCATTCTATAAATGAAAGCCACCTGTTATGCTGTAACATGCTAATTATGGTAGAGGACAATAATGAAGAGGAACAGTATTTGAAATATGTGGGGGTTTTGCTAAGAATTTTCCTGCCCACATCTGTAGTGCTTATTTTTATATGTGTATGTGTATACATGCATATATAGCGCATATTTAATAATAGCATTTGGTGGTACTAAAAAAATACTTCAGTTTCAAAGTAAACCTTCTTTTTATTCCTTCTCATTAACTGTTTTTTTTTTTTTTTTTTTTTTTAATTTTAGGAGAAAAACTACTTTGAAAATGTTAGCCTGAACTAAAACCTGAATTTTGTGATCTTCTAGTAGATGATGTCCCCTTTTGCTGCTTTGCCGGGTGCCATCAGTTCAAGTTTCACTTTGTCAAAAGTCATCAGAAGAATACTGTGATTTCAAAATATGAATTAAAGGCAGCATAGGTTATTTGCTCTGATTTCACTGAAATCTTAGGTTCCATTATACCATTTTTTCCCCTTAAGTGCTACAGAAAATGGTTCCAGGCAGGCACATAAAAACATTTCATCTAAAGTTCTTGATGTATGGCATTTTCAGTGAAAATGTCTTGCTTTCCCTGTGATTTGTGTAGTTGAGACTAACCCAGGTCCTTTCCAAATAATTTTAGGGCAGCATGACTTTTGTTCAGGGCATCTTGATGACTGATTCAGCAATGACAATCCCCCCTACGGATGTGGCCGCTGCTCCCAGAGGCCTCTGTGCTGCTAGGCACCATGAGCCGTCTTTCGATTCCTTCTTTGCCTTTTGAGGGAAAAGGAATCCAGGGTGGCTCAGTCGGTTAAGCGGCCGACTTCGGCTCAGGTCATGATCTCACGGTCCGTGAGTTCGAGCCCCGCTTCGGGCTCTGTGCTGACAGCTCAGAGCCCGGAGCCTGTTTCACATTCTGTGTCTCCCTCTCTCTGACCCTCCTCTGTTCATGCTCTGTCTCTCCCTGTCTCAAAAAATAAATAAAAAAACGTAAAAAAAAATTTTTTTTTTTTTTTAAAAAGAAAAGGAATCCAGAGCCATGGCCAGTACCAAGGATCTCCTGTCATTCAACTTGGAAGTGATCAGTAGGTATTGAGTGAGATGCTGCCTATGTTCAGAGCTATGTGCTGGGTGGTGTTAAATGAAAAAAATGCCTGTGATCTGGGCCCAGCCCTGTCCTTGATTTCATTCCCTCTTCGGTGGGGATTCATCATTACTGGCAATAGATTCCTCTTGGGCTTTCTTTTATTGATACATCTACTGGAGTCTATAATCTGGAGCCATTAATTGCTCCATGTAGAAGCAACTTTCAGCTATTCCCTTTTGGTCTTTCAAAATCTAACTCTTCTTGGATGGGTATCGAGAAAGAGCTGCCCTAATAAATTCACTTGATAGTTTTGGTGGCCTTCTTTTTGAGCCAAATAGAGTGACAACCTCAGACAAATGACTTATTTATTTACTTACTTTTTGCTTTCTTCCTTGAGAGGAATGGCAGTCAGGGAGCCCATTTGAATCCTCAAAGCTTAGAGCGTTCAGGATATTGTATTAGAACAGATTAGAAAACATCAAGGACTGTTTTTCCCTGTCTTTGAGAGTTGGAGACCCCTCCCTGTTTAGCATCTATTAAAATTATATTTAATGACTCAAAACTATAATGAATTCAGTGACCATTTAATAAAAACAGGTTTATTTAAAATCACTATAGGTTGGGGCGCCTGGCTGGTTCACTCAGAACAGCATGGGACTCTTGATCTAGGTGATGTGAGTTCGAGCCCCATGTTGGGTATAGAGAATACTAAAAAATAAAATAAAATAAAATCACTGTAGATTATCTATCAACATTTAAAAATACTTGTATTTCAAGAGACCTGTTGAGTGATTTTGTGATCTTTTCTTGCTGTACAAGTGGATGATTTATGGATGAGTGGCAATAACTATGGCCCCCGGGGGGAGAACTGAACCTGTCCATTGCCTGGTGTCCATTTCCCACTGATCTTCTGTTAAACTGCCCTCCCCACATCCGGGGTTTATGGTCAGTCTGCCTACGTAGTGGGTGGGATTACTAGCACTTGTAGATAAATCTTGTATCATTATCTAGAAATAACAACTTTCCTGTTGTATCTCAGAAAAGCCAGAGACACGCAAGGACCAGCCTTCGTGGGACATAAACCCCACTCTAAAGGACACATAAATGGAGTGAATGACCACTCTGTTAGCAAATCAGCATCAACTTTTATTAGTCCTGAGCATTCTTCCAAGTATGTTTGCTGACAGCTCGTTTGCATTGACATCTGTGCCCAGGTTGTCTTTCGGTTACCGTGGGGCAGTTACAGAAGCCATGCCCGTTCCCAGCTGGATTCTTAATCACCCGCATTTCTTTGTAATTAATGATCTCCATAGAGAAAGCAGATGCTTGAGACCAGGCTGGCACTTCAGCCTTTCCTGAAAGAGCTTTTGGCTTACGTGACAACAACTCTACCTTCCTTGCTGTGCACTCTGAGAGCAGCACGGGGAGTTAGCTGCATTGTCTTCATTTAGAGCTCACATGCACGGAGTCGAAGCAATCCAGCTTTCTCTTTCCAGATTTCAACCCAAGAGATGACTTTCGGCTTTCAGTGTTATTAAGTCATGCAGATGCAAAGATTTTTCAGATTGGAGGTGGGTTTGGCTTTTTTGTGGTTTTCTTTTAAACACATGTTCCTTGTACCCATCCAATGAAAGAGATGGGTTGCCTGCCCTTGCCGTTGCCCCATGAGGCCTGCTGTTTGACTGGGCCTCTTGAATTCCATGAAATGGAGAGCAGACAGCATGTGTCATAAGGGCTGCTTGGGAAGGGTGAAGAGCAGAATTCGTGGCTGTGGGTGGGCGTGTGTTCTCATCACATCGCCAAAGAGCTGCAATGTGCAAAATCTGGCAGGAACTTGTTCCAAAGAAAAATAAAACAGCCCCTTTTTTCTGTTTTGAGAAATATTAAAAAACATCACTAACCCCCATGTTGAAGAAATGGAACCATTAGAGAACCTTTGTGATTGTGTGTGTGTGTGTGTGTGTTTTAGTAATCTTTGAAACAGAGGTTAAGGTTTTGAACAGAGGAAAAGGGACTCACCATATAAAATATTTTGGGGGGATTCTGTCACTTCTGTTGTAAACATGATACGCATTCTATTCAAATCTCATTGGGCAAGGATGAGGGGAGTTTGTTAGAGCTAACAATTAGGGGAAAGTCTATTACATTTAACTTTCTCCTGTTCTTTGATGCGATTTTGTAAGAAAAGCCATTTTTATCAGTGAAACCAATTACAAAGGAAAGGTTTGTGTTTTTCATATATGTGATTTGTCTTGTATACACAAGAAAAAAGCATAGGCCACATTTACATTTATATTTGAGGCATAAGATTTTCCTTTTATAGTTACCTTGAGAAGGTCTTTAGCGATGTATATAGTTTGCACAATGGACATATGCTGTCTTGATAATTAGGGGAGGATTTTGTGGGTTGTTTGCTTTGTTTTAAAGATTTTTAAGTAATCTCTACACCCAATGGGGGGCTCGAATTTACAACCCCGAGAGCAAGAGTCGCATGCTCCACTTCAACTGAGCCAGCCAGGCACCCCTGTTTTGTTTTTATTTTTAAGTGTTAATGTCCTTACTTCTTAAGGACTACAGAAATGTTCCTCAGCCAAAGCCCCAAATTCCTGCATTTGGGGTCCTTCCTGAGTATACTTATTTCGAGTGTCCCCTTTTTGTTTCTCAAATTAGTTGTCTTTTTTTTTTTAAAATGGCCAAATAAATAAATAAATAAATAATGTTTTTAAAGGCCAAATAAATAAAACTGACCATCTTAGCCATTTTTAGTATACGGTACATTTGTGTTAATTATGCACTTTGTTGCGCAGCCAATCTCCAGAACTTTCTTATCCTGCAAAACTGAAACTACACCCATTAAACGACTCCCCATTCCTCCCTTATCCTAGACCTCAACAGTCCCCATTCTACTTTCTGTTTCTATGAGTTTGACTACTTTAGAAAGTGGAATCAGACAGTATTTATATTTTTGTGACTGGCTTGATTTCCCTTAGTATAATGCCCTCATGGTTCAACCGTGTTGTAGCAAATGGCAAGATTTCTTTTTTTTAATCTGAAAAATAATTCATGTGTATATACTACATTTTTTTATCCATTCATCCCTTGATGGACATTTAGGTTATTTCTGCCTCTTGGCTGTTGTGAATAATGCTGCAGTGAACATAGGTGTGAAATTAATTACCTTTTGAGAAAAGAATTCACTTTCAGTGTTAGAGTTAATCCTGTATATGCAAACACACAAGAAAAAGTGCCATTGTGTCATATCACCTTATGTTTATCCAGCCTCTTCAGTTTACACAAGAGCTTCCATATGCCAAGTTACTCACTGTAGGAAATCGTTGGGTAGGTAGCAGTTTTTGGTCTGGGATGGTGTATGCGCAGTGCCTTTGGGGATCGTGACTTTCCTAGAGATGAGCTTAGTCCTAGGAGGTGGCTGAAGCACACTGGTGAATGAAACGAGCTGTGGGTAGTTCCTCTTGAATGACATTAAGACAGGGGCCCTCTTATTCTTTCTTCCGATATTAAATGGCAGCCAAGAGTGACAGCATGACTTCAAGGTAGCGTAATTACATTGGCTTGGTCGTACAGACCGCCACCTTGTCAGTAAAGCTTTCTGGGTGGTTGGCCGTGGCCACTTGGTTGCCCTGCCTCAGGCAGTAGTCTTCAGCCACCACTGAATGCATGACCTACCACCTGGTTGGGCTCCATGGAATATGCATGTTGGTGATGGTCAGGGAAGCCCAGTTCAGCAGCTTAGCCTCCAAAGGTCTCAGTTATCTGTGAAGATTGTGAGTCTTGTAATAAAACAGTTTCTAGTCCTTCCACAAGCTGGTAGACTTTGTCATGTGGGGACAGCTCTAGTGTTCCCTGGAAGTTCTTTTTGAAATGAAACTAGAATATTCTCCCATAAATGAAATAATATTTTAAGAATACCTGGTTAAACTGTGAGCAAGCTTGGCAGCTAGTTGGTGTTGGCATTCTCCTTTTTTGCCCTGTTCTTTTATGGCAGGAGAGTAACTTAATAGAAGCACATGTCCTGAGTGGACAGCTGTTTTGTAATAACTCGGAAGGAAATTGCCTTCGTAGGTCAAATCCTGTCTCTGTTGTGGTGAAGAACTAGTCAAGAATCTGCTGCTGCATGATCATCCTGTGAGCCTGAAACTTGCTTTGTCCCCGCCCTTCTGATTGTTCAGCAACAGTCGCTGCCACCATGGAAGGAAGGAAAGAGCAGTTTCCCCAGTAACACCTAATTTGGAATTCCTAAACTATAGTGTTGATACTGATACGCTTGTTACATTTGCATTGAAACCAGTCATTGCGAGCTTGGTTAACTTAAGTGCTTTCCTTTTGGTTTGTGTGCTTGCTTGCCTAAGTGAAAGATTTCTCAATGTTATTAGCAGACAGTCATCAGGTTGGCCCTTTTTAGGGCTGGTCAGGGTCCAGTGGTGCCAAATTTCAGGGGTCCCTGATGAAGCCTAAATCAGAAGTTTGGGGGTTCCTCCTTGCTTACCCTTTCTCCCCTAGCCCATACCCAGACAGGAACCCTTTTAGCTCCAGAACTAAATAGAACTGGCCAGTCCCACTGAAGGTCGGGAATGAGGCTTCTTTTTTTCTTTTTCTTTTTATTCTTTTAAGTTTATTTATTTATTTTGAGAGAGAGAGAGAGATCACAAGCGGGGGAGTGTCAGAGAGGAGAGACAGAATCCCAAGCAGGCTCTGCACCATCAGCGCAGAGCCGGATACGGGGCTTGAGCTCATGAACCTTGAGATTATGACTTGAGCCGAGATCAGGAGTCCAATGGTTAACTGATTGTGCCACCCATGTGCCCCGGGAATGAAGCTTCTATTTAAGGACACTCGTAGGAGGCAATCAAAACCATTTGGGAATATAACTATGATTCAGGTATTTGAGGAATTGATGAGGCTGTCACGAACTAGATTGGAAATCCTGGTGCTCAACCGGTTTTGGTTTTTCCTATGGGAAAAATACATTCCAGTTTCAAAAAACTGATTTACAAGAAAATTTTTAGATCAGAACTCTTTTGTGACCTCGAAGGAGCCTGGACCAAACATGAAGCTTGAAGTGCACAGAGTTGCTTTATCAAAAGTCTGTAATAAATATCTCTCCCCATTTTTAAGTTAGGCAGTTGATTCATTACCTTTTCCTAACATTTTTTCCCTTCCTCTCTGAAGGTAATGAAGATTTGGTACTGGAACATCTGTCTTGAGACAGTTGATAAAACATAGAGGATGAACTATTTGGGAGAAAGGGAGTACATCCCTCCTCTTCTCTTTGCCTGCATTTGGTCTATAAATATGTCTTGGGGATTTTCTTCCATGTGGCTAAAGGGAATCTCATGTTTGTGGATGCGTAAACCCAGCTAGATGGCTGCATCATGCCTACGTTATTCAAAGGTCTTACTAAACTTCTTGAAACAATTTTCATCATTTTCATGTTTTTTAGAAATACTTTGATAGACCCATTTTGCTCCTGGGAACCTTATAATTGCATAATAATACTTGTACCGAGAGAACGTATCTGTTAGTTTGTTGTGGTTTCAGGTCTTTGTAGTTGGAGGGGTTTTTTTCTCCCCCAAATCAAAATATATTTTCGGTTGCATTTTACTGCTGCATGATTTCTGATCTGCTTTTGTAGAATATTTGGGTGGCTTAAATTTGCTTAAGCCCTCTGGCAGAGCTGAAGGACCTTAAGGCCCTTTAAAAAGAAACAACCACAAAAGTTAAAACGGGGGCCGAAGTTGAAAAGGGACCTCAAAGATCATTGGGCCCTTACCCCTCATTTTACATATGAAGAAACTGAGGCTCACTCTCAGATTTTAGAGTCTGGGATGTCTCACCCAAAAAGGAGAAGAAGATGTGCAGTAGAGGTCATGTCTGCTGACCTAGGAAACTAGCTAGACTGGCCATCTGAAAATGAAGATTGCCTCTGCTGCTGGGAAGTGTTGCCAAGCCAAGGAGGACTTTCCAGCTCCACTCCCCAGCAGTGCCATTTTTTTCATGTGGCTGTGTTATTAGCGATACCTCCTCCATTTCTCCAACAATCAGTTGCCTATACATTAAGCTTGAAGAGACCTGTGAGAATAATTTATATCCTCTAGATCACCTAAGTTAGATGTGGGAAATCTTTGCCACAACATAGAACCTCTCTTTAAAAAGTGGGGGAGGGGTGCCTGGGTGGCGCAGTCGGTTGGGCGTCCGACTTCAGCCAGGTCACGATCTCGAGGTCCGGGAGTTTGAGCCCCGCGTCAGGCTCTGGGCTGATGGCTCGGAGCCTGGAGCCTGTTTCCGATTCTGTGTCTCCCTCTCTCTCTGCCCCTCCCCTGTTCATGCTCTGTCTCTCTCTGTCCCAAAAATAAATGAACGTTGAAAAAAAAAAAAGAAAAAGAAAAAGTGGGGGAAGGGACTGTTTACAGAGATGAGATCTTAGTCCTGTATTTGTTCCCAGTGCCAGTGACCTTGAACAAGTCCCTTCTCCTGTCTGAATTACAATTTTTCTAAGTGAGGGGTCTAGTAGATGGTTTCTGTGATTATTATTTTTTTTTTTTCTAGCTTAAAAAAGTGTATCTCTAACTTACTTGTGTGGCTCTTTGCTAATCCTGATTTGAAGACCTAAACTCCACCTGTAGGCCCACCTGTACCCTGGGCTCTACCTGGGAAAGGAAGAGATCCAGAATTCTTCGGGGAGAACAGATGCCTTGCGTGTACTTTGTTTCTTTCTTTCTTTGTGTGTTAAGCTCTTCATCTCTGTCGAAGCAGGTGGCCGAATCCTAGAAGAAAGGGAATAAATGAATTGGTAATTCTTGCCGCCTGAAAGGGCATCCTTGTCCAATAGATCTGTCGGGGACAGAAGCAGGGAGGCTCTTAAAATCTAGCCAGCATATTGTTAGCTCCACATGCTGACTTCCTTTCCTCCTCGTGGGCTAAATTATCACCTTCTTTTGTGTGAGAGCAGGTTTTATTAAGGACTGGCTCATAGAGGATTTTGTAGATTTAGAACTGGTAGTAACAAACATAGTTTGGTAAAGTAATTTCCTGACCTTTTCAGCACGGGGTTTGTTTTAGGGTGGGCGGGGTGGGGAGTGGCAAGTAGAAAGTGGGAAGTGTGAGCTGGACTGCGTGAGGAGAGGTAACCTGACTTTAGTACCATTATCAGCAACTTCTGATTTAGTGTTGCTCGCCATTTAGAATAGTATAGCACTATGAACGTTCTCTCTCATCATGTTTATGGAAGTTTTCAGTTGTTGAGAAAAGTTGAAACAAGTGTACCAACACTCACTATATCCTGTCTGCAACTAGCACGTTACTGCTCTTGCTCTGTCGCACATGTATGTATCTGTCCATCCCTCCATCCAAGACTCCGTGTTATTTTTTTAATGTATTTCCGACTGGTTGCAGATACTACTGCATTTCTCCCTAAACGTTTCAGCATGCCGATCATTAAGTCCACTCTTCCTTTCTTTTCTCCAATTCAGTGAGAAAGCAACCAAAGATATTCTGAGAAAGTCGGACTTGGAAGTTCAAGGGCTGCAATTTAAAGACCTGAATTGGAGATTATTAACTTTAAACAACTCCCTTTGCCATTTGTGTTTTGAAGTGCCAGTTTTTCTATTACGTGTGTACTTTCATGTGGTGAGAGTTCATTTTCTGTAGTAATCGAAGATTTCCATTAGCTGGCCTTTGGGGGTTTAAATGTGGATTGTAAATACCACTTTCGGAAGGGTGTGTAAAACAGGGAAATTCAAATAAAATTCTTGCTTTCAGAGTAAAAAGTAGGAGAAGAAGAAAGGATTCTTCAGGGGTGGGTTGTTTTGTTTGTTTTAAGCTGGCAATCCTTTGATCTTGATTAATTATGAACTCCACTGAACTCCGGGCTCAGCAAAGCAGCCGACAATAAAAGCAAAATCATAAACCTAGATTCAGACTTGGGCCTCTCGCCTTCCAGGCCTCCCTCACCCCCACTTCACACTGGGTGATCACCCAGAAATTCAGCCCTTCAGTATAGAAACTTCCAGTCTGTAAGAAGTAGATTCATTCTATTTTGGGTTGAATAAATTTTCTTTAAGTAATTTACCCACGTCCAAGAGTTGTCCTTCTCTGGTGATTTTTGACAAAAACTGCGAAATCTTCAATAGATGTCCAGAACATTAGGTGAACTGTTGTGTTAAAATCTTACCGTAATTGACTAAAATGTTTTGTCTGACCCTGAAATTCCCATGTTAACTTAACCGCTTAAGAACCTGTGCATGATGTGTGATAGAATTAATGTTAAAATAGAACACACACATATTCATGTACGTGTTGTCTTGTTACTTCGGTAACTGGGTACAGTGGATGAGATTCCTAGGTGCACAGGTTGAGGAGAGGAGGCTGACTGGTGACATGTCCAGTTGGGTTTGGAAGCCTTGTCTGGTATTGATATGCCTGGAAAACCAGAGTCTAAATGTGAGTTATCCCCCTTGTGCTAGTATAATCTTCACTTGTGACAGGGCAGAGAATCATTTGATGCTAAGTTTTACAGAAGAAATCTTTTCCAAAAAAAAAAAAAAGATGGTTTTGATTTTGTTGAATTCCATGGAATTATAGTTTTTTATTTAAAATTATATTTACTTCTGTTGTTTAATGTCCTAAAACCAGTGTTTTAAAACTCAAATAATTTAAAGTGTATTCCACAGCCTGCTATTAAGGTAATTAATTACCCACTGTATAGATACTTGACATATAAGGATACAGAGGTCCCAAGTGGTTGACCAGGAAACCCACCCTAGGACTTGAGGGCTCATGCCCAGGAGTCTCCAGTTCCCTAATTTCCCCTAGGGTAGAGAAATTAGGATTTCTGCTATTAGTAGGGATTAGAGCAAATAGTTTTCAAATTTTAAGAAAAATGATTCCTTTCTTCACTGATTATGCATCTGCCCCACAATAAACTACCAAGCCTGTCCTGCCCCATTGCTTCAAGCTTGACCTCATTGGGGCCTTTCTTCTAGTTACGTGCATTCCTCACCCCAAGAGGTACTTGCTCAGGAAAGTTCTGTCGACACAGGGAGGGTTGCCAAAGAGCCATTTAAAAAAATCTGTCTTAGATACGACTTCTAAGATCGCCTTTTCGAGTGCTGAAGTTAAGATTTCCTTCAGCAAGCACTTCATTATCCGGGTTTAAAACTGCTCCGTGTTAGGGTTTGAGGTTATATATTAGCAGAACAGCCCCAACGCCTTATCTTTATTGTGCCCCAGCTGTAAGGCAGCTCATCATCATGGATAGTATATATTTAGCATTCTTGTGGCTTCTGAATTTAAGTACTGAATTGAAACGTTGGGAGGGAAAGTTTTGTTTTCTTTAAAAAACTACAATTCTATCCCTAAGACATTTGATATGTTAAATAAGTAAAATCAAAAGATTTTTACGGTAGGGAAAAAAAAACAAAAACAAAAACAACCCTGTGAGTATAAGTAGAATCCAGCCGAATCACTCTTTTCCTGTGGAAGATTTATGCTTGTTCAGACTACAGGCGATAAAAATCAGAGGTGAAATGAAAAACTTCATTTTGCACACAGTCCAGTGGAGTGAGTTTAATATAACTCTGTAAACCTTGCTGAGCAGGAGACTCACAAAAGTAATGGCTAGCATGCCCACACACTGCTATGGGCACCGCCACCTTCTGTTCACAGGCCATGAAGGCTTGCCCCTAGAATTGAAGCTATCACCCAGGTAGGGGCACGGAAGCTCTGACTTGCCTTGGCCAGCCATAGATTTCTCCGGCGCGTTAGAAGTGTTAGTAGTGCTCCCAGGTCAGTGCTCCCAGGCTGCAAGGACGTCAGAGGATCCCTAATTGCCTCTGGTATTTCCTCAACTATTTCCTCAAAGGCCTCTTTAAGCCTCGGTAAAGCTTATGAGTTTAACTTCCAGTCCTGATCTTTGTTCCTTTTTGTCTTTGCTTCATTTCCTTTTCGTGGCTATTGTGGGTCACAGGACACAGCAGCGAAGAAAGAGGGAGCAGAGTGGTGAATGGCACACTGCCCAGTACCCTCCACTTGAGCCAGCCCTGCAGAACGTCCATTCCCGAGGACATCCACAGGGCAGGTGCCTTGGCCCCATGTGAGAGAGAATGTGCCAGAATGTTCAGTGCACGTGCTGCTCTGGCTCTTATGGCCGGAAAGTGTAAAGCAGTACTTAAGATTAGAAGATGTGTCTATTTACAGTGAATTGTAACTTAAAGGAAGACACTATAGAGGCACATAGGAGGCCAAATCAGCACTCCTTGGTAAACAGTGCATGGGTATTTATTTTGAATCCTAGAATCACTGGCTTATAAACTACGAGTTTGTGGTAGTTTTTCTAAAGGAGTTTTTTTTTTTTTTTTTTTTTAAATAAAATTCCAATAGAAAAGGGGCGGGCGCCTGGGTGGCTCAGTCAGTTGAGCTGCTGACCTCGGCTCAGGTCATGACATCTCATGGTTCATGAGTTTGGACCTGCGTCGGGCTCTGCGCTGACAGCTCAGAGCCTGGAGCCTGCTTCGGATTCTGTGTCTCCCTCTTTCTCTGCCCCGCCCTGACTTGCACTCTGTCTCTGTCTCAAAAAGAAATAAACATTAAAAAAGAATTTTTTAAATACTACCAAATGTAGCAATCATTCCTATTTCAAACACCAGTCTTGCTGGCAGTGTCCTTCACAATAGTGGAAAAAGCTACCCTTTGTGTTGTGTGCAGAAGAAAACGGTGTGTGGGTGAGTGGGTCTATTTATATGCTTCAGCGTAGCTAGGTAGCATAAACAACAAAGATGCTCGGTTTATACGTGGCATCTGAGGATGAGAATGGACGTGTCCCATATCTCCCCCTCTGGGTGAGGGTAGGGCTTGGACATGGTGGGCTCTAGTGACCTTGTGTACAGCAGAACTCACTGCCTTATGATGCAAGACTATACTGGGGGTTCCTAAAACATTTTCTCCTATTTTCACTCAAGGGTTCTGAGCCCGCACATAGTAAAGGAGGAAAACCTATCCCCAGCCCCATACCCGGACCCCCCACCCGCCCACGCTCTCTCTGTCTCCCACAGGACCCCTGGGTTTCAGTCTGTTGGTTCCTGGGTGAAGACTATCCCTAATCATTGTTAAGACATGTACCTACTACCACCATCACCCAAAAGACTCTCTCTATGAGCAAACGTTTGATGTTCCGAAAATTCCTTCTATGCTTCATAGTGCCTGCTCATCAGCATTTGAGAGGAGAGCTGGTGCCTTTGCCAGAATTGGCTGCTGCCAGATTGAGCATCTTCAGTGGGCTTTTCTTACCGCTGTTTTCTATAATGGCCCAACTGTACAAGCAGTCCACATTTAGGCAGACCTGTAAGTGGGCAGAGCAAGTGTCCTACCTTTAGTGGCTGGAACAGAGCTGAACATCTTGTTACCACCCAGCACAAACCTACCTTATGTATAACTTCCTTCCCTATAATTTTGGAACATACACATTTATAAAACGAGACCAGTCCCCTGTTAAAAAAAAAAAAAAAAAAAAGATCTTAAGTAGTTGATGTTTCATGAAAGAGCCACTCACGAAACCTGCTTAAATAGAATAGGACCAATATCTGGCTTTTGAATGCATTTGATACTGAAATACTTTGTTGATGCTTTTTTTTTCAACGACTAGACACATATTTCCTATACGCTATGTGTTCTACATACATACAAAACTTGGTATACGTATGTAATAATGAAGTCAGATTTTGTAAATCTGTAGGCACGACGGTGACTGGTGGAGTGGGGTGCAGGATACAAATGCAGTAAAGAGTGTGCCTGGCTCCCCTGGAGGACTTGTGTTCTATTTGGCTCAGCTGGCGGCCGGTGGTTGTGCCAGGTAGAAGAGGGAGCCTGAGAGGCTAGGATCTTGGTTAATCCCTCTCAGGGTCTGGTGAAGTAGTAAAGGGTGGGAAAGAGCGCAGGGAGGAAGTTAGCTGTAATGTTTAGCATAATGGAGAGATACAGGAGCCCTGTAATCAGATGAAGGCTGGCCGTGAGGAGGGTCCGGGAAGTAGCGGGCCCCCCCCCCCCCCACAACACAGCTCCAGCCCCCAACACTGGAGCTGCGTGGGGGAGGGGTGGGAGCACAGGGCCAATTCACAGATGGCAGATGGAATTATTTTCCGCTACAGGTGTGCCAAACTAGGTCTTTATAAATCTGATTTGCATTGATGATTGCTGATGGTCCGTTTTGGATTTTCTTCTGTTGTCAAGAGCCTGACGGCCCGCTCCTCCGCTGTCTGATAGCTGAAAAAGGCAGGCAGTCTGGAAACCCACTCTTAGTGGCCAGGGGAGCTGGTCTTTAAAGGACCTTTTTTTGTAATCAAAGTCAGGCTCTCAGGAAAAATAACGATGATGGCTACAACTTCCCAAACTTGTCTGTATCAAGCACTTGACCTCTAGCACTACTTTTAACCCTCGGGACATCCCATCTCTGCTTTTTGCAAATGAGAGAATCTGAAGCTGCACTAGAGGATTCTTTGGCTACTGAGAATGTCAAGGCACTGCTGGACCTGCCTGGCTCTGAATGCTGCCTCATCACCCTTTTCTACACTTCCTTTGTTTACCTTGTGTACTTCTGTAACAAGGTCCACACAGGGTCCACTTTGAATCTGGAGAGAGCTTAGAACACAAAAGCCGGAGGTCTAAAGCTTGCTGTGCCTCAGCACCCCCACATAAAAATCTAGTTTGGGAATTGTTCTTACCCTGCCCCCCCCATCCTACCGTAGGATATCACCTACCTCTTTTGCACATGGAGTGATCACAGGACAAGTCTTATTTTTACAGCTAAGTCCATATGTTGGGAATGCAAAGCTTTTTCCTTAAAGAGACCACATTTAAATGGCAGATCTCCAGTTCAATTCATAAAAGCCACTTTTACTCATAATACACCGAAAGAATATGGTAATGTTTGGGTAACGGTAGTCAAATCCCATATGTAAGGACACTGAGTCTTTGGGGGCAGTTTAGCTCAAGGCCAGACACTAGGATTCCATTCAGTTGTGTTTGGATCCACGTGTGGAACTTCACCAGTTCCTAATCAGTTATACTGGTTTAGCGGTTGCTGCTTGCAGAAGCATTTTCTTAAAATTGGGTTATCTTTGACAATAATAGCATTTTTTGAAATTCTTAAGCATACCACCACCATTTTCTGTGCACATTAAAAAACGAATCTGCCCTTGCCCTTCCTGTTCCATCCTCCCCCAAACAAACCCAACATATGGCTTAAACATGTTGTTTGATTCTTACCAGAAAGAGAGAGCGGAAGGTGGGAAGGGAGTCTTCCTCCTTTATACCTTTGTGGTAGTAGAGTTCACTGTCATTTCTGTTCCGGGTGGGGTGAAGTGCCTGAGTAACATAAATACACCACAGATAGGAAGCAGTTGGCAAGTGGCCATGCAGCTGGATTATCCAGACATCCTTCACAGCTTTTAGTGCAACACTTTATCCCCCGCCTTGTTTTAAATAGCCAGATGCCTCGGTTAATGCTGGCTGATGGGGTTGTTGCCAGAGGAGACGGGCTGCTGGGCGTTCTGTTCCCTTGCTCCCAACGTACACACACCCCATCAGACAAGTCTGTGCTCTTGAGAAGGGCCACAAGAGGAATTAGGGCAAGAAAGAGGATGCTGCAGGCTGCGAGCAAAGGCCAAAATGAACAGCCCCTGTAGACTAGAAGCCAACGGGTGAGGTATTGTTTTTAGTCTCTAATAAATGAATACTCTTTGGAAATGAGTTTATGGCACCAATATAACGCAAACTTCCCTTTTTCGTGTTTACTTAATCTCCTCAAAGGAAGGGAGAACACACAGCTGCAACACAAAAAAAGTAAACAGCATGTTTTCACAAGAGGTGTGTAGAGTTTCAGTTACTCGCCTTGGCCGTTTCCTATTGGGATGAACCCATAGCATACTCCCAGAAGATTTGAGAAAGCTGTGTTTCATACTAGAGAATTACAAATCCTGGGGACCCTTCATTTTTCTAGAATACATGGGGTGGGGCGGGGAGGGGGGGAAGGTATATTCTCAAATTGTTTGCATGTAACTAATCTACACAAATGTTATCAAATGTTCCTGATGTCTTCGATCTAAAGGAATATGGTTTGAATCCTGAGATGGATGGATTGACGATAGAAAACACGTGCTTATTAAATTTGGTTTTCTTGTTAATCTTTATCCTGTCCCAATTAAGCTATTGTGGCTCATAAGCAAATGAATATTGAAGGCTCTACTTTTTCTCAGAGATTTTGTTAGCTAAGAATAATTTTTTTCATCTGTTTATAAAATGTGTTTTACCCGTTTGTTCCTTAGCCTACTACACACACATAAAGCAGTGTTGTAGGCTCTAGGGACAGAGCAGTGAACAAAAAGGGCAAAGGCACTGCTCCTATGGCATCTACATTCTAGTTGGCAAAAGTGGGCAAATAGGGCAGATGTTGTTTTAGTAACAGGTAGAAAGACGAAGAAGAATGAGAAGATTTAAGAGGGATGGAGGGTGTTACTTTATATAAAGTGGACAAAGAATCTTCTCTGATAAAATAACCTTGGGCAGAGAACTGAGTGAAATAAGGAAATGAGCTAAGTCGGCATATGGGGGGAAAGAGTGAGGAAATAGCAAGTGCAAAGGCCCTGAGGTCAAAGTGTGCTTAATGTGGAGGACAAGGGCAATGGGACTGAAGTAGAATGAGCAAGCAGGAGAATGATAAGTGCTCAATTTTGCTTTTTACTCAGAGTAATGTAGGAAGCTATTGTATCGTTTGTTTGAGTAGAGTATTATAATCTGACTCACTTTTCTATTGTCATAGAAAGTTGGGCAGAAGTGGAAGTAAGGAGGCTAGTTAGGAGACTGTTGAAATAGTCTGAAAGGTGTTGGCAGCTGGGATCAGGGCAGTGTTGAGGGAGGTAGTAAAAAGTGGATTCTGGATATATTTTGAAGAGAGAACCAATGGGATGAGGTATGGAGAATGAAGAGTTCAATCTGAAACATGTTGGTTGAGATGTTTATTAGACACCCAAGGAGAGAAATCCTTAGGCATTTGATCTGCTCAGGGAAGAGGTCTGGGTGGAAATGTGAATTTTGGGCACTGTTAGCGCATTTAGAAGGTGCTTGGTGTGGGTCCTGGGTGCTTTAGCCATAGTTAGAGGAGAGGCAGAGAATACTGGTCACAAGTAATAGGCGTGCTAGTGGGCGTAGGTACAAGGTCCCTTCTGACTGCCTATTTTTCACAGGGAAATTAAAGGAAGCTCATCCATCATCTGAGAGGGACAGGGTAGGTGGACCTGTGAAATTATCTTCTTGGGGACGGATCAGAGAAATGTAACAGGATACTGGGAGGCACTTAAGAGCTCCCCGCCTGAGGTTAGTGACTAAAACTAGACCTAAAACTGACCAAAGTAGTATTCAACAGCCTGGGTGGGGGCATGGAGTTGGGTAGACAGTAGAATTTCATCGGGGTTGGGGTTCACCAGGCATTACGGTGGGGAAAGAGAGGACAATGTGTTATGTTTTGTGCAAAAGAGTGTCGTGATAGACCGTGGAACTTGAGGAGTGAATCAAGTGAGAACATGAAGGATGTGGGGAAGGGGGGAAAGGGAAAGGTGGTCAGAGCAAGAGATATTGTTCCCAGAGAGGTGAAGAATTACAGGAATTTGGAGGGAGTGAGCTGCAAAGTTGAGAAATGGCAGCTAGAGAGCAAGATGCTTGAAACTGAGGTTAAGGAGGTTGTGCAGATATTAGTAATGACACGGTCATGTGTGTGAGGTAGGCGTGGGTACCTGAGGTTGGGTGTAAGAGAAGGGCATTGGAAAAGAGTTCCAGAAACTGAGAGGCCAAGGAATTGTACGGATCCTTTGTGTGAATAAGGAAATTGTCAAGAGTCACAGCAGGGATCATGGTGGAGAGGTGGAGGGACAGTGAGCCCGTTTGCCCATGTCTTCCAAGGATGAGGGGAGGGATGCGGCCCAGAGGTCTGTAGAAGATTGAAGAAGGGTAGTGCGGGCATGACCAGGCTTGTGAGCTTCAGAGAAACTGGAGAGCTGGCCAGTAGCCTGGAGCAGAGGTGACTACCCTGCCCCACATCTAGGCTAAGCATGGAGAGATGTAGGAGAGAGGATGTGGCCTCATGTCAGTGGGCCCCAGAAGCTCAGCCCAGAGCACATTTACATTCAGGTTAAGAGAGTGAAAAGAACATCTGAGTACCTGGATTAGTCAAATTCACAGAGACCAGAGTATAGTGGCGACTGCCAGGGGCCGGGCAGAGGGGAGGACGGAGAGTTTCATGTTTAACGGGTATGGAGTTTGAGTTTGGGAAGATGAAGGAAGTTCTGGATTGGGATGGCGGTGACCGTTGTAGAGCAGTGTCGATGCACGTAATGCCACAGAAGCGTACAGTTAAAACGGTAAATTTTATCTCACATGTATTTTACCAGTTTAAAAATAAAAGGGATGATCTGAGGAAAGGATGTTGGACCTTGAGTGCAGGGGCACTGTGGAGGGAGTTGGGGGCACAGTAGAGGTGAGCCGCAGGGAGTCACGGGAGACCTAGGTGGCTCCCCCTTTGAGGGTGAGTGCGGTGAGCAGGGGTTGGGGGCAGAGGGACTGTCTAAATGGTCTCTGGGAGACTGAAGATGGAGTGGCCGGGCTCTGCCTGGCGCTGGGGTGGGTGGTGGTCTTCCCCTGAGTCCCAAGGAAAGAGGGGGTTCTGTGCTACTCTACATCTCTGTTGCCCTAGAATCTAGCACAGCGCCTGGCATGTAGAAGATGTGAATATATGTTTGAATGCATTAAAAAATGACTTCTATCCAAAGAAAGAAAACAGCAAAAAAGAATTTAAGTGGCCTTGCTGAAAAATCCAAATACAGTTCCCCAAAAGTGATGAAGAATGAAAAGCTAGAGTTGGTCTCTGGAGAAGAAAGAGGATTTTTGGCAAATGTGCAGAAGAACTTACTGCGAAATTGAAGTTTAGACTGGAAAAAATAAAATCATAAACAGAAGGCTACACATGGGTAAAGGGTGTTGGAACTGAAACATTTTCCCACCTATGCAAATGATTGCGTGGTGGATTTGCGATTTGGAAGGGAATTATCCTATTTTGTGCTAAATCAGAAGATTATTAGCTTTATAAAGTATTAAGCCTAGGTCGTGCGTTGGTTCCTAACTTATAGATAACAAATTATAGCAATTAGCTCATTCATTTTATTATTAATAGTTAGACCCAGATTGTAGAGAATGTTATGCCTGCATACATCTTCAAAGACACATAGATATTTGCAATTGCTGGGTATCTTTTTAAAAATGTGCTTTTGTACCATATTTAGTTTAAGTGTTTTTTGTTTTTTGTTTTTTTCCCTAAAAGTGGAGAAGGGTTACCTTTTAAGGTTGCTGCCAGGCATCGATTTTCTTTTGAAGGGTCTAGAAAAGTGCTGGCTGGTGGTCGTCTTGCCTTGTGAAACATGTCCTGCAGCTGCCAGACCATTGTCATGCCCCATTCTTCTTGTTGTCGTTTTAGTGACAGCTATATTGTGCGTGTCAAGGCTGTGGTTATGACCAGAGATGACTCCAGCGGGGGATGGTTCCCACAGGAAGGAGGCGGGATCAGTCGCGTGGGTGTCTGTAAGGTCATGCACCCCGAAGGCAATGGACGAAGCGGCTTTCTCATCCACGGTGAACGACAGAAAGACAAACTGGTAATGGTAGACATGCAATGCGTTGTGTTAAATCAGCAACGACTGATTGCTTTCCGTTAATCATGGCCCTCTTCTCATAGGTTTGTTTGTCTCCTCCCGCACCCCCCCCCCCTTATTTCTCTGACTTCAAACTGTTGTGAAAGCTTCGGAAGTTACAACTCTGGAGCTGATGCCAAATACAAAACATAACCCTGACTTTCCAGTGAAGTCCTTTCTTACCACACCAGATAACGCAGGTGCTTAGTATATTTGGCCATCTTGTTTGCGTCTTTGATTAATTAAGCTGTCTTTCTGTCACCGTAACAAGATATTCAAAACAGAAGCGTGTTCTTTGTCATGAATCACATTCTAGTGAGCTGTGAAGCCTGGGCTTTTAAAAATGTAGGGTTTATTCGTGGAGCATGCCGTCCAGGTTTGGATGGTAAAAGGTCAAATGCAAAGGCAGAATGTCACCTGATACTTGGTTATTTGTAAATACTGTTTATCTAAAAGATACCGTAGCTTTTATTTCCTATACTAATGAATAAAACCTGTTTGGAAAATGTAGTGGTATCACATGTCTATAATAATTCTACATGCTTGTTAAATACATACTTTGGAGAGTAATATTCTCTCACGTGAGTGGAGCATTAGTAGCTCATAACATAGAGTTTCAGGAAGGAATGTGGATGTCCAGTTCTGAGCTATGAAGGAATCCATGATATGAAGAAAAGTTGCTATTTTTAATTGGTAGCCTTGAACCTGGAAGAACGTTGCTCCTATCTGTATTTGATCATGGAGCGTATACTCAGAAGCCAACTGTTGCTTCAAAATGTGCAGGATCTTATTGGATCTCAACAGAAAAAATATAAAGACAGCACAGGAAATGTCACTGTGACATTTGAGACCCTTAACAGCGAGCGTGTCTGTTGAGTGTTACGTGTTAAATGTACAAATGTAATCTGCTTTTGCAACCACTTCTTACTGTTTAAAAAAGTTACCAAATAGATAAGACAGAACAATTTGTAAGTGTTATATATAGATTAACAGAAATGCTATTTTCACGCTTGATTCATTTCCAAAAATGAAATGAATGAAAGTTTAAAGGGAGAACATAGCTCATTTTAAGAAGTGTGTCCATTCAGAAAATTCCCTATGTATTAGTCAAATAACTAAAGCATTCTTATTTACAATGTAGCCATATTCCCAGTAAAAAGTAAAATAACACCATTTAGCTAACATTCACCATGTGCTAAACACAATGCTAGTCCTTTAGTTCACTGTGTCCTTACAATAGCCTGTATAATTATAACTGAAAAAATTAAGATTTGTAGATAAACTCCTTGTTCTTCGTGACCCATCTTGAGAGCATGTAACTAGTATTTGATACTCCATCACTCTGACCCTACAACTGAGCCAAGCCACATGTGCTCAACCACCTTTAGCCTTTTAGTGTAGTTTTTTTCCCCCTTGTGCATATTTCTCTTTTTTCATAGCTCCGAACAGAGCTTGTCAACCATTTTGTGTCTCATTTGCTTTGCCTTAACATTCTCTAAGGAATTTTCCTCGTTGCTGTGTAAGGTTGATATAATATTGTTTATTTGGTGATCTCCTTAGGGTTATTATAAATATTAAGGTTCTTTCCCTCCTCTCCCCCTCCCCCACCCCCTGCAGTATTACCTACCTGCATTTTCCACCTTTACTATTTTGTTGGAACAATTTGGGGTCAAATTTTTATGACTGTTGATTACTTGTACAAAGAACTGCTACCAGCATATAGGAGAATTTCCTTTAATACCTTGAGGGTCATATATTTTAAATCTTTTTAATTTTTATTCTATTTGAGAGAGTGAGAGCACGAGGAGAGAGAAAGAGAATCTTAACCAAGCTCCATGCTCAACGTGGAGCCCGACACACAGCCCAGTGGGGGGCAGGTGCAGGGGGAGAATCCCATGACCCCTGGGATCATGACCTGAGCCAAAATCAAGAGTTGGGCGCTCAACTGACTGAGCCTCCCAGGTGCCCCGAGAGTCATATATTTTAAATCTTTACCAATTTGACAGAGTAACAGTAGCATCATATTATTAATTACTAATGGTATCAATGTTTTTCTGTTTGTTAAACAGTTGTTTAACAGTTGTAACAGTGAATTATCCGTTAATGTCATTTGCTTATTTATTGATTGGGGGCCTAACTTTTCTCCTTGATATATATGCCCTCTTATGTAAGAAAGATATTAATCTCCATCTGCCATATTTACTGCAAATACTTTTCTAGTTTGTTGCTTGCCTTTTTATTTAGTTGGTGTTCTTTTTCTAACAAAAACGTTGATAATTTTTTTTTCACTTTTTCCCTTTGTATTTTTTTTTTTTTATTACTTTCGTGTTAGCAAGTTATCTTGCCTGAGCAGTTAAATCTTTTTAGATCTATTTTTTCTTGGTATTTTCATGGTTTATCATAGAATATGTCAACCTAAAATGGCCTTTAGATTGTCTCATCCAGCCCCTTCGTTTTAGAAATATATTTTAGGAACTTGTATCTTACCACTGACTTGCACTTAATAATTGTAAACTTTTACCATTTTGGTCAAAGCAAAGCCCTCAGGTAAATTCCTGTAACATTCTTAAGGAGGAGGATACTTTTATCTCTGCTTCGCAGTGGGGGAACTCAGTGCTCCAAGAAGTGATGATCCGTTTCCTCGGTCTAGGGCATGTGGTTATTAGCAGAGCCAACATCAGGAACCGTTTCATTGTGAATCCCCAACCTGGTCCCTTCATACTAATTCTGCCTAGCAATAGGGCAGTCGTGGCTGTGAACCAGCTTCTGTAATCTGTTGCTATTGCACAAGGATTGTGTGCCCTGGCTCATTTCCATCCCACCCCACCCCCCCGTCATGTTTCTCTGTCACTCCATTTCTCTTCCTGTCCCCTTTATATTCCGTGACTCTCCACTTCCAGACTTTTGTATGTACTCGTATTGAAATCACATGCTCATATACCCAGTTGTGCTTTCCTATCTTTCCATCCCTCACACTCTGGGAAATTCTAGACTCTTGTATCCAGTGCTGCTTAACCCTGACCCCCTGCCCTGTCCCACGATACACACACACACACACACACACACACACACACACACACACACACCCTTTGGACATAGGGTGACTCCACACTTCCATAATGCAGCACTCCTGCCCACATGGGTGCGTACCCACATGGGAGCTTGCAAATGGTATACGTTGTGGAAGGACCTCCTCTCTGAGTGGTGGAATAGTGGGGAGAGGGTGGAGATCATTTCGGAAATACGGTGGGTGGATAGCACCAGAGTTCCTAGTATTCTAACTAGATAGGACAAGAAATGCTTTCTCTGGTAGGAACAGTGTTACCACTGGTTTTTCCGATGTAGTGCAGTTCTAGAATTTAGCACATTGATTTTTGTTATTATTTGAATTCTGTTTGAAGCCTATGAACAGAATTTCCATGGTTTCTATGGGAAAAAAAATCTGTGTTCCAGACATCCATTAAGAAGTCATTATTTGGATAATTTTTTTAAGTTGGAGACAATCAAATTTTCCTGAGAAATTATGTGTAAATTTAAAATTTCTGAGTTGAATCATTTTTTTAAGTTTATTTATTGTTGAGAGACAGAGTGCAAGCAGGGGAGGGGCAGAGAGAGAGAGTCACAGAATCTGAAGCAGGCTCCAGGCTCTGAGCTGTCAGCACAGGGCCCAGTGTGGGGCTCATACCCATAAACCATGAGATCATGACCTGAGCCAAAGTCAGACACTTAACCGACTGAGCCACCCAGGCGCCCTTGAGTTGAATCATTTTATTTTATTTATTTATTTTTTTTTTTAATTTTTTTTCAACGTTTTTTATTTATTTTTGGGACAGAGAGAGACAGAACATGAACGGGGGAGGGGCAGAGAGAGAGGGAGACACAGAATCGGAAACAGGCTCCAGGCTCTGAGCCATCAGCCCAGAGCCCGACGCGGGCCTCGAACTCACGGACCGCGAGATCGTGACCTGGCTGAAGTCAGATGCTTAACCGACTGCGCCACCCAGGCGCCCCGAGTTGAATCATTTTAAATGAACTAGAGAAGTTTATTCCTTAAATCCCATGAGAAATCAACTTATGAAGATGAATCACATAATCTGAAAGGTTGGTCGTTCCATTGGTTGTACATGTGCAGGTCTGTGAGCATGCACGTGCGCACGCGCACACACACACACACACACACACACACACACACACACACACATTTGGTAGGAGAGCCAGCTGGTAAAGCTCTTTAACAGCAGTTTGCCAGGATATTCATTTTAAATGTACATACTTTTTAACCTGGCAGTTTCGTACTTAAACCCTATCCTATAGAAATAGACTTATACACAAAGATTTAAGGAAAGCAATAGTTCTCAAACATTTTTGGTCTCAGGATCCCTTTACACTCTGAAAATTTATTGAGGGACCCCCAAAAGCTTTTGTTCTATGAGTTACAGCTACTTATTTTTACCATGTTAGAAATTAAAACTGAAATGTAGAAAAATTATTTATGACATCCCTCTAGAACCATTTTCCAGAATAACAATAATTGGAGAGAAGACTAGCATTGCTTTATATTTTTGCCATCTCTTTAAATATCTGGCTTAATAGAAAATAGCTAGATTCTACTATCTACTCCTGCCTTCAAGCTGTTGCAGTATGTTGTTTTGGATGAAGTATATGAAGAAAATCCAGCTTCACACAGATAAGTAGTTGGAAAAGAGGGAAAACCTTTTCAGGTAATTGTAGATGTACTTCTTGGATACGACACCAAAACTCGGCTTGTAATAGTTTCTAAAATGTGGAATCTGAGGCCACATTAATGAACTTTTCATACTGTGGTACATTAAAAACTACTGGTTTATGTTTCACTTTGAATGGTAGATCTTTTAGTCATTCCTGATTTTTTTGAACATCATGTCATTTGAAAAATAATGGTTTACTGAGTTCAGCAGATCTGCCAAATGTTGCTACATCTAATTCTACATAATGAAAAAGTCCCATTTCTTAACATCACCACTAATATCATTAGAAAAGTCATTAAGTATTGGACTTAAGCTGTCCAAAATTCTAATTTCACTTGAAAGTTCAGATTTTATTATTGGCAACAAATACCTCCAGTTGTTTTCTTTGAAGTGACAGGCTCACTGTGTTCATTTTCGAGAAAGTGTCTGCTAAGTACCGGGTCTGAATAACCATAGTTCATCTGTCAGTTGCTCTTTTTTTTTTTTTTTTTTTTTTTAAATTTTTTTTTTCCAACGTTTATTTATTTTGGGGACAGAGAGAGACAGAGCATGAACGGGGGAGGGGCAGAGAGAGAGGGAGACACAGAATCGGAAACAGGCTCCAGGCTCTGAGCCATCCGCCCAGAGCCCGACGCGGGGCTCGAACTCACGGACCGGGAGATCGTGACCTGGCTGAAGTCGGACGCTTAACCGACTGCGCCACCCAGGCGCCCCTGTCAGTTGCTCTTTCAAGTAAACCTGGTGATCCATGAAAAAGGCAGTTAAATTCAACTCACTACTGAAACCGTTGCGCAGGTACTTTTCCTTGAGACAGGTGTCGTTCTTCCGTATGGCGGCAGAAGTGAAAAAGGCTGTTAGAAATGCCCTTCCCTTTTCATCTATGCATTTGTGCAAAGCCAAAGTTTCTTCATATACGTCAGCCCAACAGCATATAATGGCAGATTGAATGAAGAAGCAGATAGGAGAATCCAGTTAGGTACACCTCCCATTTCACCACACAGGCTAAGAGCTGTGTACTCAAGGGTCAAGATGTAATGATGTTTAGCTTCTTCATCAAGGGCCATCCTACACAGAACTGGCATTTTTCACTTTGACCGTGTGGCGGTGATGAATCAGGTGACCATAGTACAGTTTGGTGCCACGACACTGCCTTGATGCATGCCACATCACAGCAGTTTTTACCCCCCTGTGCCTTTTGCACCCTCAGTAGAAATGGCAACACAATGAAATGGCAAAATGTCCTACTATCTGAAAATAGTTATGCCATCCTGGAGCCTGAAGTAGGTAGAGAGGGAGGGCTCCCTAGAGCTCGCAGAACAAAATTTGAGATCGTGTATAGAGGTGTTCATTCCAGCACTATCTCTAAAACTGGCTGATTAGCAAAATCTGCATGCCCGTTAGTAAGTATGGAGAATGACTGACTAATTCCAACGTGTCCACTGAGCCATTAAACAGAACTTGGTATTTTTCTGTATCTACCTCTAAGACGTGTCCTTGAGGAAAAGGCAACTTGCAGAGCCTTTTATAGGTATGGCCATGTTTAAAAACACACACAAACTTATGTGTGTATATAAAGAAGCCACAGAAAGGAACGTGGCATTGTGTCCACCATACTGATAGTGGCTGACTCAAGAGAAGTGGAGAGGCGTTGAGGGTGGGGGCAGAGAGGCAAGCAAGTATGGAGCCTTCACATATTCGTGTAGATTACTTAAATCTTGGACAATATACAGTTCTTGTGTCTGTTTTTTTAAAGCTTCCAACGAGAATATATAATCACCTTTTTCCTCCCCGTGCATCTCATTTTCAAAGATACCTTTTTTTAAAGCCCTTCTCGAGTTTGGAGTTAATGCCAAACCTCACTAGGGTTTAGACCTGTGAAGATTAAAACATCTGAACTTTTTTCATTTTTGTCATTAAACTTGGATATGTAGTGATGTTGTTTTGCTTAACAGGATGTAAAGAGATGGTACCTGATCCCCTTCCCCTCACTTATTTTAGGTGGCTGAACTTTACTTTTCTAAGAATTTTAGAACGTCTTTAAGAAAATTTACCATTGAGTAATCTTAAGCTTGGAAAACATGAACCAAAAGCTAATTTTTTTCACCCTAAAAATATGGAGAGGGGCACCTGGCTGGCTCATTCGGTAGAGCAAGAGACTCAGGGTCACCATCTTGGGGTCGTGAGTTTGAGTCCCACGTTGGGGGTAGAGTTTACTTTAAAAAAAAAAAATACGGAGAAACTGGAAGTCTTTGTTTTTACAAAAAGTTTATTTTGAGACTTTGAATTGAGACTATTAAATTCTAAAATAGATAACATTTGTTGGTTAAAGCCTTGGTTATTTGGATTTCCCCAATTTGGAATGGGGCTGGGCTGACATTTAATCATTGCACTATTCTTAGAGAAAAATGGCCATAATAAGCGATTTAATCATAAATAGAACTGTGTGAGGGGAGTGTTGTCTTCTTTCAATACAATGTAATAAAGTGAACTGCTTGGGACTGCTATTTGATATACCAATTTGACTATTATACTCATCTATTAAGTCAGAGAACATTTATTGGCAGCACTTAGTTCGTTTGCTTAGATGTATTCTTGAAACTCGTACTCATTCAAAGTTCTTCTCTTATTTGAACTTATACTAACTTAGGCAAAGCTTCACTCTTTCCCTTCGCTTAGTCTAAAAGTAATAAGATTTTGTTAAATGTGGAGCTTTGCCAGCACAAGAGCAAAGCTATTAAAATTTAGCAGAATCCCTTTGGTGCATATAATAAAGCCATAGGAATAAATATCGTCGCTATTTTGGAGGTTTTTTTATGAATAAAGAATGAAGTTTACATTCGTGGGGTGGCAGTGCTGCTTTTCTTGTGTAATATTAAACTCCGGTATCTTTATCAACAACAGCACTGTGCTGGTCATGGAGTTATTTTGTAATACATCTTGATCTTTTACAGTCTGGTTAGGAGCACAAGGCTAGTGAAACTTAGAAAATACTGTAAAATCAAGTACTAAATTGTGAGGGTCACAGGAAGAACTGGCATAAAAAAAACAATCTACTCCAAATTACAGCTTAGTAAAAGGCATTTCTGGAACTAGATCACTAGAAACTTAGAGGTTCTAATCTAGATAAAAGTTTAACAGATCAGGGTGGGAGCAACTGAAATGAGATTGATCTAAAAGATGTTCAAGGAAAAATGAAGTGGACCTCATGGTTAATAATACAGGGGCTAGAGAAAGCAGAAGAGATAGAGACAACCACAGGGATTTTGAGATAGCATGAACAGAGAGGGGTTGGCATTGCTACATATGGGAAGTTGGGAGAGGAAACGAGAAGCAGAAATTTCAGAACAGGTTAGTTAATTTTTTTCAACATGTTGCATGTGAGGTCACTAGGAAACACCCATCAGGACAGAGGAGGGAAGATTGAGAACCATTAGTACAAAGGTCCTGACATAGAAGCAATAAACCTGAAACAGATTGAAGCCCTGAGACCTGGGCTTCCCCTTAGTGCCCTCCAGTTAGGGGCAGGAGGAACTAAAATGACTGAGAACCAGGGTGGTTTAAGAAGTCCAGTGGGCATCACCAAAGGTGAGCAGGGCAGGGTCAACAAAGAATGGATGGTCCGCAAGGCAAGCGAAGGCTTCTTTGGAGATGGAGAGACAGATATGAGAAGGCAGGGATGAAGGGTTTTCATTAGTCGCCAGCAATGATAGATGGTTCCTAGTTGGGTTTTTGTAACCAGACACCGTCACGGCTATTTCGCAAGTAACCAGCCTGTGCGTTTCAATCCTTCAGGTGGTATTGGAATGCTATGTAAGAAAGGACTTGGTCTACACCAAAGCCAACCCAACCTTTCATCATTGGAAGGTCGACAATAGGAAGTTTGGACTTACTTTCCAAAGCCCTGCTGATGCTCGAGCCTTTGACAGGGGAGTGAGGAAAGCAATCGAAGACCTTATAGAAGGTATTGAATTTTGTCACTGCATTCTTAGGGGGACAGTGGGAATGTTCCAAGGTCTTTTTTATTCCAGTTGTCTGCCATCATATATTTGTGGTTTATTTGAGGGAGGCCTGGGGTGGGCAGGTCAGTAGATGGCAAAACTTGAGGAACATCCACAGAGAACAATTACTAAGTGACAGTGCAGGGGGAAAGGAGTTGGGTTTCAGACTAAGGAGTGAACCCAGTTGGTTTTCAGACTCTGCTCTGGAAAGACAAATTCTGGACTTCCATGTCAATGACTTTTTGACAGATTACACTTTTCCCTGACTATTGAAATGCCTTCGGTCTGATCTGTCTTGGCTCGGAAGGTGCCAGGCCTAGCGACTGCCGTCCTATAATGAGAGCTCACGGTGTGTGGCTGTACTGAAAAGGAAGGGGATCTGTAAGTCCTGGAGCCCTGGTTCGGCGTAGGGCTTGGTCTGTGGGTGAGTGGGGAGTAGACCATGTGTTGCCTCTGAATGTGGCCTGGAAGGCTCTTGGGCAGTCAGTTCTCACGGGCTTTTCTAGGGTCCACAGATGCAAACACGCAAACTCTTTACATTCAGTTATCCATTCAGAGAGTTAAAGTGGCCATAGCCAGAGCCCTTTAGAAAAAATAAAGCAAGGCATGTGAAAGCCAAATCCAGAATTTGGGGAGACTAATTACAAAAGAATGTATGCTTCATTTGTTTAAGACATAGAGTGTTCTGAAGTCATTTTCTTCTTTGTGGATTTGAGGGAAGAGCGAAAAGCAAATCTTAAAAAGGAAACTTGCTTAACGTTAGTAGTAAGAACATGAGTCTGTTCACTACAACGTGTGATAGCCAAAAAGGTAATTATTAAAAATCAACGTTCACATTCTAGGTCTGACGTAAGGTGGCAAATATTTAAAAAGTTGTTATGAAACATAGCTTTTAAAGTGTAGAGAGAAAGTAGCTCCCATGTTGCTGATAGAATTGTACAGTATGTCCACTTATTCTGTGAAGGTACACACAAAATTTGATTCTCTTACTTGTAATTTTTTTCTCCGTATATACTCTCTTTAGCTGTTTCTGTCAAACTTTCCTCAGATGTTGATGGACTGGAATAATTTAACTAGTAGAGAAAAGTCCTGAAAGATCAGTAGTAATTGTGCAGAAGACTTACTTTTTTCTCCTGCAGTCCCCCGGTAGAAATTTAAATAGCTCTCATCCCTTTCTGAGCAGTTTTTTAAATTTCAGCTGAATGTAATAGCAAAATATTTTCTACATGCACATTTTTTTTTTTAATTTTTTTTTTTCAACGTTTATTTATTTTTGGGACAGAGAGAGACAGAGCATGAACGGGCGAGGGGCAGAGAGAGAGGGAGACACAGAATCGGAAACAGGCTCCAGGCTCTGAGCCATCAGCCCAGAGCCCGACGCGGGGCTCGAACTCACGGAGCGCGAGATCGTGACCTGGCTGAAGTCGGACGCTTAACCGACTGCGCCACCCAGGCGCCCCTACATGCACATTTTTAAAGACCTAACCAAGAAAAGGAGACAGAAGAAATTTGCCTTTTGGTATACCTATCATTTAGGCAGAGTTCAATGTTTTTCGTTTGGCCATTAACAGTATCCGTTAAGTTGGTCCATGCATTATTGGGTATTGCGAGGGGGAAAGGAAGAAGTTACACAGATTTGCATGCCAGAATGAAGAAAGGGATGAACAAGTAAGTAATAAATCAAACCCTAAATGACCAAAGCATTCCATAATGGAATAAACTGGGTTTTCTGACAGGAGCCCAAATTTTGGCCTGCAGAAACGGACAACTCACAGATGCCCCAATATTGCAAAAGCAAACCTCCTTGCGTGGGTATCTGCTTTGAAGGCGGCTCCCACAGTCTGGGTTTTTGAGTCCAGTGTCTGAATTTCAGAACAGGAGGTGACCAAACCTATTTAGTCAAACCCTCGTATTGCCAGATGGAAAGACCAGAAACTGACACGGAGACCGTTGCGGGTGTCGCTTTCTAGTGCTTTCCCCACTACCCTGTAGGGGTCTGGGGGGACACTGGCAGAGTCTGGGCTTCAGCAGGTGCTTCAGAGCAGTGGGCTGGCTCTCCTCTCCACGCCCAGGTGACTCTCCGGGTGCGTGTTCTCAAGTGGCCCATGCAGAAGCTTGAGGGATTAAGAACAACAGTAGGCAGGGTTAATTTAGGGAATGTCCTAACTAGAGTCAATTAAAGAGGAATAAATTTAAAACATTTAATTCCCAGGTTACATATTTCTGCTGATGATTCACATTTGAAAGGAATGGAATGTGGTTTTATTAAAATATGTTTTTTAAATGATTGGTTTTGACTCACCTTCTTTGGAACTATGTTTTATCACATTTTTTGTCTTTTTAGGCTCAACCACATCATCTTCCACCATCCATAATGAAGCTGAGCTTGGCGATGATGACGTTTTTACGGTAAGTTCCCTTTGTCCTTTGCTTTGTGGATGAGTTGGTGAATAATCAGAGAGAGGTTCTGTTTAAGGATGTGAGAGACACTTTGCAATTTGGCATTTGCCGTTATTATTGGGAGGCCATGGGGGAGATCTCTGTGTTGTCACCGTTTTGGCTGTGCTAGGTTTGCCCATGTTGTGGGGGTACCATTGGCCGCCTGACACAACTGCGGCACCTCTCTCCGACCTGTCCCAGGTTCTCTCACAGCCTTCCCCAGATTTAGGGTGACCAACTCTCTGGCTTGCCTGGGACTGTCCTACTTTTACCACTGGGAGTCCCTAGTTGGCAAAACACCTCAGTCGCAGGCCAACCGGGACAACTGGTCGCCCTACTCAGAGTCTTCTGTTAACACATCTCCTCCTCTGGCATCAGGGAAAAAGCCAGAGTAGCCTTTCTGAAGAGTAATTAAACATCTGTGATAAGAGAGGCCTGAAGGCTGAACTGGAGTAAGGCGCAAGTATGCTAAGGCAGGAAAGGGCTTGGCTCTTTTGACACAGCAGGAGTTAATGGGATATTACTGGAAACAAAACGATTTCTCAGCTTGCATCGTCTTTGAAATCCTGTGCTTCTAAAAGTTAATTAACAAACAGTTCATCACACACCTGCTGTGTGCTTGGTGCAAGGGAGGAAGCTTTAGGGCAGCGTTTTCAAACTCTTGGCCCCCACACACAGTAAGAGATACATTTGCATTGTAACCTAGGACACACGCACACCTGAAATCAGATCATATTTCATGTTCTGCATTCTGATTTTTTTCTCTTCTGTTTCATTTTCTTCCACTTTTTACTATGAAACTTCATAAGCACACTGGAAAATTTAAAGAATATCAGTAAACCTCTACATTCAGCATTTGCCCTGTTTGCTTTATCTGTACCTGTAGATACTTACACATGCACACACACGTGATTGTTTCTGTTTTTTGCCAGTCCAGTTGAAAGTAAGTCACCTCAATGTTTTAATTCTCTAGCATGCATCCCCTAAAAGCAAGGCATTCTCTTCCACAAGTGTGATGCCATTACTATACCTGGGAAAATTAATAGGGATTCCCTAATATCATCTAATAGTTCCCCACTAGTTCCTCCCTTATCCCAAGAGTATCTTTCATAAGCTGTTTTTATTTCATATTTGTAAATACCAGCTGCAGCCCTTTAAATGTGTGTCCTAATGCACTCATCATGGAACCAGTGATTTGAAAAATGCTACTTTAGTAACAGAGAGGTGTAGAAACTATGCCTCGAGCCCTCATGGAGATAACAGGGTGGTTTGGGCAGAGAGAAGATGGACCCACGGGAGGCTTGGAGAATGGCACCCACTGTGTAGTCAGTCCTCTAGTCCAGGGTACGTTACAGGGAGGGGTCTGGGGATCAGAGAAGACCGCTAGGAGGTGAGGCTGACCTATTCCTCGGTGGCATTTGAACCCAGCTTGGGAAGGGGCTTCAAAACTGGGAAGCACAGGGCAAAGGCAGAAGCAGGGATGTGCACGGAGAGTTGCCTCTGCGCCACGGGCCCCAACCTGATGTGAACAGAGCGTGCATAGGGGTGTCAGGAAATGACCTCAGTTGTCTTTGCATTGAGCGGCGGGTGTGATTGTGGCTCAGAACAGGCTTCCTATAGTGCTCCAAGCAGATCCTCTCAACAGTTGGCATTTGCTTACATCTGTTCCTTTGTCACGTTTTCGAGAGACAAACAACAGCAGGCGGGTTAAAAGGTGGCTTCCTGTGCTCCAGAGCAAAACTGTCATTCGCAGCTGCTTCCCAGCTACCTGCCAGAAGTGATTTATAGAATCGTGAGAGGGCAAGGGGGACTGGGGTGATGGAAGCCAGCATCCCTCCTGGTTTTGTCCTTTAATCCACAGGGGCTCAACTTGCTGCTCTAGGGTAGCAGAGAATGCCCGCAAGGAAGTGTAGAAACAGCCCTGCTGTTTGCAGACACTGGAACTCAGTGGGGAAGGAGCTCCACTTAATTGCGTTCCGTGTAGGCCCTGACATATCTTTGCCTTCATTCCATGTGTTTACCAACAAGGGCCTATTAACAATAGCACCTCCCTTCCCTAATGGCCTCTTCATTAGCCATTGACCGTTAGGAACTCCTCCCCTGTAAGGATGGGGGAGGGTCATCAGGGGCTTATGCACCAGGTTTCCCATTGGATCCTGAGCTTCCCGTCACTAGACTTTCTGTCCTAAGATGGAAAGTGAGGTATCCGAAACCCCGGAGCCCAGGAAGTGAGCTGCTGTGTTGACTCCTGTGTAGTCTATAGCTTCCCAAAGCTTGTCGTGTTCTAAAACTTTTATTGATAGGACAGATATTTAGAACACAGAACTCATTTAGTGTGGAAAGAGTATAAATAGTGGGGTGGCTGGGTGGCTCAGTCGGGTAAGCATCCCACTTCAGCTCAGGTCACAATTTCGTGGTTCGTGAGTTCGAGCTCCGTGTCGGGCTCTGTGCTGACAGCTCAGAGCCTGGAGCCTGCTTCAGATTCTGTGTCTCCCTCGCTCTCTGCCCCTCTCCCACTCCCACTCTGTCTCTCTCTGTCTCTCTCAAAAATAAATAAACATTTAAAAAAAGAAAGAAAGAAAGAGTATAAATGGTGATAAGACCTTCTAACAACTCATGATGGACCCGAATTATGAGGGCTTTCTGGGAGGACAGCAAGTGTATATGTGGTTATAACTTGAGGAACCAGGGAGTATATCTTCTGTTTTTGCCACGAGAGCCAGGGGCTTCCCTCTGTTTCAGGGGATTCCTTGGGGCTAGAAGGAAAACAGGACATTGTGGACAATATGTTGATGCACATTCTACGGTGGGGCATAAAGTGGAGGAAGAGACCCGCCAGCTCCCCGTCACCAAGTACGGGCTGTCTCTGCTCACACTTTCCCAGCTCTCATGGTCATCCCCCAAACCAGCTTGTCCTCCTGACTTCTCAGGATTGACAAACCGTGCTGCAATTCCTCAGAGTAAAATTAGCGTCCTGCTTGGCGTGTGCACGAGTGGGTGCACATGCGCGCGCACACACACACCATCGCACACGCTGCCCGTGCATCTGTGGCCACTTGCCAACACCATTGCCCCCTCAGTCTTCCCATGCCTCTCCATTCGTTCTGCTGCCACCAGCCGGCTGTGCGTCCACATCCTTCCTGCCCAAGCCACCAGCAGAGACTCCCGATGAGCAACTGTTCTGATTTTCTGAGTGTGGACTGTTTATTCATTTGTGTGTGTCCTAGTATTTCTCCCTTCGCCAATTATAATTGTTTTCTCTCCTTTAAAATTCCAAAGCACTCTGCTGGTGCTTTCTGGCTTGCCCCTTGAAAGCCTGCCCTTTTTCTGTTTTCAGATTTTTTCTTTACTGAATGAATGAATCTTTAATTAGAAGCAGGACATTCGTCATGATAGTCTCTGCATCCCTGTAAAGCTTTGCTCTAAAGGTGCTCAATCAATGGGTGGTCTGAACCCCAGATATAGTGTGTAACAGTCATAGGTTTCCATATTTTATTCATTTGCTTTGTTGTTATCCTGGGGGGCCATGTAAAGTTGGGTGATTTTGAGGGATTCTCGGTAGCTTCATGTCTTGTTTTTCTAGCTTTCTTTTCTGCTGCGTCTACAAATGGGAGCTGTGCTCCTAGCATCGTCACTCGCTGTGAGCTCTTGACTGCTCACACGTACCTTCTCACCCTTCTGTGAACTCTCTACCCTTTGCAGTACTGTCTCTTCCTGGACCTCAGTTACAGTGACTGACCCAGGTGAACACAAATACCTAGATGGCAAGGGTGTGCTCAGCGTTGAATATGCAGGTATGAGGCTTGAGCCATTTGGTACAAATTTGGAAGATGAGTAATGCAAACAATATAAACAACAACAACAGTTAGCGTTCTGTTTAACAGGAGGTTGTTTGTTTGTTTGCCACTGCTAAGAATTGGCACACTCATGGGGCGCCTGGGTGGCTCAGTTGGTTAAGCGGCCAACTTCGGCCCAGGTCATGATCTCGCTGTTCGTGAGTTCGAGCCCCGCATCGGGCTCTGTGCTGACAGCTCAGAACCTGGAGCCTGCTTCAGATTCTGTGTTTCCATCTCTCTGTGTCCTTCCCTCTGCTCGCATTCTCTCTCTTTCTCTCAAAAGTAAACATGGAAAAAAAAAAAAAAGAAAGAAAGAGTTGGCACACTCATGTTGGCGCCTCTGACTGACAGCTTTTAGTTTCTTTCATTTCAGGGCTGGGGAGACTTGAAAGGGACAGAATGGAAAGACCCTTGAGTCTGTTCCCTCTGTTGTGCTTTTGTCTTGCAGAGAAGACATGTACTTTTATCTTGTGGAGGAGGCCCCTTGTCAGCCTGAGATAGGACCAGTCTAGCTCCCTGTGGATCAGCTGAGCTGGTTTGCTCCCCAACTTAGGACTCACTTCCTCCCAGCCCCCCACAGTTGAAGACCCTGAGACCAGAGCATGTGGAGCCTGCAAGGAGGGGGGGCTGGGGGGGAGAAAAAGAGATAATAGTGAAAATGGACCGTATAGAACTAGACTGGCTCTGGGTTTTATGGCCCTTTCATGAACAGTTTTCCAAAATCCTGTTTTGTAGGGTTGGGTCCTTTAAAACCTGGTGGTTTATTTACTGCTGCCAAATTCTCAAATCATTTTTTAACTGTTATTAGCATCTTCATGGCTAGACAAGGATAATTTCAACACGATCTTGGGAGAACACAGCCACAGTGTGTGTATACTTCTAGAGCAGGCTCATCTAGACTCTGCGGTCAAGTGTTGTTGGCGCTTCAGCTGTCACTGTGCTGAGTGGCTGGATTCTGGCTCTAAAGCTTGGGGATTAGGGAAATATTTGCTTTATAGACAGCTACTTGGGGGTGTGTAAAATAGCTAAGTCTTCATCTTCCATAATAAGAAGTCCCGAAAAAGTATCTAAATCTGCAAATCGGGAAATAGTAGTATAACCACTTGACGTTGGAAAAAAAATGGAGAGAAGTGGAAGAAGAAAGAGCCACAAGAATTGAAGTGTGTGTTTCTCTGGCGCAGGAGCTGAGATGGGGAGGGGCAGAACTGCTATTGAGAGAGTAAATGATACACGTGTATTGATTTTTTTTTTTTTTAAAGCAAGAATGTGGGGGTTTTCTCAATGGGGACTGTGGGAGGGGGGCGGTCAAGGGAGAAGGTGGGATCGGGAGAGATGCCTGAGTTACAGCAATCCTGGGTCCCCCTCCATCGGGGGTTTAAAGACCTTAAAGAGACACAACAGAGGTTGAGGTCTGCGGCTGCAAGTTCTCTTCCTCCTGCTGTTTTCTCTGCCTGGTGCTAGGAAGCAGTATGTCCACTGTGCAGATAATTAGCTGCAAATGTTTGGCTTGCGGGGAGACAAGGTTAGCTGCAGACATGCCAACTCCTTAGAATTACAGGTCTTGGAATTGGAAGGGATTTTGAGTTCCTATCAGATGAGCCAGCCTGCTTCCTTCTGGCAAATGAAGTAGGATTCGCCTCATTTGACAGCCTCGGTTGGGGAAGCAGCTCAGGGTCCACTGGGTGACTTGCCGAAGGTCACACAGCTAGTTCACAGTGGAGGAGCCAGGAACACCATCCCCCAGCCTTTCCAGCTCACCACTGCTATTTTTCTCGTCTTCTGTTGAATAATTATATTTCTGATATTCCAGCCATTCTATTTTTTAAACAACCAAGTACAGGCATTGTATTTTAGGGTTCTGTTGAACCCAAATTGGAAAGGGGAGAGAAAAGAAGATAAATTTAAGAGCAGTGGCCTGTGTGGCCCATTAATGTGACAGACTTGGAGCCTACTGAGTGAGTTTTGCAGCCCAGGGGTCCCCAAAATAGCAACTCAAAGCTTGACTATAGGAAAGCCTACCCTTATGTCCTTATGTTAGGTTGTTGTTTTTTTTTTTTTTTTTTTATGTTTGTTTATTTTTTGAGAGAGAGAGAGAGAGAGAGAGAGAGCGAGCGAGCAAGCCTGGGAGGGGCAGAGAGAGAGAGGGAGAGAGAAATCTCAAGCAGGCTCCGCACTGTCAATGCAGAGCCCAATGTGGGGCTCAAACTCACGAACTGTGAGATCATGACCTGAGCCAAAACCAAGAGTCGGATGCTCAACTGACTGAGCCACCCAGGTGCCCCTACCCCTATATAAGGCTTTGATTTTGTTTTTTGCCTGCCTTGTACGTTTTTACCACCATGACCTAAGTATTGTTTCTGGATCTGGGAGGCCCTTCTCAGTAGCGATTCCTAATTAAGCCCTAGTGCCTTAAGGCATTCATCCTGTGTAATGAGATCATCACTCTCCTGTGCACCTAGAATGGTATTAAACTGTGTACCGTCCTTTGCAGAAATGAGAAGATTTAATTCACATCATTTTGTGTGGGTCTGAACACTCTCCTAGAAGCCAGCTGAAGAAGGCTGATATTTGGGTTACGTTTGGCATTTCATCGTACCTTAGGCAGGCCGCCCTCCTTCATGTAGGAAAAACGTCATGTCTTTTACACCGTCGTCAGCTTCCAGCCATGTTTTGCCTAGACTGGAAGAACTTGGTCCTTCCTCGTGCCCTACGCTTGAACCCTTGACATCCTGTTTACTACAAGCTGCATTTTATTACTTTCTGGCTGTTCAGAGCAGTTGTCCCTAATGACATCCCTGACGCCTCCCACCCACCCCAGGGCTAAAGTATGGCTAGAGCAAGCGTTTGAAACCAGAATACTAAGAAGCAATTTGTTTTGTCCTGGATGGGCTTTTGAGCATTTACAAGTTGTGCTTATTTTCATTCCTTTTTTTTTTTTTTTTTTTAAAGTTTGTTTATTTTGAGAGAGTGCGTGCCACATGTGCGGTAGGGGCAGAAAGAGAGGGAGCAAGAGAATCCCGAGTAGGTCCCGCTCCACCAGTGCAGAACTGGGATCATGACCTGCAACCGGGGGTCAGACAGTGAACCAACTGAGCCACCCAGGTGCCCCATATACTTACTTTCATTCTTGATTAAGTAGGAAAAAATGAATTCATTGAGTTTTGTAATCTTCAAGGTTTCGTTTACAGAAGAAGAGTATATAGCCTGCCACAACATTTCCCTTTTTTTTTTTTGAAGTCTTTCCCACCTAATCCGTGCCAGCAGCCATTAAAACTGAAGGCAAATCTACCAATTTTGTGGGTTTTTTTTGTCAAATCTACCTATTTTGTAATAAATGGGGCTCATTTACTGATTTTTTCTAAGAAAGCAGTGACGTGTGACCACTGAGTATGCAGAGTTTAGAGGCTAGGGAGAGGCCTGCATTCCAGACTCGGTTCTGCCAGTACTTCACTATGATCACTGATCCTTTGGACCCACAGTCTTCTCAAGGTTGAATGTACTTCCTTTGAGCCTCTATTTGCTGGCCTCGGGGAAGGGAAGAAAAGGCACTGTGGTGTGGCACTGCCCCTGGCACCGTGCCCTGCACTCTCACATACGTGACTGAGCTTGGTCCTCACAATCACCCTGTGAGGGGCATGCTGACACTTCCTCTTCTGCGGATAAAATCACCAAGACTCCGAGCGCCAAAGCAACCTATATTCTGTTCTATACTCTGCCCACCCAGAATGCAAACTTCTGATCTGCTTACTGCCTTTCAGAGAAGTTTGACAAAAGGCAGTATGTATTCAGTAAGTTTCAGTAAATTTTACTTCTTTAAATCCATCAGATTCCCTTCATTGCAAAGTAGCTTCCTAAATGATGGTCTTTTCAACTAGTGCCTTGGCTTAAAACTACTTCAGTGGAGGGCGCCTGGGTGGCTCAGTGGGTTGAGCATCCAGCTCTTAATTTCGGCTCAGGTCATGATCTCCTGGTTCATGGGACCAAGCTCTGCACGGTCAGCAAGGACCCTGCTTGGGATTCTCTCGCCCTCTCTTCCCCTCCCCCACTCACTCGCTCTGCTTGTCTCTCAAGTAAACATTAAAAAAAAAAAAAACAACAAATACTTCAGTGAAGGTCTGAAGTTACCCTTGCCCCTGCTCGAAAGCCTCAGTCGCATTTTAGACGATCAGTTGATTAAAAATGTTTTCTTGGGCACCTGGGTGATTGGTTAAGCTTCTGACTTCAGCTCAGGTCATGATCTCATGGTTCATGAGTTCGAATCCCGCATCTGGTGAACAGCAGCCCCGCTTCTCTTTCTCTCCCACTCTCCGCCTCTTTCCCTCCCGGCCCCTTGTGGCACCACTCTCTCCGCTTCTCACTGACTTGCGCTCGCTCTCTCTTAAAAAAAAAAAAAAAAAAAAAAAAAAATGTTTCCTGTTGTCTCTACCTTTGGCATCTGGGGATTGGGCAGACTGGGGTGGGGAGACGCTAAGTAAAAGAGAAAACAGGTTGAAAATGTAAGCTCCTTCTACAAAGTTTAACTAGTGAAACTGATCTATGGTAGCTTGTTAAGAGAAGCAGAAATGTTTTGGGGGAGGGGCAGCCATAGGCTTTGGGGTTGACACCAGGAAGCAGTGTCCCATAACTGCTGCTGGCTGAGACCCAGCACTGCACTGGGTGGTGTGGAAGGTCTCAGAAAATGGGAGGGAGCTGCTTTATCTTCTAAATGACAATAATTACCAAGCTCACATTACATAGTGAGGGGAGGATCTTTTTATTCAACCTGTAATACCTACAGTGGCTTTAAATTAAAGCAGTTAATATGTCTGAGGCTCAAACAAAAGCTTTGAAATGCTCTCAATTTCAAGAAGCCCAAAGGCATTCTTGCTAGCCCTCCCACTTGAGTCTTTCTTCATTTACATGCACCTTATCTCATCTTTTTAAGTTGTGGGTAGTAGGATACTGTTCTTTGCATTTTACTAATTCATACAGAGGACGTATTCGGGGTTACCTGAAAGCCCGCCTTCCTGCTTGCAACCCTTCAGCCCCTTCCAGTAAATCAAGCTGTGGCTGTATCAGAGTCCTTTCCTTTCATATGAAAATTTCACCTAAGTTTAAAAACATTTTTTTAATGTTTATTTATTTTTTTTGAGGGAGAGTGAGAGTGAGAGCGGGGGAGGTGCGGAGAGAGAAAGGGAGACACAGAATCTGAAACGGGCTCCAGGCTCTGAGCTGTCAGCACAGAGTCTCCTGTGGGGCTCCAACTCAGGAATGGCAAGATCATGACCTGAACCAAAGTTGGATGCTTAACAGACAGCCACCCAGGCGCCCCTCACCTAACTTCAAAATTTAGAAACATAAGACTTTTTTTTCGATGAGTAGGAGTTTTGTTTTTGTTGTTTGATTTACAGCGAAAGAATGCCCACTTTATCCTCGGGCCCCAGAAAGCATAATGTCTTAGAGTCTAAGGCCAAAGTCGTCTCTTTCCCCCATTCTTGCAGCTGCCTCTTAGACCCAGTCCGCCTGCTAGCTGGGCCATGAAAGAGCACGTGCCTGGCTGGTTGCTTGCCTTTTTGAAAGAGGACACTTGGAACCTATGTAGGCCCTTAGGACAGGTGAGCCAGTGCTACCTGTTCCCAAAGACCTGTTGATAAAATGGGTGACAATTTCCTGTTTACCAAAGGAAAAAGGTCTAACAGGTGCCAAGGGGAAAGGAGTGCTGTACTAAAAAGAGACAACAGATCATCAAGCCACCCGAGCCAGGTGCCTTCGGAGGCACTTAACTATCCAGTGTACTGCCTTCTGAGAAGCAGAGGTGCCCAGAGTTTCGTGTCCTTAGTCTCCTTGCTGGGCCCAAGGTTGAGAGGAATGGTACATACTTCTATTTAGTGTGTGTATATACCTTTAAAAAAAACAAAACGAGGGGCGCCTGGGTAGTTCAGTTGGTTAAGCTTCCAACTCGACTTTGGCTCAGATTTCATGATTTCAAGGTTCAGGAAATCGAGCCCCATGTCCGTCCGCACTGTGAGAGTGGAGCCTGCGTGGGATTCTCTCTCTGCTCCTCCCCCACTCATGATCTCTCTCTCTCTCTCTCTCTCTCTCTCCCTCCCGCCCCCCCTCAAAATAAGCAATAAAATAAAACATTAAAAATGAGAATCCTTGCAATGGAAAGATTGATATTGGCATTGGATGCATCAGCTGTTGAGATCTATTTTGGTGGAAGATTGCAGTAAAAATAATACAAATTGTGGTCATAACTACTAGGTAGGCTCCTTTAAAAATGCAAAATAGCAGCATCTACAGACAAGGCAGAAGTGCTATTTAATGAATCTGAGGAAATCCTGTGGCCCTCGAATGAGCTAGGTAGCAGTCTCCATCAAACCCCTTGGATGTTCTTAAGAGGAGGGAAGGAGGGTTATTCTGACACTGTTAGAGCTCAGACAGACCTTGGAGATCATTGATTGCCCCCCCCCCCCTTATTTTACACATGAGGAAACTGAGGCCCTGAGAAGTTAAACAACTTGCCCAACGCCTATGGCCTAACCTGGCCTGGAATCAGTTCTTGGTGCAGTTTGTGCCTAACGTTGCTGTATGATTTCCAGATGACATGGTCTGGCTTCTTAAGCATTTCTTAACCTTTGTTTTCTATGCCTTGTTTAAAACGTGTCAGCCTGCTAACCTCCTGACGGGGTTTCTCAGAGTAGGGTTGGCTCCTTGCGCTGTGTGTTTGCTTCTGTCACCTCATGTGTTCCTGGGGACACAGGGACGATGAAGTGACTACTTGTTTGCCTTACTGAAGGTGGGCTTCATCCCCATTGTCTCCATCCCCAAGACGGGGAAGGAAATTGCCAGTTGCCAACCTTCTCATAGTCATAGATACACTGAGTAGGACATTCCAAGTGCCCCTTAGTAGTTCTAAGTGTCCAGGAAAGAACAGTCCTGCCCTAGGCACATTTTTCCTCTCCTGCGGGCATTGTTTGCCCACTGCTGCTGCCTTTGTGCTCGGCCCTTACCCCCTTTGGTAAAAAAACAAAGATTTAGCAGGAAAATCCAAGGGGAGTTGAAGGGATACACATAGCCTTGAAAACACTTGTTTCACTTTGAAATGCGTAGTCTGACCCACCCTGAATGCCCCAAAAAGCCCTTGGTCGACAGCCAGGATTCCATCCCAGGACGGGTAATTTAAGCAGACTGCCTCCTCAGCTGCTCTGGCTTCTTGGTTCTTTCTCTCCTTCTTTTCTTGAGCTTCCCTTGGTCAAAGAAGTTCTCCTTCCAAATGAAGAAGGCTCATTCCCAGACCCAAGGCATGTGAACAGATGCATGTGCTTCTGTAAGAACTTCCAGGTAGACCCAAGGAGAGGGTAGAACAGCCAAGTTTCCAAGAGTAAGAAATCCTTTTATAAGATATGCCTGTGCAGTAGGAGAGAGCCAGCTACAGGTTTCACATGAGACATGCATCTTCTAGTCTCCCTTCCCCATTCAGTCCAATTTCTACCCAAACCAGGCAGCATTGACCTTGGGGAAACAGGTAGCCTCCTCCCAGCATCTTTTGCACTTCGGATTTTGATTTATTTTCAGATATCATAACATTAAAGCCAGCTATGCAAAAGGAAAGTCTGTGCCAACTTTTGAAGCTCTGGTGTTTTTCTCTCATTTGTTGTTAAAATTCTGGGGAATTATGGGAAATAACTGACTAAGTAGGTCTTCAAAGTCTGGCCATTGGAAGCTTGCTCTTTTTGAAGAATTTTATTAGATGTTCACTGGTAAACTTGAACCTCTTTTTCTCTTCCTCTGAGCCTAGTTCTGACCTGTCCACCCATCTAGAAGGGAAGCCACCTGGCCTTGCCCCTGCCTGTGTCCCCCTGTTATGTCTGAACCCACATCCTACAGAGCACCCAGCCCAAACCCAAGAAACTTCCAGGCAAGGAATGGGTGCCTTTACTATCAAAGGTGGATTCCATCAGGCCACTCGTGTCTGTATTTTCCTGATTTTAAGGTTGGCAGTACCCGCTCATCTCAGTGCCCTCTGACTCTTGCTCCCATCCTCCCTTCCTTCCTTTTCTCACCTCCCTGTTCCTTCAAGTTTCTTCCTTATCAAAGTCATCTCAGCTTTCTGCCTTGTTAGAGGGCTTTAGAACCAGGCCCCACAAACCTTGTTCCTTTGAACAAATTCAGCATGACTTTTTAATTAGAGAACAATTCACATCCAGTCTTCCTGAGCTGAGTCCTTATTATTTAGCGTTAGAATATTCCATTGCATTTCTATTATTCAGTGCCTCATATTAGGTTGCAAACTTCTTAATGGAACATCTTTTTAATAATGGGCATTGACACTGATTCAGCGTCCAACCCAGACCCAGAGGCAGGATTTTCTGGAGGCTACATTTGCAGGTGGCAGTGGTTATGCTCGCTGTATCATGTTGCATAGGACCCCCCCCCCCACCAGGTCCACAGCAGTGCCTGCCCTCTCCGTCCACAGTGGGTGGGACAGAAGGCTCTCTGTCCCTGGATGTGGGGAAGCCTACTGTTGAAGCCTCCACATTTTTTCTTCTTGAGTTCAAACCCACAACAGAGACAACCCCTAGAGAGCAAGGTGAGTTTAAAGCACATCAGAGTCTTTGTTAAATTTTTTTTTTAACGTTTATTTATTTTTGAGACAGGCAGAGCATGAATGGGGGAGGGTCAGAGAAAGAGGGAGACACAGAATCTGAAACAGGGTCCAGGCTCTGAGCTGTCAGCACAGAGCCCGATGCTGATGTGGGGCTCGAACTCAACGGACTGCAAGATCATGACCTGAGCTGAAGTCGGACGCTTAACCGACTGAACCACCCAGGTGCCCCAAGAGTCTTTATGAGTTGAAGGTGAAGCTGTCAGATTGGTAGGTTGGTAGGTGTCATTAGCTTGTGCATACAAATAACAGATGTTCAGGAGTCTTGCTTGAGAGAGTGTGTGTGCATAGCTTAGGTGGGTGGCTTTTCTCCAGTGTGTGTGGAAGCCACAAGGAGACTTATGGGAGAGTCTGTTCAGAAGTGCAAGTGGACTGGGAGCCTGGCTGCCTCAGTTGGTAGAACAGGCGACATTTGATCTCAGGGTCGTGAGTTCAAGCCCCACATTGGGTATAGAGATTACTTAATAGGGCACCTGGGTGGTTCCGTCAGTTAAGCATCTGACTTCAGCTCAGGTCATGATCTCACAGTTCGTGAGTTCTAGCCCCGCATCGGGTGAGCTGAAGCCTGCCCGTGCTCCACCCTCTCTCCCTCTCTTTCTACCCCTTGTGCTCGTTCTCTCTCTCTCTCTCTCTCCATAAATAAATAAATAAAATTTTTTAAGTTCATATTTCCTTTTTAAAAAAAGATTAATAAAAGAAGAAGTGCATGTGGAAAAAAGATTTTTCCCCCTTGTTTCTTGGAGATGCCCTGCTAGTTCACTGCTTTTGTTTGTAGGTCACACTGCATGGCAAGATTTGTCTGATAGTACAGATGTGGAATAAGCCTTGGCTTTAATGGAGGCTCTCTTGCATGCTCTCCTGCTCAGAGTCCAGACACACCCAGAGCAGTCCAAGCATGGGTGTCAGCTCCGCCTGCAGTAGGCAGTGAACTGTGGACACACTTCAAAGCTTTCTAACCTTCTTGCTCCCTCGTACGAATTTGCCATTAGAGTAGGAGATATTTAACGGCTTTGCTCATTCTCACGTTCTCTGATAATGTCCAGGAAGCTTTGCACTTGATTGTGCAGTGGGAAGAGGCTGTTCAGGGTTAGGGAGGTAGGCTGGGTGCATCAGAAGGTGGCATATCTGGTTAGCTAATGAACACTGGGAAAACATGGGCACGCCTCATTTCTCAGAATGACTTTCTACACATTGTTAACCTGGACATAGTTCACAGCAAACAGGTGGAGGAGGGTGAACGGATGATTAACACAGAGGTGACCATGATGCCGAGTGCATATTACAGTGTTCGGTACGAGGGTAGCTTCTGACGTAAGAGATGACTGTCGTTTGGGGCGCTGGTTAAGAATTTAACTCTTGAGATTTGAATCACCCTGAAGGGCCCTTACCTACTCATTCAGGAAGTGTTTATTGAGATCTTCAGAAACTTTGTATTATGAGACCCCATCCATCCCCTTATCTCCTGGGTTTGTGTAAAGCAGGGTGCACCTTCTTACTTGGAGAAATTGTACTTGTGTTAATCACAGTAAAACACCTCTCAGAGTAGGCATTGGAAAAGACTTGTGTGAACTTGAGAAGCTGTGGTGTTGTGTCCTGAAATCCCACTGGGCTTGCTGATCAGGGGCCGCATTTCAGTCCTGCTCTGCAGTGGCTGCCCCGCCATGGTCTCTCAGAGTCTGTTTTGCGGCCTGTGACGTGGAGACAGTATTCCACCTGTACCCGTGCCCCCGTGTCGCCAGGGTCTGGCACACTGCATGCACTTGCACGGTCTGAGATGACTAAGAGCTCTTTGCTTTATTGTTCTGTCTGGTCCACAACCCCCTCCCCTGTGTGTTCAGTCGGTACCTCTGAAGACGTGAAGAAAGAGCGGGTCGGGAGGTCGAAGACAAGACAGACTCCAGAAGAGAGTCAAAACTACTTGCGCGTCCGTTTGGTTTCTTTCAGTTGCTGGGATTTGAGGAGTAAATAGCAATTCTTCCCCAAGTTCTGAACTACTGAGGGGAAAAAAAAGACAGGAGACCCTTAATGAGTGAGGATGCCAGTCCTGGCTGACATCTGCGGGAAGCAGACGTCTCGGGCTGGGACCTCTCGATCAAACGGACCTGCCCCACCAGGCACGGGCGCTGGACCTCCAAAGCCTCCCACAGTGGGTTGGCCCTTGGCCTCCAAGCAGGCCGCACAGTCCCCAGAGTGGTTGCCAGTACGTGCTGTTTGCCAGGCAGGTGGCTCCCAAGAGGCAGAGCAGAGAACGAGCAGACGCTGCGTGCTGCCCGGTTCCTCTTGCACTGCTGTGGAGAGGAGTGAGGGCCGGACACAGGCAGGAGTGGGATGCGGGCGAACTGCCACGGAGGAGCCAAAAGTGAGGGGAAAGCACACCCAAGTGATGAATCCCACGCATCTGGGCTTAAGTTACCAAAGGGAATCGGCCCACACCATTGGGACACCCTAGGGTAGATCGCAGGCTGCAGCCTCGACTGGATCCAAGCTCAAATGGCTCTGGGAGGGGGTGGAGGGGCTGCCTTCTCTTAGTTTTGCTTCACTTCCTCCCTGGAAGGTGCTTTCCCTGTGCCCTGGCCAGGATTCCAGGCTTTTAGGACCCATAGATCTTCAGAGAAAAAGACGGCATCTTTTCTGACCTCTCCGTGAAAAATCTCCGTATTAACCTCAGAGAGGACCGTGTAGCCATACCTGAATTAGTCACTCTGGATGGAGGGATCAGAAACAGGCATCAGCTCTGTCTCACTTGGACCAAACAGAATTGGAGAAAAAAAATCAGGAGGGTTGGGTTGCCAAAGGGATGCCACACATGTCCACTAAGTTTTTAAAATTAACGTAGTTTTGCTGCATAATGGGAATATGGGTGTCTTTGTCCTAAATACTTGTCCCATTTTTCTGGGCATTCGTTACTCAATAAGTTGGGGGAGAGGGTGTAAAAAAAAGAAATAAGCAAATGAGACAAGGGGAATAGAAGATTGAGAAATGAGAGCCAGGAAGGAGTTCGTCGATACTTGCCAAAAATAGGACACCTAGATATAAGGAAAACCTTTTCATTGGTTTGGGGAAGAAAAGGACCTGTGACTCTGAGGATGCAGAGGGCGGGTGGGTGGTTCTGAGGATTCTTGGTTTTGAAGGTGGTGGCCACCGTCCATCAGATCCATCACCTTCCAAAGACCCTGTCACAGAGGATCCAATCTGAACTCGTCTCTACCAGGAAAGGAGTTCTGCACTCAGGTCCAAAAGAGAGGGGCCTGCATTCTCTGTGCAGCTGTCTCTGTCACTTCCAGCTTCCAGTGACCCTCAAGGCTTGCCTTCAACCCAAAGATTACAACATCTCTTCCTGGAAAGCCAGTGCCTACGATACCCTTGAGGTAGCCTTATTTCTGACATTTTGCCAGGATCAGCTCTGCACAGAAACATTTGGGTTCGATCTTGGCTTATATGCATCTCCTCTGCTCACCAGAGTCCTTTGCAGCCAGGGCTACCAGTGGTGTAACCGTTCTTGATCAAACTGGGATGTACCCACAGGAGGCCTGATGTAGTGAGCCCTTTCCCCAAAGCCTGGTGGCTGCTCCCACATTTGAGAAAACAAACCCAACTTTTCCAGGGTCTTGGTGGCTGGCTTTCTCTGCCCCTTGAGCCAGCCACATCATGTTTAGACAATCTGGCCCTTCAGGGGTCCTGGTGCTTCCCACAGCCAAGATAAACTCCAGATTTCGGTAAGTCCGGCAAGACACCAGAGTGGGGGGTAGACGGCGTGTTAGGTTTTGGTATGTGGGCTTGGTTTTTGTTTTCATTTTAATTAACTCTTGGTTACCTCCCTCTAAACAGACAGCTACAGACAGTTCTTCTAATTCCTCCCAGAAGAGGGAACAACCTACTCGGACAATCTCCTCTCCCACATCCTGTGAGCACCGGAGGATTTACACCCTGGGCCACCTCCATGACCCATACCCCACGGACCACTATCACCTCGAACAGGTGGGCGGCAGTCTGGTTCCTTTGAGGGCATGGGGTGGATGGTTCCTGATCTGGAACAGCCTCCTCCTTCCATGTAGCCCGCTGCTCAAGCCCAGGCCTTCTCTGTTCCCCATATTGACGGTGGTGACGGCAGCTCGTCCTTAGTTTTCTGTGTGCCAGACCCCTTGCTAAACCTTCCGTGTGCTTAATCTCATTGAGTCCTCACAAATTATCCCACAGGGCAGGTCCTGGGCCTCCCCGGTTGATGGAAGAGAAGGCTGAGGTTTAGAGAGAGAAAGTCCTTGATGGAACAAGTCTCAAATGCAGGCGTGTGTTCTCCACGGGGCTATGCTATCTCCTGAGTTCCTCTGTCCAGAGGGCTTCCTGGCTTTGTGTGAAAGCCCAGAGCCAGGATCGGGACTAAAGAATGCTGTCCGCTTGGCTCAGGCACCCTGGCATCGCGGGTTACAGGCCCAGGCTTGCTTGGGGGATGTAGCTGGAGTCTGGCATTCAGTGATTCAACAAATATTTACCAAGCGGCTGTTTGGCAGAGTAGGCTCCCAAACTGTGGGGCATGGACTGGTGCCTGTGGGGGTGATGTGGCCACCGGTGTGCTTTGGAAAGAAAAAAGGAGCACAGGGTTGTTTTGGTTTAGTTTGTTTTGTTTTTGTTTTTTTTTTTAACATAAAGCTAGATTTATAAGACTCTAAAAAATTTTGTGTGCTTCCTAATATTTTGGCATTAAAAAAAATTTTTTTTAACGTTTATGTATTTTTGAGAGACAGAACACAAGCAGGAGAGGGGCAGAGGTGCCTGGGTGGCTCAATCAGTTAAGCATCTGACTTGGGCTCAAGTCATGGTCTCACGGTTTGTGGGTTCAAGCCCTGCATCGGGCTCTCAGCACAGAGCCCGCTTCAGATCCTCTGTGTCCCTCTCTGCCCCTCTCCCGCTCTCTCATAAATAAACATTTATATATTATATATATATAAAAGACAAAATCACATTATGGTAGCTAGAGAGGGGAATTGACCCTTTGAATCACCTTACTTCACAAAATAATTAGCAAAATCTCTTTCTGCTCCCAAGATTTGTTTTTATTAATCTAAGATTGTGATTTTCTCTGAAACTGTCAAGAATCTAACAAGAATTAGGCAACATGTGTGAGGCATGGCCCCTGCCCTCTAGGAGCTCACAGTCTGGTGGGAGTGATGGATAAATGTAATTGCCATGAGATAAATTCTACGGCAATATTCTAATCATGGTAATGGCAACAGGTGTCAGCCGCATCCTGTGTGACAGTTGTGTGTGCACGCTGCACAGATTCTCGTCGTTCTCGAGGTAGCCCTGTGCTGAGAGAGAATCTGAGTCTGCGGCTTTACTCTGGTGGGCTCCCTCAGAGCCGTTCGGAGGACCTCAGGAGTAGAAGATCTCACACTGCCACAACGAGGGTGCTCCGGGGGAGGCAGCCTTACCGACCCACAGAGATGCCGGTGTCATCCTGGGGGGGAGAATGCAGATCTGGGGGCTTTGAAGGCAAGGGAGCATGGCTCTAGGGTCCAGCTTGCCTGAGCTCACATTCCAGCTTGCGTTTGACCATCTGTGAGATCCTGGTGGGATTCAAACCCAGGCACTCCGCCTCCAGATCGGCACTCCTACCCTTTCTATATTTTCCAACCAGATGACAAGGTACTTGTATTATAGCTGCTGGTATCCCTTTTTGCTATTTTGACCATGACCCACGGTGCAAAATGCATCTTGTATTGTGACCTGGAATGCAGATAGTCCCTACACACAGATAACCCACATATGCTACCCTTGTAACATGCAGTGCACTCCAGTATTTTTGTTTCATTGGGAAAAAAGCAGGTCTTAGAAAAGAACACACTGTACAATAACAGGTGAAACTAATCTGTTAGAAATCAGGATGGTGGTCCTCCCACCCCTGAGGCGTAGAAGGGAACTCAAGGGAGGGGGGCAGTGTCCTAGGGAGGTCTCTCAAATTCTGCTTCTTGAGCTAGGTGTGTTTAGCTGTCGAAAATTCAGAGTGCATTTTTTCCCATACGCACACTTTCCCCCCTCTATGGTAGTACTTCCACAAAAGGGAAAAAAGATCTCCTGACCCAGGAATGGATCAAGGATCACAATTTGAAATACACCTTCAACCCAGGGGATGTTCAGTAGTTATAGGAGCAGTGAGTTTCTTCCAGAAATGTCTTCGTCAAGGCGAAAGGTACCTAGTGGAGCGTTTTTTCTCTTCTCTTTTCGGCGCGGCTATACAACCATGTCTCCTTTTACCGACCCCGTCCCCCCGCCCCGGGCAGCCGATGCCAAGGCCTTACCGCCAGGTGAGCTTCCCGGACGACGACGAGGAGATTGTGCGCATCAACCCCAGGGAGAAGATCTGGCTGACCGGCTACGAGGACTACCGGCACGCACCAGTGCGGGGCAAATCCCCCGACGCCTCGGAGGACGCCGACTCCTACGTGCGGTTCGCCAAGGGCGAGGTCCCCAAGCACGACTACAATTACCCCTACGTGGACTCCTCGGACTTCGGCCTCGGCGAGGACCCCAAAGGGCGCGGGGGCGGCGTGATCAAGACCCAGCCGTCCCGGGGCAAGTCCCGGAGGCGGAAGGAGGACGGCGAGCGCTCCCGGTGCGAGTACTGCAGGGACATGTTCAACCACGAGGAAAACCGGAGGGGCCACTGCCAGGACGCGCCCGACTCTGTGAGAACTTGCATCCGCCGGGTGAGCTGTATGTGGTGTGCGGACAGCATGCTCTATCACTGTATGTCGGACCCCGAGGGAGACTATACAGATCCGTGCTCGTGCGATACTAGCGACGAGAAGTTTTGCCTCCGGTGGATGGCTCTTATTGCCTTGTCTTTCCTGGCCCCCTGTATGTGCTGTTACCTGCCCCTGCGGGCCTGCTACCACTGCGGGGTGATGTGCAGGTGCTGCGGGGGGAAGCACAAAGCGGCCGTGTGACTCAGTTTCCCTCCCTCCTTTCCTCCTCCCACAGCCACAGGGGAACTTGTCTCTGACATACTCTCACCTTCTTTCTTGCTCCCTGGTACCTTGAGGCGCTATTCCAGCCTGGGGAGCCCCCCTGGTGAACTCTGCACTTTCCCCTCTCCCCACGCAGCCCCCACCAGCCACCCACTCTGCGTCAACCACACACCCATACACGCAGGCACACGGTGTTCTAAGGAAAGGAACCTCCGCACAGACACTTGTGTACTATTACCAATCTGTAATCAAGCTAACTGTCTTCTACATGTGTTGATTTCTTGTCTTTCCTACCCACCTCTTCCAGCGCAGAGGCACCTGCAGTCGGAACTGCTGATTTGGGGTGGGTTTTGTAGTTGGTTTTCTAGGAGATCTTTCTCATGGGTCGGCTTGCCGGTTGCTAAGGAGCAGCGGATTCCTGCAGATAGGTAACGTCAGAATGATGAAACCCTACCAGAAGTATTGTAACCTGCAGTCAGATTATGTATAGGAGGTGAGCTAGTTAACAAACGTCTACCACAAAACAAGATCGCTTTAACTTTTGTAAACCCAAATTTGCCAAGTAAGCTGCAGTTTCTATTTGGAGCCCATAAACATTTCCTGTGCCCTCCCCCTAAAAACCTGACAATTATTTACTGATGGAAAACATTCACCCACAAAAATGAGAATTGAGCCTTAACTTCAGATTAACTTGTGTGAATCAGGAAATTCCATAAACTGCATTGCATCCTCTTAGACCAGGGGTAGAAAAAGGGGGTTTCAGGTTTGTCTGAGCTTCCCCAGTTACCCCTAAAGTAGAACTTTTTAAAACTGTGTCACCACCACTTCTAAAAATTTAGCAATATTAGAAGAAAACACTAATGAAGTTCTGCTCATTGTTTTGCAAACAAGATAGACTATTCACACACAAACCAGTGTTCTCCAAAGAGTTCCAGTTGAGAAACACTGAAGGTGTGGTAAAGAAAATTAGAAGGAGCTTCCTCCCACACCCCCACTGGCTATTTTCTCTTAATGGGGGGAAATTTTAAATGTCATAAATATGAAGAGTGGTGGGTTGCATTTTGTTTGTGGGTTTCTGTTCTTGTTTTCATCCTGGACTGATTCTCACATCACCAAATGCTTTGTTTATACTTGGGGGAAAAAAACAAGGCCATATGTAAAAACCCTTCCAATGCCTAAGTGTCTTTCTCCTGCATCTCAAAAACCCAGACTTGCCAATTTGGGTGCACAGATGGTTAGGTCAGCAGTCTGGCTCTACCTTCACCTTGCCATGTAGGAGGCTTCTAATTAGCTGGAAAAGAGTATTTTTCTAGTCTATTGCAAGGAGTAGCCAAATCTTGTCGCAGAAAGAAAAGTGAAGAGTGAGTGGTACCTAGCATAGTACAATCAGAACGTCATGGAGACCATAAGGGACAGGCTTGTCAAAGTTGGCCGTTCTTCCTGCCATGATCTTCCTGTGGTAGTTGCCAGCTCAGGGCACAGCCTGCTGTCTGTGTCTCCACTTCCCCCCATCCCTTCTCTGTTGCACACAGGGCATCAGTCTTCAAGGAAAGAGACTTTTTTCCAGTCTGCCAATCATATTGGGAAAGTACGAGCCATGCTTACCTTCATGGAACATTTTCAGCTCATCTGAGCACCCGCCGCCTTTCTTTAGTCAGATCGTCGATGTAAATACCCAGTGTGCTTACGAGTTAGTTGGTAGACATTTTCATATGTTGGAGTGAATGGTGTGGCCTTCCAGTTTGGAAAAGTTGCAGAGAGCTGTCAGTCTGGTGATGGAAGAAAAAAGAACTGCTTCCCAGTCTGGAAAACATCTAGAAAACCTTCAGCCAGCCTCCAGATGCTGTCGAGAGGCCATTGCCCCCCACTCTCCAATCCTGAGGTATTTCCTCAGGGCCTTTCTCAAGGTCTCCTCTCTACAAAGCACAACACTAATGTATGTTTTGTTAGACCTCAGTTCCGAGTGCCCCTATTTATTTCAGTAAGAATACACATGTCCCCGCCACTTTTTGTTTGTAGTCTCTATTTACTTGTTGTTTCTATCTTTTTTACCCCTTGTCCTTTTCCACCCTTTTGAAGAGTTATGCTAGTGAATCTTACTTCACATATACGTTTTGGTTTGTGAAGGCAGCGGTTAAGGGCACAAGGACAGCCATGGGGACATTTATGTAAATACGTTTCTAATTGCCACACTGCAGCTGAACAGTGTGTAGTATTTTCCCAGTCAGCTTTGCCATACTGACGTCAATCATTTGAGAGAAATTATTCAGATTTTATTTTTGTATCTGTGGTAACAAAACATTAACCAAAAGATTTGTTTGGAAGCTTCCTCTGACCACCCCCCCACCCCCCAGCTATTTGCTCACATTAACAAATTAAAGTGCCTGAAGCATAATTCATTCTTCACCTGTATACTAAAAAAAAAAAAAAACCTGTTGTATTGATTTTTTTATAATAAGCCTTTTTACCTCTGTGTAAAAAATATATATACAAGTGTATGATGTACATTTTAGTTCTTAACTTTTTTTTATGGTTTCTAATATGTATGACCAATGTAGCCATTGCTTTAAGATGTACCATGTAAATATAAACACATCCTATCAGACCGCTGACTTTGGGGTATTTGTCTGGCAGAAGGGTGGGAGGGGCGGTAGAGCCTTGGCACATGCGAGAGTTCTCGCACACAGGCTGGGAAGGGGTTTCCTCTGGAGAAGGACGCGTGGACGCTGCTGTTTTGGTGAGGCCCTTCCCGGCCGTGGCTATGTCATAGTCCCCGGGGGAGACTGCAGCTTCTCGGGCTTGGATGCTTCAGGGGAAAGGAATGTTGTGTGTCACAGCCCCGGGAACACCCCCTCTTCCCAGGCCTGGCCTCCCCCACGCGTGCTCCTCAGAGGGAACAGCTGCGCTGCTTGTGAGGTATTTTCCACCAATTCCTGCGGAACCTCGGGTGGGTATGTGTGGAGTTTGGTAGACCGTTTCTCACTGCAAACAAGGGTTAAGACGGCAAGACCCCCGGTCTCCTCAGAGTGACGTTTGGCCCACTTTCCCTTCCATGTGGACTCTTTGGGTGCTCAGAAGTGACGGTCCTCTGGAGAAAATAAAGTGTGGGGTCTTTTAAGGGTCACAGAGGAAGGCCTCAGCTCCTCTCTAGAGAACCGAGTAGGGGCCTTAAAAAGACATGTCGAGGGGCCCTTTTAGTTTTAACTCTTCCAAGCCACAGGCAGGGGTGAAAAACAACAGGAGATTCTGGAAATAGGAAAGGAAGAGGAGAGAATTCGTAAAGATTAGTAATTAAGAGATTAATATAGAACATGAAAGCTGTTTAGAGTACGAGAGGCATAAAGATTATAGATTATTATAGTGGGGTGAAGAGCCAGCATGGAGGAAGTAAGAACATTCAACGTAAAACATGTTTTCAAGAAGTTTGATGGTAAAGGACTAATCGGGTTGCTCTGAAATAGAACTGAATTAAGAAAACAAGTTATTCTCTGCCAGGACAGTGTGTGTGTATTTACTTGTTGTGACACCGTGAATAAATTGTTAACGATTTTTTTTTAAGTGAGAAAAAACTGGGAAGTCCCCTCCAGAGCCGCATCAGGGACCGAAATCTTACCTGACCCTCATGCCCCCACCCCCCCATAAGGCATATGCCTCCTATCATTCATTTGTTCACAGTTGAGTAGCTGAACTATAGAAGGGGTAAGTAACAATAAGTAACTATCACATGACTATGGTCATGTGATGCAAGGACTGAACCAGCCCTAGCCTCGCGCTCATACCTCTGCTCACCTTCCTTTTTGGGCTTGAGAAAGGGGGCAAGGGCCAAGAGTCCTCCCGGCTCCCTTGGGCCCATCAGGCTGCCTCAGGATTAGCTGGTCATCTGGCGCCCCGTGTGCTCAGCCAGGCGCTGGGCACGTTACACACGTCACCTCTTCTAAATCGCCACAGAAAAAAGGGATCGTCTGCACTTAACAGGTGAGAAAGCAGACACGAACTCCATTAATTCCATCATGTTTGTTGGGCTGTCTTTCTGCCATTGTTCTCCATTAGCCCTTGGGCGGGTGACTTCACCTTTCTGACCTTTGGTCTCAGGTATGAGTGGAGGAATACCTGTCCCCAGCACGTCGGGAAGGTCAAATGATGTGCTGCAGTTAACAGCGCAGTACACAGTAGGTGCTTTCAAATGCTAGTCCTTTCCCCAGCTCCTCCTGTATTCCGGAAACCTGCGGAAACAGAAGTTGAAGTCACTGTGGCTATTTTCTGAGTATTTAGACCTACCACCTCTATGTCAAGATTCCTTTTCCTTAACCTCTCTGCAGTTCTAAACGGGGTTCTGATCCCTTGCAGGCCCTTCCAGGTAGGTTAATGGCCCAGGGAATGGCTGCGTTCCTCAGGGATCAAAGCCTGCAACTTGCCAGAAAATTGGTGGCCTCTGAGCAGTTCTGCCGAGAGGGCTGGATCCGGCTCAGCGGATTTGACCGGGATCGGAGCGTGTTGTCTTACAGAGCGCCGCTATCCTAAACTTTCCCGCCCCCTTTGGTGGCCTTGACCCCTGCAAGCCTGTGCCCTCCTCTCCTGGGCCTCTGCTCCACCACTGCTGGTTACCACCCCGACACCCCCAACAGTAGGCACCCCCGACAGAAGCAAGATGTCTTCCCAGGGGAAAAATTGTTGCAAGAATTCTGTTTTACAGGGACTCCCTCCCTGTGAATGAGGGGCCAGAGCTTGTGTAAGCGTGCCAGCTGCTTGCAGGCATTCTTACCGCAGGCTTGTTGGGCTTTCCAGTTTGTGGGGGGAGATGGTTAGAAACACCACACTTGGCCTGCTTACCTAGGCCTGAACCAGATGTGTGGAATGAAGGGAGATGGCTATGGTGACATCTTGTACACCAGACCCTAGTTGTGACCTAGGGGATCCGGGCCCACCGGTCTCCTCAGCTAGAGCAGCCACCAGGCTAGTGGTCCCCTCAAGGCAAGCTGACCACACAGGGCAGGGTTGGGTGGAGGTGGGGCTGGGACCCAGCAAGTAGCAAGGAGGAAGCTCCGTATTTACCAATGAGGAATAAAACCGGTTCTGTGATAGCCATGCCTGGGAGGTACCTTTGTCCTCTCATCTGTCTCTTCTCTCATTTCTTTTTTCAAAATCAGAAGTTGGAGGCAGGTGCTCTGATTATAGAAGTAATATACATAGTCATTATAAAAATGTCATATAGTACAAAAATATAAAATAGAGTGTCCCGTGTGTTGCCCCGGGTTGGCATAACAAAGTACACACTGGGTGGCTTAAACAATGGAAATAAGAACTTTGTCCAGTTGTGTTTTGTTGATACGTATGTACTTGTGACCGTTTGTTCAGTTTTCCGGCTGTTTTGCGGTTCCTTTCTTCCTTTTTCTTCTCTTGCTTTTCTCCTTTGCAATTTCGTGATTTTCTATCGTTATATACTTCCATTCCTTTTCTTTATCTTTTGTGTTTCTACTATAGGTTTTTGCTTTGTGGTTCCCATGAGTCTTACATATGACAACTTACAATAACAGTCAATTTTAAGTTGATAACAACTTGAGTTTGAGTGCACCCTAGCGCTCTATGTTGTTACTCCCTCCATTACACTGGTTTTGATATCACGTTTTACATTTTATCTTGTGTATCCTTTAACTAATTCTTATAGTTAGGCCACAAAACAAGGCTTAATAAATTTAAGAAGTTTGAAATCCTGTCACAATCACATTTTCTAATCACAGTGGTGTGAAACTAGAAATCAATTATAAGAAGGAAACTGGAAAATTCACAGATAATGTGGAGATTTAAAAACATGCTACCAAACAACCAGAGTCAAAGAAAAAAAAAAATCCACAGAGAATGAATGCATGTATTAGCAAGTAAGAACTCAAATGCCCTACTTTACATCTCAAGGAATTGGAAAAAGAACAAACTAAGCCCAAAGTTGGTAGAGGAAGGAAATAGCAAAGTTCAGGGTGGACATGAAGGAAAATGAGACAAAAAAGACAATAGAGAAGACTGATGAAACTAAAATCTGGTTCTTTGAGAAAATAAACAAGATTGGCAAATCTTTAGCTAGAACGGCCAAGAAAAGAGAGGACTCCAATGAATAGAATCAAATGAAAGAGATCGTACAACTGATATCACAGAACTACAAAGGATCTTAAGAGACTACTATGAGCAATACTATGCCAATGAACTGGACAACCTAGAAGAAATGGATACATTCCTAGAAACATACAAGCTACCAAGACTGAATCAAGAACTAAAAACTTGGATGTATTGAATCAGTCATGACAAACTTCCCAGGACCAGAGAAGTCTACCAAAGTTTAAAGAAGAATAAACATCAATCTTTCTCAAACTCTTCCAAAGAACAGAAGAGGAGGGAACACTTCTAAACTCATTTTATGAGGCCAGCATCACCCTGATACCAAAATCTGAAAAGGACACCACAATTACAGACCAATATCCCTGGTGAACACAGATACAGAAGTTCTCAACAAAATATTAGCAAACCAAACTCAACAAAACATTAGATCATAAACCATAATAGAGTGGGATTTATTCAGGGAATGCAAGGATGGTTCGACACCTACAAATCAATCAACGGGACATACCACATTAACAACATGAAGGATAGAAATATGGTCATCTCGATAGATGCAGAAAGCATTTGACAAAATTCAACATCCACTTACGGTAAAAATTCTCAACAAGGTGGGTATAGAGAGAATGTACCTCAACAAAATCCAGGTCATAATGACAAGTCTACACCTAACATCATACTCAGTGGTGAAAGGCTAAAAGTATGGTATTGGCATAAAAATACACATAGATCAATGTAGCAGAATAAGGAACCTAGAAGTAAACCCACTTCAATTAATTTACAATAAAGGAGACAAGAATATAAATGAGCTGGGAACATTGGACGACCACATACAAAAGAATAAACCGGACCACTCTTACACCATACACAAAAATTAACTCAAAATGGATTAAAGACTGACCTGAAACCATAAAACTCCTGGAAGAAAACTAGGCAGCAAGTCCCCTGCCATGCATCTTGGTGATGTTTGTTTGGCTTTGACACCAAAAGCCAAGGCAACACATGCAAAAATAAACAAATGGGACTGCATCAAAAAAGCTTCTGCACACTGAAGAAAACCATCACAAAATGAAAAGGCAACATACTGAATGGGAGAAACTATTTGCGAACCATATCTGATAAGGGGTTAATATCCAAAATATATAAAGAACTCATAATTCAATAGCAAATATACATATAAAGAAGTGGGCAGAGGATCTGAACAGACATTTTTTCCAAAGACTCACAAGTGGCCAACAGACAGCACAAGAAAAGGTGTTCAACAACACTCATCATCAGGGCAGTGCAAATCAAAACCACAATGAGATATCGCCTCATACTTGTTATAATGCCTGGTATCAAAAAGACAAGAAATAATGAGCGTTGGGGTGCCTGGGTGGCTCAGTCAGTTAAGCGTCCAACTTCAGCTCAGGTCACGATCTCGCGGTCCCGTGAGTTCGAGCCCCGCGTCAGGCTCTGGGCTGATGGCTCAGAGCCTGGAGCCTGCTTCCGATTCTGTGTCTCCCTCTCTGCCCCTCCCTCGTTCATGCTCTGTCTCTCCCTGTCTCAAAAATAAATAAACGTTAAAAAAAAAAATTTTTTTTTTTTTTAAAGAAATAATGAGTGTCGGCAAGGATGTGGAGAAAAGAGAGCCTTTGTGCACTGTTGGGAATGTAAGTTTGTGCAGCCACTGTGGCTAACTGTGGGGTTCCTCAAAAAAATTAAAAATGTTACTACCATATGACCCAGCAATTCAACTTCTGGGTATTTATCTGAAGAAAACAAAAATACTAATTTGAAAAGGTACGTACACCCCATGTTTACTGCAGCATTACTTACAGTAGCCAAGATACTGGAAACCACATTAGTGTCCACTGAAGGCTGAATGAGTAAAGAAATGTAGTCTATATACACGTTGGGGTATTTTTCAGCCATTAAGAAAAAATCTTGCCGATTAGGACAACATGTATGATAGACTTGAAGGCCACTATGCTTAATAAAATAGGTCAGAAAGAAACACACAGATCTTATAATCTCACTTATATGTGGAATCTTAAAAAACAAAAAAGAGACACCACAGACACAGATCAGAGAGGTGGTTGCCAGAAGTGGTGGGGGGTAGTGGTCTAAAGGTACAAAATCCCATCATGTTGTAAGTAAGTTCTGGAGATGTAATGTATCACATGGTGATCATAGTTAATATTATCATATTGGGTATTTGAAAGCTGTTAAGAGAGTAGATATTAACAGTTCTCATCACAAATTTGTAGCGACATGTGCTGATGGATGTTAACTAGATCATTACGATCTCTTGCCTTATATACACATATCAAATCAATATGTTGTACACCTCAAACTAATACAGTAATTATAACTCAGTAAAAAGTAAAGCAGCAGCAATGAGAATAGAACTGTCTTCTGTTTAGGTAGACATTAAAACAATCTGCAAAAAGCCTGTGACTCTCATTGAAAAATTTTAAACGTGGTTATTTTTCATTAGTAATGTTATTTATGTTCACATGCAAAGGGCTTATTATTGTTTCAAAATAACTTTTTAATAAATGTCTTAAAAGTTTCTCCATTTTAATTTCCTCTATAGACATACCAAGAGCTACTAAAGCTTTTTGTCGTCCTCGGTAACTTTCAAGAGGATAGAGGGACCTTGAGAACCAGAAGTTTGTGGCCTCTTCCCCTCCGTGGTTAACAGGCTCTTTCTTAGTTTTGCCCTTACTCTCTTCAAACGCAGCTTTGATCTGGCTCTTCTCTTTTTTTTGGTACTTTATGTTATCTGATTTTAGCCAGCAGTCTTTATATCTCCTTTCCTAGCTCAGACTATTTTGTCTTTCTAGTTCCTTCTTTAGCCAGTTCCAGTAAGGCCATATCTTCTTGCAGCAGCTATCTGAGGTTAGCATGTGTTTCTTATTGAACAGTAATGTCCAGAGAGACGTGCTGCCCCGAGTCTGGAGAGTGGTTTTCCTCTCCTTCAGGCTCCACCCTCTTTTCATTGGCCCTTGGTGGTATTCGCACGGAGAGCCCTCTATCCAAGGGCTCAGCCTTGTCCATCACTCAAGGTAAATGTGACATCCTTAGCCTCCCACTTGGGTACTGGCAGCTTCCTCTGTGGATCTACGCCTGCTTAGCTCAGGTGTTCATGCCTACCGAGGATTACCTGGGATATTTCTGAACCAGCCAACGTTTCTTCTGCTCCACTCTTGGACTCTGGTGAGGCTGGGGAACCCAGGGTAGTCTGCAGACCTTTGAGCAGCCATTCCCCACCCCCTTACCTTTTGTACCAGTTGAGGTTCCTCCAGCAACTAAAGATCTGAAGAAACAGTGCACACCTTTAGCCATTCTTGCACTGTGGTGCATGCTGGAAATCACTGTCATTGTTGCTTTGGAGAGAGGCAGAAAAAGGAGAATGAAATGAGGCTGTGCCTGACCGGAAGACCAGTCCTGCCTTCCCCAGGTGGAAGATCATCACTGACAAAGGGGCAGAGTAAAACAAAACTATTTCTTTCCTTTCTGGGGGCTGTCTGTCCTATTCTGGTTCAGAGGGGCCAACACAAATGGTGTGAAATCCAAGAATATTCTTCTAAACGCATCCCAGTGGACAATGTGGTTAGTGAAAATTCTGCCTGGATTTTGGCTCGCAGCCTCCGTGTGGTCACAGGGCTGTTGGCGGTTTTCACGTTGGTGTGGGACTTCTGGGAGTCGCGGGGGATGCTGCAAGGGGCTATCACGTGTGTCTGGGCCGCTCCTGCACTCACCTGGGAGTCTTTGGAATTAGTATTTGTGGCTTGATGCAAAAACCATCCCACGTTCCTTTTTTTGTCAAGCCTGGGCAATAACTACCTCTGTCTCATGCTTTGCCATGCTCCATTAGTAACTATGGTTGCCTTTTGAGCGTCTTCCAGAAAAGCCTTCCCCTGCCAGAAGAGAGAGAACTGATCATGTCTGCCCAGCCCTGAAAGCTGACATTGTAAGCCATCTCACAAAACCACCCTGTGCACTGTGCAGCGCAGGAGAAAGGGCGAGGAAAAGAAACACGGGACTCCAGGCTGTGGTCCCTTTCTGAGTCTACCTTCTGGGGCCAGGAAGTCACGGTGTGGTTCCTGCGTGCTGCTTTTGAATGAATGTCTTTGCATCCTTGCTGGCTTGATGTGACAAGCAGAAGCCGCTTTGAAGATGCCTCACCCCGACAGAGCCCAGCTATTTACATAGTGGCCTTTCATTCTGTGAGCAGAGTGTGTGCTCTGCAAATATTTTAGGCCTCCCTGCGTGCTTGTGGGCCCCTAAGTGCCATTCACCAGCTTTTAAGTTTGTTTTGCAGGCAGCAAGCCGCCGAGAGGGAGGCCTGACTCAGAGCACAGGGGGCCGGCCGTCTGCCGCTGCCGCCTCCTACCGCGGCAGACCTAGAGGGGAAGGAAGCCGTGGGTTTTACAGCTGGTGTTTTGGTTTAGAAAAAAAGACAGAGAGAAAAGAATTTCTTAAAAAATACCTCGCACATGTAAAATGCCACTAAATGTAAGTATCCATGCAGTGTTTGGGGACGAGGGAAATCGCGTGTTGGGTATGATTCATCCTTCCTCCTGGTGACAGCAAAGGAGGTTCGTACTGAGCCTCTGGTATTTTGGGAGTTTGTTCCAAACGCTCTGAGTGGGAAGGCCCAGGTTCCTCACCCCTCGCTCAGAAGGAGGGTCGTGTCTGCATTATGTGAAGGCAGCACAGTGTTTGCTTCCTCTCCTCTCATCTGACTTTGCGCAGAGATCCTCACTTTCCCATCAGAAACTGGGTCGGCAGCTTCATGGGTGCAGGAGACCAGGGTGTGGAGAGGGGAGAAAGCCATACTCGCCCGAGTCTGACCTGGGCCTGGAAATATGCAGTGACAGATCTAGATGGGGGTGGGGGGAGGGTCCCGCCCAGTACTGCCTCCCAGCAGGTGCGGCAGGCTCCCCGGAGGCGGGGTGAGCCAGCCGCCAGGAACACGCAGTCTTTCTAGGATTAGGCTTTTACAAGTTACCAAAACATGGAGTGCTGCTTCTAGGCTGACACATACCTTGGCAGGGGTAATGGGGCTTCTGCCCGGAGCTGGGAGTCCCCGGGGTCAGGCTGACCTCCAAGCTGCATTTGGGCCTGAAGGAGAGGCCTCGTGGTGGGTGTGGTGGCCTCTCAGGGCAGATGCATTCCCGGGGAGCACTGGGGCCACAAGAAGCAGGCTGACCCAGGAACCAAGTGCACAGTGAGGGCAGACAGGGAGAGCCTGGCTACCGTCACCCAGGCTGCTGGCCGGCCAGCCACAGGCTCCCCGCGCCCCATCCACGCATTCTCTGTGGGGGAGAGGGCCTCCTCACTCCCTCCGGCTCCTTATAGCGCAAGTTCCTTGTCGAGATTAGACAGCCTCAGCAGAAAGTGGAGCACTGTACCTCTGAAATTCAAAGCTTCATTTTTCCAAAGCTCCATTAGACTCAAGTTCGGCGGCATAGAGTGCTGAGTCCAAAAGTTGTAACAGTTAACTCTGTTACGTTCTGCTTCTTGCCCTGGCAGGCAGATTCAAGCTTATATATGTGCCTTATAATGAATTTACCAAAGTTAAGCTCTACATTTGCTGCGTGGAGTTCTCTGCACATGTGTTTCAGTGGACAGGAAGACGGTTAAGAAAAATACATGTCCTCTGCAGCTGAATCAGCAATTGAGGAGCACCTAAAAGCTACCACCAGTCCCCAGATCCGTTATTCACAATCAGCCCCCACAGGCCTGTGGTCATTGCCCTGCTTAATGCAGCCCGTGTTTACCTGCACACCCACCGCCCCCCCACCCCAAGCCTGAGGACTTGGCAGAGACACGTATTGCGCAGAATTACACACATGACACGTCCACCTCCACGCTGCCCAGGCCCTTCCAATTAGGTGTGGCCACATGCCTAGTTCCGGCCAGTGGGCTATGAGTGGAAGTGACAGAGAGGCATTCAAGAGTGAGTGTGTGATCCTCCCGTGCTCCACGCTCCCTCCCCAGCCCCGCCCCCACCCCACAGCAGTCACGGAGGCCACCCACTGTGGTGGTAAGCCACAAGATGAAAGCGCATGGGGGCACTGAGTCACTACAGAGAACGGCTGGCATGGGGAGAGGCCTGAGTCAGGGAGTACATGAGTAAGTACAAAATAAATCCGGGTATGAAGCCAGTATAATTTGGGGGTTGTTTGTCACCACCAAAGACGTCCTAACTGATACTAAGATAGCAGCAGTTTATATACAAAACACCAACCTCATGAGACAAAAAGCCAGCTTCACCCTAGGGAAGGGAAGGCAAACAGGTGCCAAAAGGGCAGCCCGCACCCTGTCCCCCAGGCCCAGAAGTGGCTTCAGGGACTTTTCAAGCCTTAGGACGAGCTAGAGAAGAGGCAAAGCTCTGTTAATCAGAACTCGTTGAGCCAAGATGGGTCAATGGAGGGAGCAGTGCAGAGGAGACAGAAGCCCCAACCCACTGGCCTCCCCACCATGTTCACGGTGTGACCTTGGGCAAGCTGCTTCATCTCTGGGCTTCAGCCCCGCCTCCTTAAGTGAACCAGGCATGATGGGGCTCCACCTGCCTGGGGCAGCAGGCTTAACACACGACCTTTACAATTCCTGGCCTCCCCAAGGGGGTTGTGATGAGATGGTGGCTGCAGAGAGGAACTTCTGCTACCCACATTCTTGTCTTCATTCAGAAATGTCCCTGGGGCACTGGGTGGTGAAGTCTGTCACTATCAAACCTAAAGGTTGTATGTACGGGATGTCTCAAAGCCTATATGGCTCCCTGGTGGCCATCCCCAGTACCCTGGAGAGGATAGAAGTGTGGTCCCTGAGCCAATGACTAGTGAGTGACCCCAACTGTCCCTGCAGATCATCTTGCTCTTGTGGTCAAAAGCACCGTGTCACTCACACACATTTGCGGAGCCATTTGCCTGAGGATGCTTGTGGCAACATTGTTACCGATGGCAAAACATACAGAAAGGCCAAAAAACCAGAAAAGTCTCGAAAGTCCTAAGGAGTCGAAGTCAAGAAAACAAGGCACAGATAGGGTAGGTAACACACAACCATTTGTGTACTCATGTGTAGACATACAAACACATATGTATCTGTGTGTATAATCTGTATAGCTGGAAGGCAGTACAAGAAGCCAGCAATGCTGACTGCCTCTGGAGTGGGGTCTGGATTGGTGGGACGGAGTTAACTCATTGTAAACTCTTGAGTACTACCTTTTACTGTCCATGGACATACTCTGTTTCCCTGTAAGTTTTTTAATCAAAGAAGAAAAAAAAAAACCACTGGTGTTAGAACCCCAATCCTAGATTGCAAGCCAAGCTTCACTACATCACAACTGTGTGATCTTAGGCAAGCCTCGGTTTCTTCACCTGTAAAATGGGGACGAGAATAGTGCCTCCCTTGTTGGATTGTTAGGAGGCTTAAATGAGATAATGCATAAGAGGTTAGGGCAGGGCCTGGCACCCATTAACCATTCTTGGCATCCATTCATGGCACCCATTAAACTATTTTTGATAAAGCCCAAAGCTCACTGTCCATTTGACCACAGAGCCCAGATATCTGACACAATCATGAAGACCATTCCTTGAAGAGCGAGGGTTGGTATTCGTTTTAATATTTTATCACCTGGCAGCATCTTGTGGAACACACTCATTCGCAGCCTCTTCCTGTGCCCTGCCCAGCCTGCTATTAACAGTCCCCAAAGCCTTCTTAAAAAGTGTGCTTCTCCATATGGTTTCCCAAAACTCCTGCTGAATAGACAGGGTTGATATATAGCTGGGTGAACATCCTTTTCTCCTTGAGCTTTTACGGAGGATGTGAGGGCAAAGGCTCTTCTTACCAAATGAGGGAGAAAAGACTCTCAAAGCCATTATGTGTCTGACACCAATTCAATTACCCGATCCGTGGCCTTTTCAGCTAAGCACTTCCTAAACTTCATTAGTGCTGCAGGACTGCTGCCAGCCGACGTCCAACCCTTTACTCAGACTGTCGTAGGGAGGAGAGGACAAGCCTCCTCTGTGACGGGTCGCTGTGGCACTCCTGCCTCCTGAACAAAGGAGACCTGGGGCCTTGAGGGCTGAGTGGAGGGCCCAGTTGAGGTTGTGGGACCCACTACTAACCTATCCCAGCCTGATTCCCATCACCCAGAGTTTAAAGTGATCTTTAAAACAAAACTTAGAGCGGTGCTTGGCTGGCTCAGTCAGTAGAGCATACGACTTTTGATCTCAGGGTTGGGAGTTCAAGCCCTATGTTGGCTGTAGAGCTTCCATTAAAAGAAGGGGCACCTGGGTGGTTCAGTCGGTTGAGCATCCGACTTCAGCTCAGATCACAATCTTGCGTCCATGGGTTCAAGCCCCACATCAGGCTCTGTGCTGACGGCTCAGAGCCTGGAGCCTGCTTCAGATTCTAGGTCTGCTTCTGTCTCTGCCCCTCCCCTGCTCATGCTCTGTCTCTGTCTCTCAAAACATAAAATAAAGCACTTAAAAAAATTAACACATACACACACACACACACACACACACACACACACACCTACCTACCTAAGAAAATCTGAATAAATTATTAAAAAAAAAAAAAGATAGGGGCGCCTGAGTGGCTCAGTCAGTTAAGTGTCTAGGTTTCGGCTCAGGTCGTGATCTCATGGTTTTGTGGGTTCAGGCCCCGTGTCAGGCTCTGTGCTGACCGTGTGGAGCCTGCTTGGGATTCCCTCTCTCTCCTTCTCTCTCTGCCTCTGCTCTGCTCACACTGTCTCTGTCTCTCAAAATAAATAAATAAACCTAAAAAAAATAAAACATAAGACAAAACTTGGAGCTTCAGGTTGGTGAAGGCACCCACGTTTGGGGAGGGTTCCACACCCCAGCTGCACAGGGACTGAAGCTCCTGGGCTTAAGACCCTTCCAGACGTCACCATCTGTACCTCTTTCTTTACCCAGTTATTCATCTGTGCCCTTAAAACATCCCTTGTAATAAACTGGTAAATGAATAGAAAGGGAAAGGAGGAGGGTCCAAGAGTGAAGAAGGACAGAGAAACTTCTAGTAACTAGGGAATGAAGCAAAGACAGGAGCTGCCGAATCAGACAACTGACATTCTGTTCAGCCAGTGATTGCTTCTAGAAAACACAGGCTGTGATCTAGGGTACATATTCTCTGAAGTATGAAACAAAGAGACGGGGAAACTAAGGCTTGGAGAAGTCACGGACAAGAGGTCAAGGACAAAAAGTTAAAGACAAAATCAGTTTTTTCATCTCCGCTAAATGATCCTCAAGATCCCTTTAATCTCCAAGAAGAAAACAAAAACCCGTTTCTGTTCTACAGTCATGATGAATTCAGCATCTTTCACAAGAAACAGAAGGAGCCTGCTGTGCACCTTTTCTTATCGCACAAAATTGAAAATGAATAATTTTTGTGTTGATCATATTACGCACAAACACACACACACAAGCAACTATAGGACATGGGTTGTGTAGTCTGCTCTGGCTCATTCCTTGTAAGGCCAACAGCTCTAGAGTCTATCCCATTGTACAGACCCAGCCCAGCTCACCTACCAGAAATACTGATTTACTTGTTTATCTAAGCCAGGGTACAAGAGACTTGAGTGAAGTTTACGGGGCCTTATGCATCCATGCAGCAACCATCAGTGACCTGATCACTGACAGCAGTAAGTAGACAACAGGGAGACTGAACTCTTAAAAACTATGATCCTGGAACAAGGATCTTGGGAGGTTGGGTTGGTACAAAGGGATGGGGCTTCTTGCCTTTGTGAATACCACTGGGCTTCGGTCAAAAGTGTCTCGGTATTATCCCCGACAGAGTGGAGGCCAGAGGCCCTTCCCCGCTCACGCACCTGTGAATTACTGGATTTCTACAGACCCATGAAGGAAAGGGAAGACCTCTACCTCTTGAAATGACTGAGATGGACCTCCATGCCACCACAGGAGCTTGAAATTTTTCATTAGGGGAACGAAGTAACTGTGATTTTTTTGTTGTTGTTGTATCAAAAGCTGGGAACTAAAAGTCTTATCAGCTACATGGGAAACCTGGCTGACTCCATCAGTAGGGTATGTGACTCTTGATCTCTGGGTTGTAAGTTCAAGCCCTATGTTGGGTATGGAGATTACTTAGAAGTATTTTTAAAAAGTCTTATGAACTACATTTATATCCCTGGTACCTAGCACAGAACTTGGCACAAAGTAGGTGCTCTGTGAGTATATAATGGACGCACGACCAATTCAGGGGCCTTGTAAGATCTTCCTTCAGTTGTCAAATAAAAAGCCAATTACTTCTCATAAGTTCTATTATTTTCACAGGCAGGGAATGGGCTCTTACCATTTAGAAAATTATTCGTGCCCATTAGAAAGCAGAAATTCTCCCTTCTGCTGCGTGTCACTCCCCTGCTCAATTCTTCTAGTGGTTTCCTGTCTCACTGTGAACAAAATCCAAAGTTCTTACCGGGACCCTCACAGAGTCCTACAGCCTCTGGCCCCACTATCTCTGTGACCTCATCTTCTATCACTCTCCCCTTCCTTTGCTCCCTGAAGTCACACTGGCCTCCTTGTTGTTCCTCAAACATGTTCCTGCCTCAGGACCTTTACACTTGCTCTTCTCGCCACCTGAAATGCTCTGCCTGGAGAACTCTTCAGCATTTTATCCTTGCTTACGTTAGGTCTCTGTTTAAATGTCACCTCTTCAGAAAAGCGTTCCCAAATTTCTTTATCTAAAATTGCATTCCCCTTGGGGCACCTGGGTAGCTCAGTTCGTTAAGCATCCAACTCTTGATTTCGGCTCAGGTCATGATCTCACACTTTGTGGGTTTGAGCCCCACGTCGGGCTCTGTGCTGACAGCATGGAGCCTGCTTGGGATTCTGTCTCTCTCTCTCTGTCTCACTCTCTCTGCCCCTCCCGCTCATTCGCTCGCTCTCTCAAAAATAAGCATTTAAAAAAAGAGAGCAGTGTTCAAAAATAAAATAAAATTGCAACCCCTCTTATTTACAATAGCCACATTATGGAAGCAGCTCAAGTGTCCACTGATAAACGGATAGGGAAGGGGAAAAATAAATAAAGAAGATGTGGTTTGCACACACACACTGGAATATTACTCAGCCATAACAACAAAATCTTGCTATTTGCAACAACATGGATGGAGCTAAAGGGTATAAGGCCAAGTGAAATAAGTCAGAGAAAGACAAATACCATGATTTCACTCGTATGTAGACTATTAAGACATAAAACAAGCTAACAGGAAAAAAGAGACAAACCAAAAAACAGACTCCTAACTCTAGAGAATAAAGTGATGGTTGCCAGACGGGAGGTGGGTGGGGGGCTGAGTGAAATAGGTGAAGGGGATTAAGAGTACCCTTATCATGAGGAGCACTGAGTAATGGACAGAAGTGTTGAATCCCTATACTGTACGACTGAAACTAACATAGCACTGTATGTTTACTGGAATTTAAAAAACAGAACACCCTCAGATTGGATCACAAAAGGTTAAAGTAATACCCAAATGAGATTCATTAGCCCAGCATGTTTCTATTAATAAACAAGAAGCCCTGTTAAGGGAAAACTTTAAAAAAGGAAATAAGATAGCATTTCCTGTCAGTCTCCCTGCCCTACACTCTGTGCTTACACTACTTTATTTCTCCTCATGGCCCTTAAGTGACATATAATATAGCCTGTTCCCCCATTAGGGCAATAAGAGAAAAGTTCTTATTCACTCCTCGATCCCCCAATGCCTTAAACAGTAATTGGCACACAGTAGGAACTCAAATATTTGTTGAGTAAATGGGTGAATTTAACACCCACTGGGTGTTCTCTGGGAGTAAGATTTTGATGGTCATGAATCTCAGAAACAGAATGCTGGAGCTTGGAGGAGTCCCTGAGAGCGTGGACTTCTGCCCTCTGAGGGCCCTGCGAGGGCATCTGACACCTGCAAGGCCTGGGGCTTTCCGCTGCTGGTAAGGAAGCTGCCCTGAGGAGGGAGACCCCCCAGCCCAGGGCTCTGCTGTCTTCTCCAGCCTCACCGGGCCCAGAGCAAGAGGGAAATTCCATAGACAGTAAGAGCTGTTCTGAGAAAATAAATTTGGGAAACCCTGGGTTAAGATGTCCTTTCTTGGGGCGCCTGGGTGGCGCAGTCGGTTGAGCGCCCGACTTCAGCCAGGTCACGATCTCGCGGTCCGTGAGTTCGAGCCCCGCGTCGGGCTCTGGGCTGATGGCTCAGAGCCTGGAGCCTGTTTCCGATTCTGTGTCTCCCTCTCTCTCTGACCCTCCCCCGTTCATGCTCTGTCTCTCTCTGTCCCAAAAATAAATAAACGTTGAAAAAAATTAAAAAAAAAAAGATGTCCTTTCTTCTCAGGGCCACAGGTAAGCTTCTGTGCATTGTGATTCTCCAAGGTAGGGTGACTGTAGATCACATTTCTCAAACTTTCTTTTAACCCTTTGGCCAGAGAACACTTTCATGGGATCTGTGTTCCCACGGATGCATTTTAGAAAACCCTGGCTTCCGGGCACCTGTGTGGCTCAGTCGATTAAGTGGCCGACTTCCGCTGAGGTCATGATCTCGTGGTGCGTGGGTTCAGGCCCCAAGTTGGGTTCTGTGCCTGCTTCGGATTCTCTCTCTCCCTCTCTCTCTCTCTCTCTGCTCCTCCCCTGCTTGCACACACACACGTTCTCTCTTTCTCGCTCAAAAATAAACAAACAGTAAAAAAAAAAAAAAAAGAAAGAAAGAAAGAAAGAAAGAAGAAGCAAAGAAAACACTGGCTTCGTGCTTTCTTCTGGCTGAAGTGCCTCCTGAATAGGTGTGTGGGAAGCTGCAGGAAAGCCGGTTGCTTTGGTTACCTGAAGAACCCAGAGAAGGGCCTCTCCTTTCCACAAAGCCATGCTCACCAGCTCCTTCCATACCCCACAGAAGGGCTGAAGCACAGCTCTCTCTACAATCTGCCCCCTCCATGGTCCCTGGACCTGAACCCACTTCCTTCAGCATCTCAAAGTGCTTCCCTTCAAGACTCACTTGGGTCATCTTTTCCCTCCAGGCCTCACCTTCACCCACCTACCTCCCGATGCCCTGGCTGGAAGGGCTTCCTCCCTCCTGGAGCCCAAGGCACCCACAGGGGCCAAGGAACAGCCCAGAAGTGCTCCCCCTTCCCTGCCCTGGGGGCGCCTCTTTGCAGGGAGCCATTTAAATAGCTGGTGTGTGTTGTAAAGGAGACAGGGTTCCAGGACAGTGTGTGCAAGATCCAACTCTGTAAAACAGCAGCATGTGCCATGGGCATGTTCATGTACATCTGCGTGGAGAAAGAAGCTGGGGAGTGACGGTGGCTATCTCTGGGCAGTGGGATCTGGGGTGGTTTTTTCCTTTTTCGCTAAACTATACTTCACAATTTTATTTTTCTACATGTGCTTAAAAAGAAAAAAACAAAGAGCTCGTGTAAGGGTCACAGAACCCACAGCTGTCATTCGCTTCCTCACTAGCTGTGTGTGACCTCAGAGTACTCGCCCTCTCGGGTTCCTCATCTCAGAGTTGCCCCACCTTGTTCCTTCTGGGAGATTCCCCGGGAACCAACTGCGATCCACCACTAGAATTCAGGCGGCGAGAGGGCAAGCGAGGGTCTTCAGCACCTCCTCTGTGTCCTCCCGAACGCCCACGCAGTGCCCTGCATGCTGCAGCGTTAGTTTTTATTACTGCAGGTGCTAGATAAATTCTCAGTGACCGAGCCTGGAGCCAAACACATTTATCCTTGTCATCGCTCCAATTCTGCGCGGCTGGGATGGAACCCAAGGCGCAGGAGACACAATAAATCTGCTCTTGGGGCCCCGCCCATTTCTCCACCAAGCAGATGTAGTAGTGGGGAGCCAAGCCTGGGGGGCCCAGGACTGGGCTGCTGGCGGGAGCGAGCACAAGGCCCCAGGAGCTGAGTCCCGAAGAAGGGCTGGCCACTTCAGAAAGCCTCCCCTCCCGCAAGGTGTGTGAGTTGGCTTTTGGCAGTGATTTCTCCAGAAGGAAGGAATGAGGCCCTGACCAAGTACAAAGGCAGCGGGTAAGAGCCGTGCCTGGGCTTTAGTCCTGTCTTGGCCCCAAGGCCCCTGCCACCCTGAGCCTGGACAAATCACTCCACTGCGCTGGGCCTCACTTTCCTCATCCACCAGAAAGGGCAATATCACCTATTTTTTTTATTATTATCATGACAATAAAATGAGATCATACGTGTATCGTCTGGCATATAGCAAGCACTCATAGTGACCAAGGGTTGCCTTAAAATGGTTTGAAGGTCCAATTGAGTAAGTAGCCACCAAGTGGCTCAAAGTATAGGGCTGGCTTCATGCCAGAGGCCTTTCCCCAATGCTAACCACTCTGCCACAGATAGAACTCATTTAAAGCATGCTCCAGTTTTGACATGGGTGGGATCCAGCTCTCCTTTATACTGTACAGCCTTGAGTGTATTTATTAAGCAAAAGCAGCTCATGGTACATCTTTCGTGTGCCAGACATCTGCTAGGGGCTTTGTATCCCTTTTACAGAGAGGACGTCTGTTGGGACCCAGAAGAATAAGGTTATGGCCAAAGTCACACAGCATGACAAAAGGTGGAGCCAGAATTCAAATGCTGCCGTATTACTGCATCGAAAGAGCATGAGAAGCCCCTAGAAAGTCTGTTCACCCTTATTTTGTTTTGCAGACTCTGGAATTTTCCATTTCATTTGTTTGACGCCATTTGTAGTGAAGGCTTCCTAATGCATCTTGGGAAGGAATGTGCTAAATGGTACCAAATACAAACTCACTTCTCCCACGTGTTAGCCATACTAAGTGCTACGCCCTTAAATCATTCTGAGACCTTCTTGTCGCGATACTTGCGGCACAGGGAGGAAGCTCGCATTGCCTTGTTGCCGCTGTGCTCCTCTAGCTCGGGATCTGTGACAGAGACTCAGAGCTGGGTGCCCACCGAGAGGGAAGGGTTTCTACCCAATCTTGTGGGAGGACTTAGACCCTCTCAAGTGTTCTAAAAACTCATCATCAAAACGGAAAGGGAGGGGCGCCCGGGTGGCTCCGTCGGTTGAGCACCAGACTCTTGATGTCGCCTCAGGTCATGAGCTCACAGTTCATGAGTTCGAGCTCGGAGTTGGGCTCTGTGCTCCTGGTATGCAGCCTGCTTGGGATTCTCTCTCTCTCCCTTTCTCTCTGTCTCTACTCTGCTCATGCTCTCTCAGAATAAACAAACTTAAAAAAAATAATAATAATTAAAAGCAAACCAGGAGAGGAGAAGACTGTGGAGTCACCAGGTGCTGAACAAATATTTCCCAAAACAAGGATGTTCGGTGACAGACGTCTGAGACATGCCGCTGGAAGGATGGAAGCTCAGCACTTCAGACACATTGGAGTTTCACACATCACCTTTGGCTTCCACGTGAGATTAGGGGACAGAGGTTTATCCAGAGTCCTATTTTACTTATATAACTGGTTGAAGGCCAATGCTAGAAGTGGGGAATCCAAAGTCTACCCAGACTATTTCCTCTTATTTTGATTTATGCTAGTGGTTTACAGCTTCTTTGTATGACAAATATTTTTATAAAGTCCTCTTAATACCCTAAATGAAAGTGGTGGATTATGTAAATTATCTACACACAAATTAATGTGATTAATACCCTAATTCAACAAGGTTTTTTTGTTTTTGTTTTTGTTTTTTTTTTAAGCTAACTATTGGCATGGGGCCACATAATCCCTGTGGCACTGTCCCGGACACTGCACAGTGGCTCACGGCATCTCAGGCCTCTGCCTGGTGCCGGCGGCACGTTACCCGCCCAATGACGACAACCAACAATGTCTCCAGATATTGCCAAATGTCCCTGGAGGGGAGGGGCAGTAATCGCCCCCATGGAGAACCACTCTTCTAACAAAAAGGATCAATAAAAAGATAATGTATAATAAAGTAACATGGATTTCAAAATCTAACGGCTCAGGCATGGCTGCCCTGGGGGACAGCGGCCAGCTGCCTGCACCCACTGATGAGGAAGAGGTTTGGGATTTAAGAGGATAGGAAGCTGTTTACACAAGAAGAACAGAGAAATGAAAGGGCAGAGGTATGGGTGGACATCAGAACAAAAACTAATGTTATGCTAATACGCAGTATCAGCAGCAGGATAGTTATGACCAGTGGTATAGCTCTAGCGACAGGGTCTCTCGTGCTTAAGAAGAACTTGGAGTTCTCTCCTGTGAGGATGGAGAGAAAGAGGGAGTGGTGGGGAGGACTCCAGAAAAGGAATCAGAATGATGTTCTTGAAAAAGAACAGGCAACTGGGAAATAAATAATTTTAGAGTGTAATGCCCACAACCTAGATTTCTTGTCATTGTGCTATGTAATAAAGAGAATGTGTGTACAGATGGCCATTAGAACAATATTTTTAATTTTCTTAAAACATTAGTGAAATTTAGCGGCATCCTTTTATTTCATGGTTGTGTTATTTATAGCAGGCTCAAGTCTGTTCAAGGAAATCTCAGATCTCTGTTACGGATTTTCAGTTGGTTTCACTGTGCAGTTAACTGCCCTACAGCATTGAAACCCTTTCCAGGAGAATTTGCAGCTAGAAATGCTTAATGCACAGGGCTGGCCGCCTGCACAGAGCAAGTAAATAACACGGTAATTTCCAGACAAGATCTTCCTTCCATTTAAGCTTCTCTGTATGGAATGGTCTTCTGAATTACTAGGCTCTTCAAGTAACTTCTCTTAGAACTTATTTTCATAATGATTGTGTTCTAAGTATGGCTGATTTACACTTGTAATGAGTTTTGTCTGGAGGAACATTCAAAAGCCGTGTGGGACATGAGACATTTTTCATTGTATGGGACTGTTCCAAACATTCCCGGACATCAAGCTTCCACCCATCCCCAAATGCAATGGGAACATCAACACAAAAGCACACCCACTAATTTCCAGCATGCCCGTTCTGGGGCACCACAGCTCCTGTTGATTACCCCATACTTACATGACCACATCCCAGATGTAGGTCACTGCCACCCAAGATGACACTGACAAGCACCCACGTCGGAGGCACAGATTCACACGTTCCTACCACCAGCTGGTGTTTCGGGCACAAAATAGGGGTACTTCTCCTGTCTCCACTACTGTTATCTCTATTACCTCTAATACTTCTATGCAATATTAATCATAACTCAATGAAACCCTCAACAAATGGTATTAACAAGGTAACAGCTGTCAAGAGTTCCCTGTGTGTCACACCCTGGGTCTTACTTAGGTCTATTGTTTCGTTCAAACTTCACAACAGCCCCGTGAGGTAGACACTATTATTAGCCACATTTTACACAAGGGAGTTTGGGTAACTTGTCCAAAGTGACCAACTAGTGAGTGGCAGGATCGGAATTTGAACTCTGGCTCTTCCTCTAGTTGCTGTACTATTTCCCCAGAGCTGGCTTCTCTGTATTCAATTTAAGTAAAAGAGGTAAATGGCAGAAAGCATACTTTTATAAAAAGTTGTACGTAATTACACCTAAAGTTTACCCAGATTCAGTATACATTAATCATGGCCCCCCGATACCACCAGTTTAATAGTCCTGTTCCTGTGGAGTTGGAATGGAGGAAAGGCTGTTTGGAATCCTGCCTTTGAGCCCTGAAAGATACTCCATCATGAAAGAAATATTGAGCTAAATTTCCCTTTGCCAAAATGGCAAATAGGTTTCATCTCAAGTGTCTTCTGATTGGCCATGGCTGCCTAGGGTTGAGAAGGTTTTTTCTTTTTTTAGTATTGCATGAAGCCTATTTTTTTTATGAAAAAAATGTTTATTTATATTTGAGACAGAGAAAGAGACAGAGGGCAAGTGGGGCAAGGACAGAGAGAGAGGGAGACACAGAATCCGAAGCAGGCTCCAGGCTCTGAGCTGTCAGCACAGAGCCCCAAGCGGGGCTCGAACTCATGGACCGCGAGATTGTGACCTGAGCCGACTTAACCGACTGAGCCACCCAGGTGCTCCAAAGCCTATTTTTTTTTAAGGGTTTTTGTTTTACAGCATTTTTTTTTCCTTTCAAAGTTTATTTATTTATTTTGAGAGAGAGCGAGAACAGGCAGGTGAGGGGCAGAGAAAAGGAGAGAGAGAATCCCAAGCAGGCTCTGCACTGTCAACGCAGAGGCCGATGTAGGGCTCAAACCCAGGAACTGTGAGATCATGACCTGAGCAAAACTAAGAGTTGGATGTTCAACTGACCGAGCCACCTAGGCACCCTGGGTTGAGGAGGATTTTTAAGGCAAGCGGAGATGTCATCATCAATTAGTAATGTCTGTCCTGGCTAGGAAGAGGGTTTCTGGCATCTTCCAAACTAAGAAGTTATTATCCTTATATCCCTCGGTTGGAAACTGTCCACTTTAGAAACATTTTCCAAAGTAGAAGTAAAACTGAAAAGGAAGTTTTGGTGGAATTCTAAATTAACAGAAAACACCAGTTCCTCAGAATCAGTTTCTCATGTAGTCATAGAAACATTAAGGTAGGAATGACCTTCAAGATTACTTAGATTTGTCCATCTATAGATGGATGGATAAAGAAGATGTGGTATGTATCTGTATGTATGTATACAGACACACACACACACACACACACACACACACACACACACACACACACTGGAATATCACAGTCATAAAAAGAATGAAATCTTGCCGTTTACAACAACATGGATGGAGCTAGAGTACATTATACTAAGTGAAATTAAGTCAGTCAGAGGAAGACAAAAACCGTATGATTTCACTCACATGTGGAATTTAAGAAACAATACGAAAAGGGGCACCTGGGTGGCTCGGTCAGTTGAGCGTCCGACTTCACTCAGGTCATGATCTTACAGCTTGTGAGTTCGAGCCCCACGTCAGGCTCTGTGCTGAGCGCTCAGAGCCTGGAGCCTGCTCTAGATTCTGTGTCTCCCTCTCTCTGCCCCTTCCCCAGTTTACACTCTGTTTCTCTCGGTCTTTCTCTCTCTCAAAAATAAATAAACATTAAAAAAAAAAAAGGAAACAATACAAATGAACAAAGCGGGGGGAAAAAGAGGCAAACCAAGAAACAGACTCTTCACTATAGAGAACTGACGGTTTACCAGACTGGAGGCGGGTGGGGGGGATGGGTGAAATAGGTGATACAGATTAAAGAGGACGCTTATAATGAGCACTGAGTAATGTACGAAATTGCTGAATCACTAGATTGGAGACCTGAAACTAATAGAACACCATGTTAACTACACTGGACTTTTAAAAAATAAAACATTTTTTAAAAGATTATTTAGCTTTATTCACTTTAAAGGTTGTTTTGTTTTTTTTTTTTTAATGTTTATTTATTTTTGAGAGGGAGAGAATGAGTGGGGAAGGGGCAAAGAGAGAGAGAATCCCAAACAGGCTTTGAGCTGTCAGCACAGAGCCCAGCTCCGGATTCAAACTCACGAGCCGTGAGATCATGACCTGAGTCGAAATCAAGAGTCAGATGCTTAACCGACTGAGCCACCCAGGCGCCCCAAGATTTATTCACTTTAGAAACGTTTTCAAAAACAGGAACAGAAACAAGAAGGAATTTCTGGTGGTGAATTCTAAGTTCACCAGAAAACTCAGTTCCTCAGAATATCCCATTCATGGACTTGTAGGAACTTAAGGAAGGACATTTAAGAGTATTTAGGCGTGTGGTTCTCAAATTTAGCTTGCAGTAGAATCACCTGGGGAACTTTTGAAAAATTCCAGTGTGTGTTCTGAGTTAATTGGTCTGAGGATAGGCTCAGGAATTGACATTTTCTGAAAATTCCCCCACTGATTCTAATGCTCAGCCAAGACGGAGAACTACAGACTTGGTCAAAACCTCTCATTTTACAGATGTGGAAATGGAGGCTTAGAGAAGCCTGGTGGTTTTCCTGGGGACACACAGCTGGGGGCAGAGAGGATTCTGCCCTGCAGCCCCAGCCTCTGGTCTGGGCGTGGGGTGAAGCCCCTGGGTCCTTGATGCTGCAGAAGTAACGTCCCGGGGGCGCCTGGGTGCCTCAGGCAGTTAAGCATCCAATTCTTGAATACGGTTTAGGTCATGATCTCTCATGGTTTATGACTTCAAGCCCCAAGTCAGGCTCCGCAGCTGGCAGAATGGAGACTGCCTGGGATTCTCTCTCTGCCCCTCACCTACTCGTGCGGTCTCTATCTCTCTCAAATTAAATAAACCTAAAAAAAAAAAGATGTAGAGTCCTGGAGCCCACGTCAGTCTCAAAATCTGTGTCCTGTTGGCCATTTTCCTTACAGCTGACACTCAAGATGAGCATGACCACACACCTTAAGACGGCCATATGGCCACCTCCCCCGCCCACACACACTCCTGGCATTTCCAAAAAGAATTCCAAGATTCTCCCACACCTGGTCTCTATTGCATATCTGGGTTTTCATGCCACGTGCTGTAGGTGTTACACCGGGTTACTTGCTTGCCCTTGAGGTCCCTTCATGGCACTAAAAACAATAGTAAGAGATCAACAAACCACTGTCCCCAAAGTAACTTTAAAAAGGTAGAGGAGGGGAGAACGAGAAGTGGGTTAAATTTGTGGAATGCCTCCTATCTGCCAAGTACCTTACAGATTTATTTATCCTCTCAACATCACAGGAATGGAATGTTCGTATCCCATTTCACAGATGGGGAATGGAGGATCTGGGAGGTTAGGAAACTTGCCCAAGGTCACACAGCTCATGAGTGGGAGTCAGGATTCAAGCCAGTTCTCACTACCGTCCTCTGTAGGCTCCTCCAGTAAGGTGGCGTGTCCTTGAAAGGGTCTGTCGCCCCAGGGATCGCTTCTTAGCGGTGAGGAAAAAACAGTAATGATGTAGTGGAAGAATCTGACCACACTGACCAGCTGATCAAAACATTAGCAGATAAACATCAGGCAACATGACCTATGTTGTCTTCTGGCCAGGGCCACATAACCTGAACCTACTCATGAGGAGCCCAAATTGAGTAACGTTCTGTAAAATAACTAGCCTCTGTTCTTCAAACATTTCAATGTCCTAACGGAGAAAGAGGAACTGTCCCAGAGTAAACAAAAGAGACGCTACGTCTTCAGGTTGTATGTGGTGCTGGATTGGACTCTCTGGCAGAGCGGGGACGTGCTTTGAGGCCCTACTGGGCCAATCAGAAAACTTAGAATGTAGAGCATACAACAGCAACAACGAAACATTGTAACAGCATTACGTTTCGAGACTCCGATAACTGCCGTGGCTGTGTAAGAGAATATCCTGTTCTTCAGAAATACACACAGGTATGAAGAGAGAAGGGGGCGTGGGGTCTCAAGCTACTCTCCAATGGCTCCGAAAAAATAAGTATTGCTGCGGTATTCCTTCCAGAAGCTGGCAGAGAACAAAGCCCATGGCAGATAGGGAATGAAAAAAAAAATCTGTGTTTTTTATTTGATTAAATAATCCCACGGTTTCCTGACTTCAAGGAAAATACTTTTCAAAGTGACTTTCTGGGTTTCGAACCCTTCTGTTGATTTCAGAGAATGAAATGCTGATGCCTCACCAACCGCCTCCCCACCGCACCCTCAGCTCCTTTAAGGGGAAAATCCTACTGTGAATTTGTCATACTGTGTTATCATTTGGATGTTTCCTCCAGATTTCCCGAAGACGTATTTGGGATGTTAGTACTCTTACCATATTTGTAGGGCGAAAAAAATGAACTCATTAGGATTTGACGGCGTACGTTCTCTGCTCTTCTGACCTGCTGCTATGAAAATCTTAAATCAGATTCTTGCTCTACCAGACAGAAAGGACGGAGTCGGGCCTCTCACTTGAGAAAGAAAGTTGTCTTTGATTCGGCAAACACTGAGCCAGCCTCTGCTACGTGTGGTAGACAGAGCACTTCTCCTAGACATTTGAGAGAATAAACACATTCTAGGTTACTGAACTAAATGTTTGGAAACTACGTCCAGGGTCCTTCATTGCTAGGCACCAGTTTTATGAAGACAGAATTGCATCCTAGCCATTTTTGGCAGGATGCACTTCTATTAGTCAGGCTCTTAGCTGCAAACAACATAACGTGCCCTGGATGAATTAAGCACAAAAGCAGAATGATTCCTAAGAGATCCTCAGGAGCTCACAGAAGCCCTAGGAAAGGGCAGAGTCCAGTTGAAGGCCATCCAGGAAGGAGCAAGGCCCTCAGCGGAGACTCCCCCTCCTCCCTTCTGGGAGAGCCTCTGATGCTCACATCTGACAACGGGCAGTGGACGCCAGGTGCCCTGACTGTGCCCCAAAGCCTTGGCCAGAGCGGATTCCTCTGGGAATCTGCTTCCCACGTGGGAGCGAGTGTCTCCTGGGCAGATAGATCTCCACTGCCGGAAAGGCTGGGATGGGGACTTAGGGACTTCTGTCTTGAGGGAGCACTGACAATGCAGAAAAGCCCCTAAATGTGGGCAAAGAGTTCAAAAGATGCGTGGTGGCCTCGAGCATCATGACCAGCGCCCGCCAATAATAGGGCACCAACGTGGACCAGTGAAGCCAGGGAAAACTCCCAGTTGCCGGATTTTCTCTGCATTCGCTCGTCTCCTATGCTTGTTTTCAGTCATCACGTCCTTTCTCCTTGGCTGCTGCTCTGGCATTCTAAGGCTTATTTGAGTATGAAAAAAGTCTGTAAAAGCCCCGAATCTTAGTTCCAAAGTGGACCTTTGAGGAAGAGACTACAATAACTATTTCAAACACCTTGAAACCTGTTGGTCTCAGATTAGGAAAAGGGGCCACAGCTACTGTGTCTGTGCTACTGGCCAGGTCCAGGATTCGCTGGGCGTGCTCTGCATAGTATTAATAGCTGGTGGCCAGGCAGAAAAGGAGGTGATGATTACGAGAGTGACTTTGCACCACATAAGGTCCTCTCGGTGTCCCTCCTGCAGGAGTTCTCGGAGACTTTCCTATGTTGCAAGGGAGATTTCTTTCCCTCAGCCATACAGAGCACACTTGGGGTGCAAAGCACCTTGCTGGGACTTGGGTTTCACAGAATACCCTCGCGGAAGTGCTGTTACCCCATGGTGCCTTAGAACCCCACAGAACATTTCTTCAGATTCAAAACTCCTGGAGATTCCCATGCAGTTACAAGTGATTTTAAATGTCACTGGTTTCAGACCAATTTTGAGGGGTGCTTTAAAAAGGGAAGGTGTGGGTGGCAGGGGACAGGACACTGCAGAGTTCAGTCTCTTTCAAATCTCTTGACCGTCTCAGAAAGTTGCTTTACCTCTGCTGCCATTTGACCTCAGAAACACAGTTTGCGATCTTTAAACAATGGGGCCCCTGACCTTACATGCAAGCCTGACGTTGAAATAACTGACTTATAGTTATTACAGAACATAATCATGTTATCCGAGGAGAAAACAAGAGCTTTCCTACAAAAACAATTTAATTTCAAATATGCTTATTTTGCACAAACTAAAACATTGTCATGAGTTGATTTTTCTTTTGTTAGTTTTCGTTTCATTTTCTGGTTCACTGTCAAGTTCAACTTCACATTCATTTAACATATATACACACACAAGACTTGCAAAAACTTGGGCTCCTACGTGAGCTGGCCCACAAGCCCCTCTCCAGAACAGCCGCACAAGGCTGACAACTTCCAACCGCACTTGGCTTAGAAATCCTTGGCGTAGTTTCTAGGGAGACAATTGACCAGCCTATCACAATGCCCACCATTCCTACTTTCTAAAGATGTTTGGTTCTACCCAAAGGGCCATCAAGATGTTGAAAAACCCCATCTATGAGGTGTGACACACAGCATCAGTCCCAAGGAATGTAGTCTTTGATAAAGTCACAGAATTGTGAAGGTTGCAAGGTTGCAGCCTCATTATCCTAAAACAGTGTCTGATGAAGACTCCTTCACTTGGAATGGGTTTTGATTAACATTCAAGATCATTCCACACTTGTTATCGGTATATTCATTTCTTTTGAAGCAGTTTAAAAAAGGGGCGCCTGGGTGGCTCAGTCGGTTGAAGAGTCCGACTTCGGCTCAGGTCATGATCTCATGGTCCGTGGGTTCGAGCCCCGTGTCGGGCTCTGTGCTGACAGCTCAGAGCCTGGAGCCTGCTACGGATTCTATGTCTCCCTCTCTCTCTGACCCTCCCCCGTTCACGCTCTGTCTCAAAAAATAAATAAAACATTAAAAAAATTTTAAAAAAAGCAGTTTAAAAATTTTTTAAAAAATATTTAGAGAGAGAGAATCCGAAGCCAGCTCCAGGCTCGGAGCTGTCAGCACAGAAACCGACACGGGGCTCGAACCCACGGACCATGAGATCATGACCTGAGCGGAAGTGGAATCCTTAACCTACTGAACCACCCAGGTGGCCCAAAGCAGTTTTTTTCTTAAGTGATGGATTATTTTCAACAAGGTCACAAAACCTATTTAATCCTATCACGAAAAACTAAGGCAAACTGACAATATGAAGGGCCTTATGGTAAAACTTGCTACATAGAATTTAAAAAGAATTCACATATAGGCCTTGATAGGTCTAAACATCCAGAAACAGAAGAGGAATCTGTTTCCAGGCTGATTTTAGACCAAGCCAGGCACTACATACTCTTGGTTGCTTTTTTCTTGGTATTCCAATCCATATGAAAGTATTTAATCCAGTTCCTAAGCCTCAACTATCCCATGAGTATGTGAATTATAGATTCTTGCACATCTGAAGTACTTTCTTGCGGCTTTTTTTGGTTTTGCTTTGTTTTGTTTATCCTACACAACTTCCTTCCTTCCTTCCTGTCCTTTGCTCCCCAGGGCTTTGAGAGATAGGCTAACCACTAATCATGTCCTCGTGCAGCAGGACAGGAGACCCAGATCCAGGCTCCTCCCTCTGCTCCTGGCCAAAGAAGGATAGAAGCAAACAATAGCCATTTTGAACAACACTGCTATTCACAGCACAGAGATGAAGGCAACATCCTTGAATTCAAATAGCGAATCCTTGCTGCTTCAGTGACACACAGCTGCTCTTACATGGGAACAGAGTTAACAAACACCACTTGCACATTTTAGCCCCTCCAGACGGCCTTCCAGTAGGCTGTCCCCCTTGACGACAGTCACTCTGAGAGCTTGCTCATGCACTCGCCACTCAGAGCATTCCACACGGGGCAAGTTCTTAGCAGACTTAGCGATTCAAATGTTTCCTCTCCCCAAGCGTTCTTTTCAAGGGCCATTTGGATTCCAGGGGCCACTGCTCACCCTTAATAATTGACATTCTTTCCATTTCTCGCCTTCCTGTCGTGAGTACAGATTCTGAAAACTCCATTGACTAATTTGTCCAGTTCTGCTCTAAATTCGGAGCCTTGGACCAGAATGAACACCTGCTAGGCGAAAATTAAGCCTATTGGAAAAAATTTTTTTAAAGCCCGAACTAGATAAATCCTGAAAGGGTGTCAAGCTCCTCTGGACTTAAATGCCTGTGTCCAGCAGACCATTCGCTTGTTCACTCCCAGAGCTCCCACTTAATTTTCTTCATGGGAATGGTTCGCTATAAACAGAAAGAGCAAGCTCTTATGGGGCACTTCATATCAAAGCGCTTGTCTAATGGCACTTGGGACGTCAACCACTCCAGGCTGAGGGCACTCTACTCATCTGCCCGAGTTAAATTAAGGCACACAAAAGACCAGTGCTTTTCCCAAGGCCATTGAGTGAGGAGGGTAGAATCAAGATAGAGACCTGAGCTGATCAAACCCTCGAAAGAGAGTCCGACAGACACGGATGACCACCACGCAGAACCATCGCAGGGGGTTGAAGCCAAGTTGTGTAGCCAGAGACCCGGGAGTTAGACAGCCTCTACAATTTCCTAGCTCTGAGTCCTTGTGCTGGTTATTCTTCTTTTGGGGTAGGTTTTCTCATCTATGAAGTGCAGATAGCAATCCCTCCCTGAATGGCATGAGAGTACTTGACAAGCGCTGAGGGTACGGCCCCTGGTACTCAGGGAGTCCTGGGCAGTGAGCGTTACATCTCTCTGGTGGGTCATAATTGTTATGGCTTCTAGGTGACTCCTTTAATTCATGTTGGGCTGATGACCCCTGTTGGCTCAGCTCACAGAAAGTCAAGGAAATGTAAAAGTTCAATCGACACTGGCTCAAGATGCATTCTTGTTCTCTGAAAGGCAGTAAACCCAGGCAGAAAAATGCTCTCCTTTTCCAAAAGGGGTTCGAAACAAAGGCCCTTTGAAACAGAGGAGACTGGCAACACTTTTGAGAGTAATAAAGGAAGCCGACTTTCTCAAGGCACACAACAGGAATGAGAGAGGAAGAGAAAGAGACGAACCAGGAGTCCAAGGGCCTCTGGTAGCTAAGTTCTAGACAGAAAGCATTGGTCTTCACTCTCTTAGAAAACAGTTAAGCAAAACCTTTGGGAAAACAGAACCAGGTTTTTAGCATTTAGGCTGCAACTGAATCCTGTACAAAACACCGTGGTTTCTGATTTATGTTTTTCCAGGTGCAAAGGAGCCCTTCTAAAACCATCACCTCCATTCCTGCAAGTGGGGCCCGGGAACTATGCTGCAATAGGTGCCCCAGCGTGGAGAGCCGCTGGCCTGGGTGCTGCCAGAAACACTCGAAGGGGAGGGTCCAAGGTGGGGGCGGGAACACCTGGGACACTCGGAATTGTCTCGTCCTAAACGAAAATAGTTTACGCCGACATTGTCACAGATCCAAGATATCTGGGGCAAATGGTTTCCTCGTTTCTCCTCCATAAATCAGGGTGGATATTCCTGGCAAGCTCTGTTCCCAGGGTGGGCAGCTGTGAGTCCAGAGAGGGGCGGATCTCCTCCTCCTCTCCTAACCTCGTCCCGCCTTTCGCCCCCATCTGCCTCACGGCTAATGACTTTAGCAGACGAGCTCCGAGCCTGAAGAAAACAGGACCTATTCTTTAAAGTAGTAAACTGTACTGACATTTAGTGGGCAGAGTCCCTCCTTCAGCCCCAGCTTCTGAATGAAATCAGCTAGTGGAGAGAGCTACCATTTGGTTTAGTTTGCTCAAAAGTCTTCCAGTCTCAGTGACTCAACAGTGGGGCTGGGGGCACCATAAATCCAAACCTCTTTAGACTCTTAAACATGGGAATTTCATTCCATAAATCTTTCCCCTCACGTATCTGTTCAAAAGACCCACAAATGCAACAAGACAAAGAAAACTTTCATTTAGAGTGTTCAAGGAAGTCTTTTGTGGTTTCAAAAGCACCTGAGAGATGATTTCTTGGGCTCACATCACAAATCTTAGTTTCTTTTGTTTTCAACTTTTTTTTTTTTTTTTTTTGGGGACAGAGAGAGACAGGGCATGAACGGGGGAGGGGCAGAGAGAGAGGGAGACACAGAATCGGAAACAGGCTCCAGGCTCTGAGCCATCAGCCCAGAGCCCGACGCGGGGCACGAACCCACGGACCGCGAGATCGTGACCTGGCTGAAGTCGGACACTTAATCGACTGTGCCACCCAGGCGCCCCAATTTCTTTTGAATGGTATGAGGAGAAAAAAGGTTTAAGGCATAAACGGTGCTACATATATGAGATGGAAAAGAGAAAGATAATTTTCAGCCAACTCTTTTCTGAGATTGGCAGAATGAACCAAAACCAAACGTAACTTTGTCACACAATTAAAAAAAAAATTTTTTTTTAATGTTTATTTATTTTTGAGAGAGTGTGATCAGGGGAGGGGCAGAGAGAGAGAGGACACAGAATCTGAAGCAGGTTCCAGGCTCTGAGCTGTCAGCGTAGCGCCCGACGCGGGACTCAAACTCACAAACTGTGAGAACATGACCTGAGCCGAAGTTGGACGCTTAGCCGACTGAGCCACCCAGGCGCCCCGTCACACAGTTTTTAAAAGAACAGTAGTTTAAAGTCTCAGAAGATAGTTTTCCTAACATCGCTTCCACCCGTTTAAGAAAAGCCAAGTAGTAAACACCGATACCTCCAAACATACCACATGAACAGCATTCTGCTTTAGAGGACCTTGTGATTTTTCAGCTTTTACGTGGTAAGAAATGTACTTATAGCAGTTATTAAAGGACCATTGATCATTACGAACAGTTAAGCACTTCCACTTTGGGACAAAAATTTCAGGTCAACATTTGGAACAAACGAGGCTTATAAACACTCTATATGCATTTTTAGCTAACTGTACGGTCAGAGGTGGTGCTCGAAAGGCTGGAGGCGATTTGTTGTGTGCTCTGGATTGAAACAGAAAACTTAAGAGAAGCTCTCATGGTGAAAACACTAAGAGATATGTAGGCCGGCAAAGAGCAAGAAAACGAACCCAGCATCAACTGCACACTCTCCAGCTGGAGAAAGCTCTGAAGCTTTCTTGTATGGGCTGTAGAAGAACTAGGTTCAGAAGAGAAAAGTAACTTTCTACTCACCCAGAGGATCTGTCAAACTCCTTCTGAGAGAGGGTTCCTACACGGAAAACTAACCACCTCCTTACCTGCAGCCGCTTATTTAATTTTCCTCGTGCATGCACTCACCTGCAGCTACTGAATTTTAATGTATAGGAGAGGCACGCCCCCCTCCCTCCTCCTCATTTAAATCTCTGGCTAAAATGATCCTTGCCCCGGGGAAATCATTCCTCTCCCGTAGTCTTCCAAAGAAGCCAGCCTGCCATCACCCTGACCTGAACACAGTGAAAATGATTCTGGACCTTGACCTCTAGAACTGTGAGACAATACATTTATGGTATTCTTTTAAACACGAAAACAATTAAAAAAAAATAAATAAAATTATCCTTGCCTAAAAGAGCAAACGCAGAGGTAAGCTTTTATTTCTCTCTCTAGCAGCTATCATTCTACGATAACAGAATGCCACAAACTTCCAAATTTTGGAACTGGGTTTCTACTTTCAAAAAAATCAAAACTTAACTCTGTGTATATAGGTGGGTCTCCAAGCTGCATCCAAAAGTTCGTTTGTACGTCAGTTGCAAGGAAGTTGCAACAGGTATTTTCTCCGCAGAAGTAAAGCTACATCGGGTAGGTGGGTTGCTTGGCCAGTCTACAAATCGTTTTCATCCGTCAAATGGCTGACTTGCAGCACTAGCCGTAGGAGCTTAAGTTCGGGGAGCTGGGAAGTGTGCAAGTCAGGGTGAGGGGAAAACCTCTCTCAAAGCAATGCTGAAGTAAGCAGTGTAGTCTGGTTATTTCACCGCCCCTAAAAGGTAATCAACCAGTTAACTTCACATTTCCTTGGAGTCGGCCTGTTTTCTCCAAGGCACTCCTGGGGCCAAACTTACAGACCTAACTTGCCTTAAATCACAAACAGATGGTAATCTTCACTAGGTGTCAATCTGAGTCACTGGACTTCCTTTTAATTCACACAAATGTGTGAATGGCTAATGGTGCTTTAACCTTCCCAGAAGAATTTGCATTTTGAGGAAAGGCTCCTATCACCCACCAGGATGGAGGGGTGAGGTTTGTCTGGGGGAGGTGGAGGGTGGGGGGAGGGGGAGGGGGAGGAAACCAGCACACTGGATTCCAGGGCCTGTTCCCATCTCACTTCTGAACCCAACTGCTGCTGGCTGTGCGAGGTGTCAGGAGGAGAGCCAGGCAAGGGCGTGCAGGTGTGCGTCCGGGGCAAGGCCCATTCTCCGGGGCTGCCTGTACCGCAGGGGAGCGAGAGCTTTGATGGGGAGCAGAACCATCGGCGCAGCTGGAAAGCAGGCAGACCCTCCGCCCCAAATTCGGTAGGTCCAGAGTGAGGCCAGGAACCTTCGCATTTAAACACTTCATGAGATTGACTTCATATCAAGGAAGGCATATCAAGGGGGGCAAGTAATTCAATCATTTTTGAAATTCAGGTAATTATACTCTACCTACAGCACTTCCTATAGGATACTTAGTATGTTAAATTCCGCCTAAAGCTCTAAGTAAAAACAAAACAAGCAAAATGGCCGTTTAATTGATCGTCGAGGTCTTTTGAATTGTACCTAGTCATCAGAGTTTTAGGTTCCGAACCCACATTCCTTTCAACAGTTCTTAAAATTTAATGCCAGAAGCTTTAGATCTAAGGGAAAAAACAAACAAACCCCACACACATGGAGGTCACAATGAAGGTTTCAAATCAAGGGGTCAAATGTATGTCACCAACTTATTTTTGACATTTGAGCCTCAGTTAAGGCCCAAATTTCTTACTCTTCAAATACTAAGTTGCCACGAGATAGGAAAATCTAAGAGCAGTTAAGAGAAGTCTTCCTCGCTCAGGAAATCCTTAGATTTGGTTTCCTAAAGTAACACAGGCCTTGCAATTTCTTTGTGCGTATTTTAGGATATGCCTGAAAAAACCAAAAACCAAAAAAACCCTAACCCCTGCACACAGCATCAAGGCAGTCAATGAACAAAAAGATCAAATTAATATTGTGGCAGGTCTTAACGTCAGTTTCCTTGCTTAAAATGTCAACCTTCATTTGATGTCAATACCTTTGTATTCAAATATTTATAAATACTTTCTTGGTGCACAGAACTCTGAATTCTTGAGAGTTAGGGCCCTCTTTTCCAAACCCACATTCAAGGAAGAGCAAAGAGGCTTGGGAGAGTATATCCTTTCCACTAATCTTTAAAACAAAGCATCCACCAGGCAAAAGCTCAACTTGATGTTAATGGCCAGAGGCAGTGTTCTTGGGAGTCAACCTGGGGCTTAAAAACCACACTTTACTAACCTTGTGACTGCTTTTTCTGCATGTCCCAAACCCAAACCTTTTGGCTGATACATGTAAGCATAGTTACAGTACTAATGCTTCTACTTCAAGGAAAATTATTTGCAGTCCTTCCCAGTCTTTTTCCTCTAGTGGCTGGGGAGGAACTGAGGGTAGATATGAGACAGGACAGGAACTGTTCTCCTAAAGAATCATTTGGATTCCCCCTACCCAGTTAGAGATTTTACATCTAACACAACATGAGATGCTTATGACAGGCGCAAATAACACAAAAGAACACGTTTTACACAATACAAAGTAAAATACTTATAATAGGCCCAAAGCATTTTTTTTGTCACTGCCATGGTGCAGATGATTTAAACAAAAGTAACTATGGTTTAATAGCTTCTTTCTCCCTAACTTCAGATGTTATTTAAACAATGAAGAGCAAGATGCTTTAGGAGGTTTTTAAAATACTTAGTACAAAAATCGGTGGCATTTATACAACAGCTGCCTTATTTACAACCCCAACATGAGTTTTTCTATTCTATAGCTAAGGTTACTTACAATATAGTGGTTAAAGTCAGCAATTTGGCCTTTACAAGGTATTCAAGCTTTTAATAGGTCAACTTGAGCTGGAGGAAAAAAGTAAGCCTACAAATACTCCGGGTATTGTGGGCAGTTGGTCAATTAGTCCAAGATTAGATTACGTGTTAAATATTGAGCTAAAATAATTCCTTGAGCTTCTGGTTCACTGTCGTTGGGTGCCCTTACTAATGGTTCTAAAGTTAGTGCAGTTCCACACGTAATTATACAGTGGTCAAAGTTTATGGGCGAAGAAAAACAAACGAAGAGCATTAAAACACTCATTCTATCACCAAGGAGACCAAGGAGCAGTGCCCAGTAACTTCTTCCTCTGTAACACACGGGGACGGCTGTCACATTATTCTGGCAACTAAGAGCTTGGTAAGACACCAGAGGCAGACCTCAGGAAGTCCTGGGGGAACGTGACCATGAAGGGAGCAGTGAAATCCACGCGTACAAGTTCATGAAGAAGGATAAGCAAAAATTCTATCAGCTACTCCTCAGCCCCTATCCTCAAAGGCAAGTATGGAAGTAAAGGAAGGTGAGTTTTTAAAAAGTTCACCCTTTAGTTGTGTTGAAAACAATATGCCAAAAGTCTGCAAATGAGCTAAAAGGTCTTTGAAAAGGGTCAAGTGACATATATATCTGTCTAGCTTTCCTAATACTGTAAAAGCCACCTTAGGTCTTTCAGGAAACAAAACAGTTTGCTTGCGGAGGGAGGGGGGACCCTCTAATACAGCTGTACCTGTAATTTGCTCTTACTGCTAGTTTTTTCCTTTCCTTATTTAAAATCACACCAAAGATAAAGACGTTTTTTGGCCAAATAAAAACACAACATTGAACGGAACTTGGCCTAACAACTAGCATGGAATTGTCAATCCACCTTGCATTAGCAAAAATGAAAACATGAATAAAAATACGAAAATGAAACTAAAGAGAAAAATGTTAACAGGCAAAACCAAGATAAAATTCAAATTTACTTTCAAAAATCTGATTTTATTTTCTGAATCAAAATGACGTGTATTCACGTTAAATGTAGAATGTTTAACTCTCCATTGATCTCGCAAAACACTTTCCAGATATTGTTAACAGTGCTCAGAACTGTGTAAAAGTCAACATCCAATACCATGTTTTAAAGAAAGAAGTTTAAATGTAGGACTTATTTCTAAGAAACCCTTCTCAAAGGTCAAGGCATTGGCAATTCTAATTTAAAAAGAAATTTTAATCATTATTGGAAATTTAAGTGACAATGGCTCTCAAGAGCTAAAAATCAGATCTCTTTTAAAACAGAAAATATGTTAGTTTGAGGGACTCCCACCTGACAACTCCAGTTAAACCTAATATTTCAACTACCCCCCAAATAACTAAATACATGATTTTGCCTTGGAATAGGAAAATTAGAAAGTGGAATTTTAAAATTATACTATATATATAAATACACCATTTTAACTGTCCTGGTTGCTAGCAGAATACTGAAATTAAAACCAAATTCTACATTCAAGGGGCAAATGATAAATGCTCTCTCATTGTTGTAAGAGTCCATCCTGTCCTTGTTGTTTTCTACCCCCATATATTAAAATCATGACCAAAGGCCAAGAGTTCATCCAATTTACCTGAAATGAACAGCTGGTAGGTACTGGTCCTACGTGTGTGTCCTTTAACAAGTCCAGGACTCAAAAGGCTAGGGGGAGTTAGAACATGATTTAGGAACACTTGAGAATTCCAAAATGACTGACACCCATGTCCCTAAAATCGAGTACACTTTATTCATAGGCTATTCACGTGTACTGAGGCATGTCCAGCATGCAGGTTAAGTTCTTTTACTTGTTCAAAGTGAGGTAAAACAGACAAAAAATACTTAATATGAACAGAAGCTGCATTATTAAAACTAACCTTCTTTTGCTGCTTATTTCATGTAAACTGACTTTTAAGTTTTTTCACAAAAAAGGTCTTAAAGCCAATAATTTTTCCAAATGTAGTCACCTAAAAACTAAGCTTCCTCTTTCAAAGCCATTATTAGTAAAGAATATTTTGAAATGAAGGAAAACATTTTCCCCCAGAATCTGCATTTTGTACTTAGCATGACAGAGTTTCTTATTACTTTATTTTTCAAATTTAGAAAGAATTCAAATCTGAGTACTATTTGATATTTTTTTCAGATACAAAGCAGTACCAACAGATTCATAAATATGATTTTCTGACACAGAAAAGTCTGCTACCACTTACAAAATACCAACAATTCTTCTTTCAGGCATAAGACGACTGAGACTTACTAGTTATGATTACTTTTTCAGCACGAATACAAATTTAAATCTTGATTTTTTTTTTTTTTTGCCAACAACATTTTAAGTAGTCAAATTATACTCCACTTCCAGATTGCAAATTAAAATAATAAAAAGACTAATGAAAATTACCCAACTGGCAACAAGTCCCATGTTTCAATGTTATTTTTAACCCCAAAATTGTAACCTACCGCCAGTAATTATTTATACGCGTCTACTTCTTCTTCTTAAATCAGCACTGGTCAGTTATGTAAAAGAGTAACTCTAAGAATGGCACTTGGCACTGGAGTACCTTAATGCTTCTGGTATAGAAAGAAGCATTCTTAAGCACTCTTCTAATCTGTACTTGGAATTTCCAAAAGCATTTTTAAATTGTCAATTGTCCACTGATAGATTCTAGGGAGTCTATTCCCAGCTAACATGGTTGATTTAAAAAATAAAAATTAAAAAAAAAAATCGCTAAGCCACATGGTAATGGAGCATTACACTTGCTCTTTACATCAAATGGAAACAGTTCCAGGCAGACCAAAAGTCGAAGAAAACCTGCCAAATCAAAGGACTGGAAATAAATTTCATCTTACATACCTCAGAGCAGAAAAGCTCAAAAATTCAAAAGTCCAAAGACCACCCCTTCCCCCCACGCAAAATCCCATCCCAAACACTTTAATTCTGAGCCTAACATTTCCCTACAATGTTAATTCCAGAAGCTTTAAGGTACTTAAACTGTGCAGTAACTGTTGAAAGCACCACACTACAGAGGAAATGCCATAAAGGGTTCAGCAGCTGCCCACCCATCCCTTACCACCCCCACCCCAATAACATGTAAAAGCTCCTGTTAAAGTTTTTTTCTTATGCTAATAAAGGCATACCACCTAGTGTGCTAAAGACTAAAACTAGCAGCATTAGAGCAGTAAAGTGAAAATAGGAAGCCGACGGGAATGATCTAAATGCCTACTTAGAAGAAACAAAGCAGCAGACGGGGGGACCCTTTGCCCTCTCGTTGTGTTTGTAGGGAAGTGGCTGAATTAAACAGATTTGCCCACTTTAACAAAAATTTAACAAAGCTTCCCCCAAGACACCAGAATAAAACCTGACCTTTCCAGTCAAAGGGCACAGAGAGGACTCTTCCACGTCCTGGAGTTGAATGAGTTCAAAGATTGGCAAAAAGGAAAAAAGAAAGCATTCGGGGTGTGATGCGAGCAAGCTCTGGAGTGAGTTTATCGAACAGTCACACCAAGTTTCTCCAGCACACGGACACCCTTTTCTTGGTATTCTTGTCGGGTCATCCAGAAGTTGTCTTTGTCTTTCATGATATCTGCCAGAACTGCACCACCCAGGAACACCATGTGCTTTCTGCGCGGTGGATCTTCGATTCGGATCTTAAATTTCTAAAGGAGAAAGAGGGGATCACAGAGTGTCACTCGTGCATAATGCCTTCTGCTTCATGAAAATGACTGTTCATACATTCTCCTGTTGAATTCTCACAGCAGTCCTGGGAGGTAAGCAGGACGGTGCAATTTGGTGTCTGAGGTACAGAGATATTTTTTGTAATCTGCCAAAAGCTCACAACTAGCAGATCACACATCCATCCCAGAGTGCTTAGAGCAGTCCTGATTTACACTTGTTGCCGCATCACTATTAACAACGCCCTCTGTCACTCTCAGAAGTGTCTTGATTTGGACAACAAATTCCACGATCAGCCTACTGACAGAGCCCAAGTACCACAGTCCTGATTGTGGCAGGTTTTCCCATCAACTGGCGATGACCACATGAGCAAATCATTTAGCCAGATGTCAAGTCAAGAGTTTGGGTAAGAGGACTTCTATGGTTTCTTCAAGGTCTAACGCCTCTGATTGCAGTCCCATGTAAGAGTAAGACTGAAATTCTTTTCTTACAAGCAAAGCTCACTTTCTATTGCTTCAAATTGAAATGAAATGTTCTCAAAATAAACAAGACCAAGTATAGTCAAATAAACCTTGGGGATGCTGGAAAAAATCAAAACAGTAACCAAAATTAAAGATAAGTGGGAAAAGTTTTATCATCTTTAGCCACTATTGACTGCCTAATAAAAATACACCTCAATCTGTGTGATCAGTCCACGCTTCAAAGAGAAACCTTCAAGTGCCATGGTTTAATTTACTGTGCCACAAATCCTGCAAGACTCCAAGTAAACTATGTCACGTTAAGTTGTCTTCACGTCACATAAATGGAACTGTGAGATCTGATAGTATATGACACATAAAAACACCAGTTTACTTACATAAAAAAAAAGGGGGGGGGGCTGGCTGTGTTCCAATAAAACTTTATTTATAAAAACAGCCAGAAGTGAAATTAGTCAGAGAAAGACAAATATCATACGACTTCACTCATACGAGGACTTTAAGATACAAAACGGCTGAACATAAGGGAAGGGAAGCAAAAATAATATAAAAACAGGGAGGGGGACAAAACATAAGAGACTCTTAAATATGGAGAACAAACAGAAGGTTACTGGAGGGGGTGTGGGAGGGGGGAGGGGCTAAATGGGTAAGGGGAACTAAGGAATCTGCTCCTGAAATCACTGTTGCACTATATGCTAACTAACTTGGATATAAACTAAAAAAATAATGGCCCCTCAAGACCCTGCTGCCCCTGCAGCTCTCTCAACTGGCTGCTGGTTTCCTCACATCACCACCTTCCTAACCTTGGAGGTTCTGACCAACTGTTGCTCTTCACTGCTGCGCCTCTCTCCCTCCTCCCTACCACTCCAAAGTTGAAGCTCATTCTATCAGACCATTCCATCCACCACTCCTCCTTGCCAAGTCACCTACAGGACCCCCAGGTTTCTTCCTCTCATCCCTGCTCCTACTGTGCATGGGGGTACGCTCTCACCACCATTTCCTGGTGTTATCCTTAGTGACTTTGTCCTCTGCCTCTCAAAACACCGACTTGGGTGTTCAACTCTCTACTTTGTAGCTGCCCTCAAGGAACTGAACACAACAGGTGAGAAACTCAAAAGTGTTGGTTTGACTGCATCGCTTACCTTACTTGAGCCCCTCGGTGCAGCACGGCAAACCCATTACATGTCTCTTCTCTCTTCTCTCCAACACAACCATTTCACACCTCCTCCTCCATTTCATAAACCTCCGTCTCCTGTCTCCTCCCTCTGAGCCTGCGAACGCATCCTTTTACATCCTTCTTTCTTCCTCCCTCCCCCAACAATCTATTCACACCAGACTTAGTGATTCTTTTTTAAAAACCAAAAAACAACTTGAACTCACGAGCCTGAGATCAGACCTGAGCTATCAAGAGTCAGACACTTAACCGACTGAGTGAGCCACCCAGGCAAACCCAGGCTTTGTGATTCTTTAAAAACAAGTCAGATCCGGGGCACCTGGGTGGCTGAGTCGGTTAAGCATCTGACTTCAGCTCAGGTCATGATCTCGTGGTCTGCTGAGTTCAAGCCCCACATCAGGCTCTGTGCTGACAACTCAGAGCCTGGAACCTGCTTCAGATTCTGTGTCTTCCTCTCTCTCTGCCCCTCTCCTGCTTGCACTTTATCCCTCTCTCTCAAAAATAAATAACCATTAAAAACAAAACAAAAAAAAGAGGTCAGATCTTATCACTTCTCTGCTCAAAACCCTCCCAAGGCTTTCTATCTCATTAGGACTAAAGCTAAATCCTTTACTGTGTCTGAAAAAGACCTACATCCTGACAACCCAGGGCTTTGGCACTTGGTATTCCTGCCTAGAAGATTCTTCCCGCAGATAGTCACGTGGCTCACCCGCTCACTCCATTCTCTGCTCAGAACTGATCTCATCAGAGTCTTTCCCTGACCACACAACATGAACGATCAAGCCATCTCCCCAATCACTACCACTTACTAGCCCCTGACCTCACTTTAGTTTTCTTCACAGTGCTTATTACTACTGAAGTATTATTCATAGAAGAAAAGCAGTGATTTTGTTTCTATTTACCATGTTTTGATTGTTCTAGCACCTAAGACAAGTGTTTAACACCCAGAAGGATGTCAAGAAATTTTTGCTGAATAAGGAAATAATCACCTGAGGCTAATTTTAAATTGTATGTATAACTCAATAAAATCAGACAAATAAGCGGAGTACTTAGACAACATGGCTCCTTTTGAGTCTTTTAATTTGTTTAATGTATGTGAGTCCGTACTCAATTTAATTTCCACAATTCGAGTCACAGATGTGACATTAGTATCTCCAAAACACAAGTCCTCTGTACTATGTAATCTCATTATCTAACAGCCAATCAAAGTTGTTGGGACAAAGAGGAGAACTCTGAACTGAATGACTTCTGGCTGAATGCAGAGTATACGTACCGTACTTCACACACTCCAGTGTTTGTAGAAGAAAAATCAATCCCAAATAACCATCGACTATTACATACTAGTTTAAAAATCTCTCTCTATTCTACACATCAACAACTACCAATTTAAGTCTGTTTCAAGAGCCAGGATAGCTGGGGAGACAAAATATTTGACCCATGGTGTTTTACAATCTGATTAGGGAGATAAGACATATGCAAGAAACAGCCAGAAAAATAGCCTAGAGTCAGAAATGAGATAGTCCAAGGGTAGCACTGAAGGCTGGTTACATATCCAAAAAGGTAAAAAAAAAACAAACTCAAAACCCCCAAAGAGGCATTTCTCTCTCCATAGTACAGCAGTCCCCTCTTATCTGCGGTTTTGTCTTCTGTGGTTTGCTACCCATGGTCTAGAAGCAGATGATCCTCTCTGACGTATCACTACATTCACAAGGCCTACGTAGAACACCTCGCTTGATCTCCTCACGCAGGCAATTTGTCATCTCACATCATCACAGAAGACTGAGTGTAGTAAAAGAAGATATTTTGAGAGAGAGACCACATTCCTATAACTTTTATTCCAGTATGTTGTTATAACTGTCCTATTTTATTATCGTCGTTTTTTACTGTGCCTAATTTAGAAAGTAAACTTTATCACAGGCATTCACGTATAGGAAAGAATCGTATACGTGGGATCCAGTACTATCTGCGGTTTTAGGCGTCCACTGGGGGCCTTCAAACGTATCCCCCGCAGAAAAGGGGGGACTCCTATAAGGCAGGTTCTTCCTGTGCATTTAGAGGCACCCTGACTCCAGGCTGTTACAGATGAATCAGAACATTTGGCCCTGGATCTCACTGCTTCCAGCCACTGACTCAGAGGTGACCAGGTAGGTGAGGTGACCAGGTAGCACAAGCATTCTGAAAGAGAGTTTACCTCGAACCATTCACTTCCTCTTATCTCTTCAAGGCTGCAAGTGACTGTATTAATAATTAGTTTAGGAAGACTTCATGCTCCCTCTGGTGGCTGTCAAGATTCACAAGCTACTTTACAGGGTTTTAAAAGTATGTTAACAGCTGGATTATTGATTGATACTTACAGAAAGTTTTTCCACATCTCCCTTTAAAACTCGTTCTAAGTAAAGCTGTTTAAGTTCTCGTTCCAACCGTGACGGCAGTCCAGGGTACATAGTAGAACCTCCAGAAAGCACAATGTGCTTATAGAATTCAGATCTAGAAGGACACAAAAGGTATTCATTTGGGGTTTCAGATGGGGAAAATAGTCTCTCAGAGCTCCTTTTTGTCTGTCAGCTTCAGGGGACTGCTGGGAGAATTAAATAAAATCCAACATGGAAATCATAGGGCTGAATGTTTGCTATTAATACTGTTATAACAAACCCTCTCTACATGTAAAATAATTATAATTTTAATGAGAATACTTCTAAAGCACTTGACACAGGTTCCTGCAAATGTAATCGAACCTTTTAATAACGACCATAGTTCACATTACAAACTTTCATATTCGGACTGTGTTATCACAGTGCTTCCCCGGAGCCACTGTGTGATGTGGTTGTTTACTATAATTAACCATTTTCTACTATGATTTCAGTTCTTGCTTTTCAACGTTTACATTTGCCTTTTGTAGTTTTCCCTTTTGTTCCTTTGCCTTGAGACTGTCCGCTGTTATTTTTGGTTAGACTGATGTGTTTTGCTTCATATAGCAATCCTCTCTTCCTTGAATATGCTGCTCTTATCATACCGATAATCAAATCTAAAATAACTGCTATGTACTAAAAGTGATTTAACCGAGTGAGGGTCTGAGGAACCCTCTTCATTGTAAAGTTAGTTCAGGAGCTGAGTCACATTTATTTTGGCCTCATTCAAACTGGCTTCTAGGTTCTCAGTGGAAGAAATTCTCAATTTGTTAACCCCAGCTTCTAGGAGAGCGGTATTTTTTATCTACCTGCAGAAGTATGCACGTGAACGTAGCCTATGCCAAGCAGTTGAAGTGACATGTACCCACTAGTGTTTACATGAACACTTTCAAAATGCAGAACACACAACAGCTGAGTTGTGCCACTTCCTAATGCCAGCTCCGTCGAAAGGGTACCGAACCTGAGTCCAGGGTTTCAGGCATGCCAACGCCTGAATCGCCACTGAGAGGCATGCACTTTTAAATGCAATTTTACTATCAGTGATCATTAAATCAAGGGACAAAAGCGTCTACCTAATCCCTACTAAGGAAATTTACTCCCTACTCCAAATCTAGATTTCTGATCGTCTTCCATCAAATTTATAGCTTGTTATAAGCCAACTGCGATTTTTATTAATTTCCTTTATTATCCTGCTCCTCAGCCATCCCACAAAAATTAGTTTGGTGGTTATTTAATGCAAAGTTAAAAAGACAAGTAAGCAAACACCTGCTTTACAAAATGCTTCTGAGTGAATTCCTCTATAACCCAGCTATATAGGAGGGCTTTCCAAATATGACTCAAATCAATTCTAGATGCAATGTAAGATATGAATTTAATAACTATGTAAAAACAAATTTCTGCATAGCCAAAAACACCATAAGCAAGAGACAAATGGAAAATTAGGAGAAGTATCTGCAATGGATCACAGAACTAGCTATAATAGCAAAAGAACTTTTAAAACGTGAGGGGAAAATATTACAAAAATTCCATACACGAATAAGCAAAAGCCATGAACAATAACAACAGTCCTAAACAAAGAAAAACATGCTCAGCTCCACTCTTAAGGAAAATACAAATTAAAACTACACTGAGGTATCATTTACACTCACCAGACTGGCATAAAAGTTAAAAAGTCACCACACTGTGAACAGCTGTGGGGACACAGGTGCCCTCACCTGTTGCTGGTGGGAAGGAGAAAGGTACAGCCTGCACAGTGAGGAACTGAGCAGTAACAAAACTACATGCATTTATTTACCTTTTGGACCAACAACTCCCCCTCTAGAAATTTTTTCAGAATGCTCATGCCCAACAATACAAAAATAAAGAGTACACAAGGTTATTAATTGCAGCATTATTTGCACAAATACTGGAATCTACCTAAATAACCAAGATTCACGGAATAAATGGATATGTATACACTAGAAAAAGGAGGACGATCCCTAGGAAATGGTACAGGATTGTTTAGGACATACTAAGTGAAAGAAGGGCAAAAAAGCATTTTTACTATGCTCCCTTTTGTGTAAGAAAAAATGAACATAGAAAGGATAAACCTGAAACTAATGAGACCATTTACCTATAAGAGGGAGGGGGACTAGGGTGGAGAACAAGGGGCAGGGAGAGTAATAATACTTCAAAGAATACTTTTTGTATAGTTTTGACTATATGGTAATGCTTCACCTACAAACTTAAAGAAAGGCCAGGAATATCCTGTGCCACAAAACACAATGTGCTCAAAAAGAGAACAGCACATCAAAGGATGCAAGACCCTGTTTGAAGGGGCTCTGGCCAAATCAGGAACAATTTGAGCATTAAAATAAATAAAAATGGTAATGAATTATAATCCACTGTACAAAATCATGAGTCCACGCTGATAACAAATAAAACAAGGAAAAGTGCTTCCTTATGCTAGAATGTCAACTAATACATATAAAAGGAATGACAGAATTAGGAAATCACCTTTTTGCAACCACAACAAAAATGCATTTAGGCATTTTAGCATCAACAGATGCTAAAAAGGGTGGGGGGCAGAGTTTAATGAGGAACAGGAGATCAAGACAGTCTCAAAGTATTTTCCCACAAATTACTTAGAAACTAAGAAAGAAAAACTACAAAAACTAAACAGGAAACTTCATTAAGAGCTTAATACTAACATCACCAATAAGGAAACAACAGATCTCATATCTGGATGTGAAACCCTGAGAAGGACTCATCACTTAAGTAGTATTCTAGTTCCAAATGCATAACCTGAATCTATTCATGAGAAAAAATACAAACTCAAGTTGAGAAAAGTTTTCTAAAATAATTGGCCTGTACTCTAAAAAGATGTCAATGTCATGAAAGACTGAAGAACTGTGCCCAAGAGACATGACAACTACATACCCTGTGTGATCCTCAACTTGATAATCTCCTGGGGAAAAGAAAAACTATATAAAGGGCATTATTGGGACAGTAGATGAAAGTGACAAATGGATGGCACATGACAGTGTATCAGTTATCAATCTCCTGAGCTCAATAACTGCACTGTGGCTATAGAAGAGAATACCTCTGTTCTCAGGAAATAAGAAGAGAATATTAAGGAGTAGAGAGGACTTATACATTCAACATACTCTCAAATGGCTCAAGAAAAAAGAGAGAATGACAGAAAGAACATGCAGAATGTTAAACTTAGTAGAATGCAAAACTGAAAAAAGAGCATACATGAGTTATCTGTATTATTCCTGAAAGTTTTCCTTAAGTTTTAAATTATTTAAAAAAATTTTAAGAGACATAATGATATATATTCAACACCCAGTGCCACCCTCAAAAAATTATTTTGCCTTACCTGTTCAAAAACATGAGTGAGCTAATAGACAACTTGGTCATTTTAACTACACACATTCCATCTACTGATAAATAACTTGGAAGCCATCATTTATAACGTACCTGGTATCAATGTCAGCTGCCTGGATTGTGTTAAAAAGCAATTCAGCAACACCCACGCCCTCAACATTGATCAAGTGAGGCTGAAATAAAGCTTCTGGTGCTTCAAATCTCTCTCCCCCAACTTTGATAATGCGGCCATCTGGGAGCTAGAAACCAAGAATAACCAGGTATTAGTCAGCAAAACGTTATTAAAAAATTTCCCAGTGTTCTCTAGAACACTATTAAACACATCTGTTCTATAACCAAAATCATTACCAGCAACATATTATTCCCACAATAAATTCTTGAAAAAGGAAAAAGGTAAAATAAAATATATTCAGATAGCTGTTCTGCTTTTCAATGCAGAACATGCCATCACACCATGCTCCAACACAGCAGGAATTTCTTGGAACAACCACCAAGGCATGAGTGCATTACGTTCCTTTGCTGTGTGCAGCTAAGCATAAAAAGGAAATGTTCATAAACCACTGCATTTGGATTACTGCTGGTGTCAATGCTGCTTCTCTATTGTAACACATCTGTGATTTTATGGATATTTTTACCAAGCGGCATAGACACATATAGTTAAAAATGTTAATTTCTCTCACCAAATAATTATACTGTGAAACGTTACTATTTTGCCATCAAAACACTTTATATATCATGTGTAAAACTTCTGTCAAATCATTTAATCCAAAAAATGTGTTTTTTTAGTTTGTTTATTTTTGAGAGAGAGAGCATGGTTAAGGGGGGAGGGGCAGAGAGAGAGAGAGAGAGAGAGAGAGAGAGAGAGAGAGAATCCCAAGCAGGTTCCATGGGATCCCACGAACCATGAGACCACGGCCTAAGCCAAAACCAAGAGTTAAATGCTCAACTGACTGAGCCACCTAGTCACCCCTAGACTACTTTTATTAAGCAATTCTGTGTCCTATTTACTAGACCCTGTTAATAAATTTTATTTTATTTATTTGTTTGTTTGTTTATGAGGGAGAGAGAAGGAAAGAGAGTGCAGAGCCCGGAGTGGGGCTCAAGCTCATCTGACACGGGACTCAAGCTCACCAACAGTGAGATCATGACCTGAGCCGAAGTCAGATGCTTAAACGACCGAGCAGGCACCCTTAAAACATTTTTTTTTTTACATTTTATTTTTAAGTAATCTCTACACCTACATGGGGCTTGAACTCACAACCCTGAGATTAAGAGTTGCATGCTCTACCTACCGAGCCAGTCAGGCTCCCCTCTAGCCCCCATTAAATTTTAAATAATGGATAAACATAATTTTAATTTAAGCAAATAAAATTTAAACAACAGATCTGACATCATTACAACATAACCTTGTATAGAAAACTCTTAAGTCACATCATGTTTAACTAAATGAGAAATGTTAAGTAAAAACTTTATTTTTAAAATTTTTATTTTTTAGTAAACTCTATGCCCAATGTGTGGCATGAACGCATGACCTCAACATTAGCAGACAGATTACTCCACTACTGAACCAGCCGGGTGCCCCCCCAAAACTCCCTCTCTTAATGTCTACTTATTTTTTTTAGAGAGAGAGACAGACAGACAGAGGCAGAGTGTGAGTGGGGGAAAGGCAGAGAGTGAGTGGGGGAAAGGCAGAGAGAGAGACACACACAGAATCTGAAGCAGGCTTCAGAGATCATGACCCGAGCTGAAGTCTGACGCTTAACCAACTGAGCCACCCAAGCATCCCAAAAACTCCCTCTCTTAAAACCACCTCACAACTCATTGGACTGACCTAAGTTTTAAGCATGCTTGTATATGCTGGCATTTGACCCATTTCTATAGGAGATACCAGAATTAGTTTTACATGAACATTTCTCACAGTATATTTATAATATAATACAGTAATTGTATTTAGATTCTAAAAATGACTTTTCAGTATGACAAAGTCCCACAAACCAAGCTTTTAAAACATTTACTCCATGTTTGCTATAACTGTTTACAGATATGTGCAAAAGCAATCACATTTTTCAAAACTTCCACAACTGTCTTTAAATAAATTGTATCGGGGCGCCTGGGTGGCGCAGTCGGTTAAGCGTCCGACTTCAGCCAGGTCACGATCTCGCGGTCCGTGAGTTCGAGCCCCGCGTCAGGCTCTGGGCTGATGACTCAGAGCCTGGAGCCTGTTTCCGATTCTGTGTCTCCCTCTCTCTCTGCCCCTCCCCCGTTCATGCTCTGTCTCTGTCTGTCCCAAAAATAAATAAACGTTGGAAAAAAATAAATAAATAAATAAATAAATAAATAAATAGTATCAAGTTAAAAAAAACAAAACAAAACCCAAAAACAAAAAAACCCTCAAGAATACTGATTCAAACATTTACTCTTAACAAAATAAAACCATCAGGTGAGTTTAGGAACCACATGAAATCACCTAAGATATTTGGAAAAACTTTACACAGCACACTTATTGGTAAAACCTCTATAGCTCACCTTTCCAGCCTCTCTGCCAGAGGGGCTTCTTCCTGTACTCTGGCTGCTGGCCAGCGTGGGGCCACCCAGCCTGGGAACTACCTACCTCTAGATACTGACTATTAAGACTGTAGGATTCTCCTCTTTTTGCACCAAATCTTATCCCATCCTTTCTCCCCCTTCACTTACTTATCAGTTTCACCAGTGTACTGGTTTTATTTGTTGTGCAAATGACAAATAAGTAAGAATTATGTATTAACATGTTTGTTATAACAACATGAGTATGAACTGCACAGGTCCTCTGACACATGGATTTTTTTCGATAAATACAGTACAGGACTATAAATGTATTTTCTCTTCCTTATGATTTTAGTAACATTTTCTTTTCTCTAGCTTACTTTATCGTAAGAATACAGTATAAAATACCTGTAACATACAAAATAAGTGTTAATCGACTATTTATGTTATTGGCAAGGTCAACAGCAGGCTATTAGTAAAGTTTTGGGGAAGTCGAAAGTTATACACACTGTATGGGGGGGGGGGGGGCGTTGGTGCCCCAAGCCCCTGTGCTGTTCAAGAGTCAACTGTAGATGTTTTTGTAACCCACCTCAAATTCTTTGACAAAGGAGGGGAGAAATTAACAAAACATATATATACTTCTAGTTCCCTCATCCTTTGTCTCAGGCCACTTTCTTCCTTCCCAACAAGTCAGGTAGATGAAAAATTATACATCTAGAGGAACTGTCAAAAAAGCTTCAGAAAAGAATCCCTAGGGCAAATCTTGAGATCATTAAGTTGCTTATCAATTATTTGGATCTGTATTGTTTAAAAATCAAACAATATAATTTATAAAATTAACAATTATTTTTAAAAGGACTATTTTTTACATATTTGTGATATGTAGAGCTTACATGAATCAAATAGTTTATTTTTATTTATCTTTTTTATGAATCAAATAGTTTAAGAATACTGTCCTTGCTTTTATTGCCTATTACTTGCTTTTATTTTAGTAATAACTAGATCAAAGACAAGATATGAAAGTACTTTATACCCAGATGAATATAATAGACTTAGGAGAAAAACACATTTAAAATTCAGGTAGGACCAACTCCGTGGTGTAACCTATAACTAGGTTCTAATTCTTATTAGTTACACTTTCAAGTTAACATGTGTTTTGAAGATCTCATTATGAAAACACAAAGTCAGGAAAACACTGCCACCTAGTGAATTATTAGAGCAATATTACAGGATGAGCACTTCCCAAAGCATGCTTCGCAGAACGTTTGAGTCTCATGAAATGCTGGAATCCTGTAGTCTAATAAGGTTGAGAAACACGCAGTATGCTATATTCTCACAGGCACACACAAATTAGCACATAAAAGGCTCTGAAAAGTCCTTCAGTAAAGCGAAACACTCCCAAACTTACTGGACAATGTATACTCCACTGTAATTTTTGTGAAAATACTTAACATCTCAGGGAAATAACATTCTGTAGAGTGCATGTTGAAAATGCTATTCCAGATATTAGAATCTCAAAATAACATCTCTTATCAATTTATATCCTAAGGTAGAAAGGCTATTTATGATTCTTGCCTTATTTCACATTATATGGTATCCTAAAATAACTTAAATCAAAGATCTTATTGTGGAAAGACATTATAAGGTCACACACACACACACACACACATATAACAACTCAAAACAAAAATACTGATTCTAAGAAAATCTCTTTAAGCACACACCAACAGTCATGGTGTTCCATTTTAAAACCACACATTTTATACACTGGAAATACTTACTGTGTAAGATTCAACTAATACTGTGGTTTCTAAGGCCAGCTTCTGCTCTTGCTCAATATTATACCCAACATAACACAATTTTTCTTTAATCATGCGAACTGTTTCAAAGTCAGCAGAATGGTTGAAGGCGTATCCTCGCAAAAGAAGCAGCTGGTACAAAAAAAAACAGTAAATTGACAATCTGAATTGAGTTCAACTCTGGAAAAGTGATCACTGCCCACTAAATAGCTCATGTCAATAACAAATGCAATGGACAGTGGATCCTTAGAACTCACTGAATATTTCAGAAATGGGAAATATTACTTTCCATAAAAGGATATATATTTGTTTCACAAAGAGTAAAAGAATTATTAACAGTTCATGAATAATAAATGGGTAAAAGAGCTAAAAAAAAAAAAAAAGCTAGTTTAAAAAAAAGACTATTGTTTGAGTACCAATGTTCAGACAGTTTTGTTAAATAATCAAGTCTTAAGTTTTAAACATTTTTATTTTAGAGAGGGAGCAAGAACGAGAAGGGGAAAAGGGGAGAAGGGGAGAGGGAGAGGAAGAGGAAGAATCTTAAGCAGGCTCCACTCAGCGCAGAGCCTGACATGGGGCTCGACCCCACAACCCTAGGATGATGACCTGCGCAGAAATCGAGCTGGATGCTCAACCAACTGAGCCACCCAGGCACCCCAAAACTCTATGTATTAATACATATTATTTTAGTTCTGTACTCCCACAATCTGCCACTCGCTCAATCAATGCCATATTCATGAAATATCCCTAGGTCTTAGAAAGTTTTATCCCTAACTTCTAGTATTATATCTGACACGTATTAGATGGGCAAGAGCATTTGTGAATCACATAAATGATAAGAATTCAAGTAGCTGACAGAAAAAACCCTATACCATAATGTGTAGCAGAAACAAACTGGACTTTGCATATAAAAACTTTAAAAGTAAGTCCCATTAGCTAATCTTTGTGAGAAAACCCTTGGAAAGTCCTCAGACAGAATTCTGGCCTAGAATGAGAGTATAATCCTCATTTACTTATTCTCATTATTACTCTAAATAAGACAAAAAGAACCCAACGTCAAGGTAAACACTTAATACGACCCATTTTATCACACAGATATCACCCTAGAATAGTTTCTCAACAGCAGCACCAATGACATTGTGGACCTTACAATTCTTTGTTGGAGGGCTGCCCCACTCATTGTAGGATGTTCAGTAGCATTCCCACATAGCTGTTAACAACCATAACATGTCTCCAGACATTGCTAAGTGTCCCTGGGGGGCAGCATCAGCCTTGGCAGAGAGCCACTGACCTGGAGAGAATATTCTAAGTAATAGAATTCTGATATAGACAGTAGAGTAGACTTTTTTCTCCCAATATTAAAAAAATATATATACATGCCTCCAAATAATTGCCTTATACACTTTCTCCAGCAATGTTTATAACTAATTATACCCAGAAGTAAACTTTAATATAGTAAACACTAAAAACTGGGTTAATTCCATGAAAACTACTAAATATTAAAGTCTGGTGCAACGGGGCCCTGTTTTTAAACAAATATCATTAATTTGCGATCACTGTATTTTCTGGGGAAGGACAAGAAAAGGCAACCCAATCAGGATTATGGCTTTAACATATACCTGTCAAAGAAAGGTTTTATGGCAGAAAAGCCTGCCTCTATTGTTCAAGGAGGTTTTAAGGTCTCTTCTATCTTTGAAATACCTCACTGCCCAGTCCCTGGGAATAGCAAACATAATTGTGTAATGATGTGTTCTATTCTCATTACTATACCGGAGAGCGTGTGTGTAAATCTTACTTGGATTTTTATACGAATACTGGGGTAAATGTGTCACTCCTCCAGTGGTACAGAAGATCTGCTATGGTCCTGAGATGATATATTCAAATACTGCGTTAAGTCAGTAAACACAAACTACAAAAGCTAATTGCTACAATACCTTCTTTTGCTTACCTTGATAAGGTATCTGGTAATATCCCTCCCTGCAATATCTAGTCTCCTGGTAAGGTGAGGGAGAGAAAAGCCTTCATACACTGGACAAATGTGAGTCACACCATCTCCAGAGTCCACCACTACTCCAGTTAATAAACCTGTGTGAAAACCATGAAGTTTTAAATAAAAAGCCAGACCAGAAAAAATCAAAGCCAGCAAATTTCAAAAATTAGCAGAGAAGCCAAACTAGAAACTTCCCCAACCAGAATGGTCTAGAAGCCAGCATTTCTTTATTGTTTGCTATTCTGCAGCTTACTTCTAGTATCTGGACACTAAAGTGAGTATTCTTACACATGTCTCTTGTGAGAGAGACTCTTAGTCTAACTATGTGCCATCCCAGGAGATGGGAAGAAACACTCTGAGACCAAGGAATGTCTCTTAAAGCTCAGTACAATTCTTCTTCTTTCCAATTTAATCTTCATCCCCAAATTCCCTTCAAGTGCAATTTTCTAAAGCATCATGGTAACTTTTATGAATACCATTGTGAGAGATAAATACTACACAAGTTGATAGTGAAGCTTATTGAAAATAATGTACTTATTATTTTTGTCATATATTCAAAACTATGTTTTGGAAAAATTCCTATTGATAGGAATGACTACAAAAGTTACCTTCGCACAAGGGTTAATGCAGGAAAAAAATACATAACTTTTTCTAATTCCTACTGATAAAATTTCCTATTGATAGGAATGACTACAAAAGTTACCTTCCTTAATGCAGGAAAAAAATACATAACTTTTTCTAATTCAAATTTTCTAGTAGTTAATAGTCTAATAATGTTTTTAACCAAAAAAAAATTTTTTTTAACTCTACAGAATATGCAATGTCTATAACTTTCTTAACCATCATGTTATCATTTTCACATCCCTGAAGAGACTCTCTCCATTTTTTTTTTTTTTTTTGAGAGTGAGAGAGAGCAAGCACACACATGCAGGCGCACAAATAAGCAGAGGGAGACAGAGAATCTTAAGCAGGCTCCATGCCCACGGTGGAGCCCGACACGGCCCAATCTCAGACTTGAGCCAATATTAAGAGTCAGTGGCTCAAATGACTGAGCCACCCAGGAACCTCTCCCTCTTCCTTTTTTTAAAAAAAAAAAATTTTTTTTTTTTTACATTTATTTATTTTTGAGACAGAGAGAGATAGAGCATGAACGGGGGAGGGTCAGAGAGAGAGGGAGACACAGAATCTGAAACAGGCTCCAGGCTCCGAGCTGTCAGCACAGAGCCCGATGCGGGGCTCGAACTCACGGACCGCGAGATCATGACCGGAGCTGAAGTCGGCCACTCAACCGACTGAGCCACCCAGGCACCCCTCCCTCTTCCTTTTTTTTAAAAAATGTCTATTTATTTATTTATTTTGAGAGTGAGAGAGAGCTAGCAGGGAAGGGAGAGAGAGGGAGAGAGAGACAGAGAGAGAGAGAATCCCAAGCAGGCTCAATGCTGTCAGCGCAGATCTCGCAAACCATGAGATCACGACCTGAGTTGAAATCAAGAGTCAGATGCTTAACCAACTGAGCCACCCAGGTGCCCAAACCCTCTTTCTTAATACAAACTTGAATGTACTATAATATTTCACCATAATGATTTGTCTTTGAATACATTTACTTAATCTACCTCCTTTGGAGGCTCATATAATGTCTCTCCTTGATTGATGGTGGACATAAATCTTCATAAAAAGGTTCATAAAAACCATTTAGTACCTTTTAATGCTGCATTCCTTTCAACAAGAAACTTCTCATTGAAAAAAAGAGGAATCCACATCATTAATTCAAAAATACTCCCAGAAATGTCAACTAAAGCAGGGATTTACATTATATTTTACAAACAGACCTTCTCATGCAACTTCTACTTATTTTCTCCCACTCCCACCAGGTTACACACTAGCCTTTCCCTGTATAATCTGACCCATTTTCAAGTGCCCCCCTCTTTTTCACTGGATTACTCATTCCTTCCACTTCAATTCCTATGGATTAAGGTTCAATCTAGTTCATACCTTTTCATTTACACCTTTCCTGACAATTCTAACCTCCAGATCCCCTAATTCCCTTTATTCTCCTCAGTCCTGTGTGTCCGCCGTGTAGTCAAACATAGCTTCCTAACCCACCGTGTCACTTCTCTTGTTCAAAACCCTTCCACAGCGCTGAATGCTTCTTCCTACCTTTGCTTTTGTAACTGACAGCACTAGCAACCTTCAAGGAGAATTTTATTGGAGTTCTTTTGTTCATTACTAGACTATCATTTCTCAAACTAAGGAATCAACAGTTAAACAAAAATGGTTAAATATTAGGAATTAAGTGAGGGTATCTTCTCATTGGATGCAAATAAATTCATGAATATCGCTAGAAAAATCCATTAAGGTCAACTGTATTTATTCAAATATAGTTCAAACAAAAATTCATTTCAGCAGAACTGTCCCATCCTCACCCCCTAAATGAAACTATTATCACCAGTTTCGAAGCTTAGATTCAAAATTTTTAATATCTACTTTTTCCAAGGTATTTTCTAAAATAATTTCTAAAATTTATTTTTCTAAAAATGAAATAAAATTACCTGGATACAAATGCTCCTTGTAAAGTAGCAAGTAATTTTTAATTCCTTCCTCAAAGGAAAAATTATTCACAGCTGGACTGTAATCACCTTAAGATCAAGAAGACCGGGGTGCCTGGGCGGCTCAGTAGGTTGAGCATCCGACTTCGGCTTAGGTCATGATCTCACAGTCTGTGAGTTCGAGCCCCACGTCAGGCTCTGTGCTGACAGCTTGGAGCCTGAAGCCTGCTTCAGATTCTGTCTCCCTCTCTCTCTGCCCCTCCCCTGCTTGCACTCTGTCTCTCAAAAATAGATAAATGTTAAAAAAAAAAAAAAAGGTCAAGAAGACCACATCCAGCTTACTCACTGCTATATACTCTGCACTAAACAGAGTGCAAGGTACATTCCACTTGGTGAATGAACAAAGCTTCTTTAAAAATTTAATTCCCCTAAGTATTTTCTAAGAATCTCTATGTAGTACTAAAGATGGTTTAATAAGTCAATACGTATTTTTACAAGGTGATTTTTACTAAATATATATAAAATAGGATGGCGCTCCATGATATTAAAAAGAGTTTTCTAAGTACTATGTCACATACACTGCTAACTATTAAGGCTGGAGACTTAGCTCAGGTGTCCCTTCCTTCAGAAACCTTCTCTGACATGCTGAATCAAAATGATCTGTTTCAATATCTTTGCCCCCATTAGATTCCATATTCTATGAGGGCATCTTTACATTTCAAGTACCTAAGAGACTGTGTGGCACCTATCTGACAGCCCCATAAGTTCTTCATAAGACCATCAGAACATCAGAATGTAAAGAGCTCTCCCCACATGGCCAATTTTTATTCTCAATAGAAAGGAAGGCAGTTACTATCGGCAGCACCAAGAAAGCATATAAGTTAGGAAGACACTGCCAAATGTCTACCTTCTCCTTTGTATTTCATCTACCATGTATAAGGCAGGCGTGATCTTTACTAACTTTTTTGGATCTCTGTATTTTTTTTCTTTAACCCTGCCAATCCTAAGGACAAATCCCATGCTCGTTTTCCACTGTACAAGAAGACTTTATTTTAATACAGTCTAAAAGAGGGAACCTCCTACTTCTTAAAAATTGAGAAGTTCTCTTCTTACCTTAGGTCTTTCATTATTTAATGAAGAAAATAAAAATATATGTGAGATTTTATTTGACAAATTTTAGAAATTATGAAAATATTTGAATAAATCTATAATACTGTGCTTTTCTTAGATTCAAAACTTATTATAAAATCAAATTCCTGTGACATAAAATGCACTTAATGTCTGGATTGTTGTTCTAAAAATTAAGTTTCACCTACCTTGAGCATACAAAGTCAAAACCGCCTGGATAGCTACATACACACCAGAAAACTGGTAAGTTTCAAACATTACCTGAAAATGCAAAAAGAAAGAAATACTGGTATTTAGAAGTTGCATAATAAATATTTATGCTTTCTTGATTGTCACAGAGTGGATTAGTTGCCAAGACAGAATCAAGGGACCTATAAGAGTCCTCCGTTCTCCTCAGCTACCACAGAGCTCCAATGATGGGAACAGATTTTGGATAAATACCGAGTTCTCAAGCATTTCGTAAGTGTTACAAAGCATTTTTTTTTTCTTTAAATTTTGAGAGAGAAAGAAAGAGCGTGGGTGGGGGAGGGGCACAAAGAGAGGGGCAGAGAGAGAACCCCTCGACGTCCACCCACATTGAGCCCCTTTAACACAGGGTTTGAGCCCACAAACGGCGAGATCATGCCCTGAGCTGAAATCAAGAGTCAGGCGCTTAATGGACTGAGCCACCCAGGTGCCCCAAAGCAAAGATTTTTGAGTGTTTTAGTCAATGGATAATTAGAGTGGAAGAAAGATTTCTGCATTTAAACAAGCCTTTCTTAATGATGTCCCTTAATGGAAATATCTTTTATTTTTAAAACTTTTATTTAGATTCTAGTTAGTTAACATACAGTGTAACACTGTTTTAGGAGTAGAATTCAGTGATTCATCATGGAAATATCTTTTAATTCAAGGAAAAACTACAGAAATTGCTTAACTGCTGACCCTCCCTCAGATTCCTCTCCCCTAAGCTGAGCCAAGATTGTGGCTCTACCTTCAGCAGTTAAAAAAATGAAAAAAAGAAGAAAAAAGGAAGGTAGGAAAACAGTAGGGCAGAAAGACAAAACTGTACGCGGTAATTCCTGAAGGCTGGCAGATACAGAAACTGCCTAGCTGGTACTCCCACCTTCCCAGCTTGAGCCCTGGCTGTGGCACTGCTCTCAGCTGAGCTATGATGGAGGGAGGGGCTTCCTTGTGCCCTCTCTGGTCACAACCATGCTCATTCTCTGTAGTCCAGGTGGGCTGGGAACATGCTGCAGGACTTCTTCTGTCATCTACAGTGACCACTCCTTGACTGGCATGGCTGACTACCACTCTGAAAATCTAGATACTCAGAAACTTTATAAGTCACAATGAGACTTATAGAGGATTTAAACGTTGTAACTCTGAAACACATATTCATCAATTAAGCAACTAGATGTTCTAAACATTATTCTATTCCATCATCCTTTACTCCCCCTCCACAGAGAAGAAAATGGAAGCGTGAAGTTGTATTTGCATTTGTCATCTTGAAAGTCTGTTAGAATTTGTTCTTATCAGTAAGATGGTGAAAAAGTATTTCTAGTACTAAATAAACTTTCCGGATGAGATTAAAGTAGGGCATTATCAGTCACAGCCAAATTTGCACCCACAAGTAAAAAAGAATACTAAACTAAGGTGAGACCTTACATGAAGGTCTTACATGACAATCCTTGACATGGAGGTCTTACATGACAATCTTACATGACAATCCTTGTCATTCTTGCAGATTAAAAAAAAACAAAAAACAAAACAAAACAAAAACCCCCAAAACTAATGTGTCCTGGTCAAATAGCTAGCTAGTGGAAGAGGCATCCAGGTATAACATCATCTCCCTGACTTTTCATCTGATTTGAACGAAAACTTGGTTTTAATTCTGACATTGTGTTGCTTTCCTAAAGAGGTTTCCGTGTTTAGGAACCTTTCAGTTTAATGCAAAAATGCCTCTACTCTGATTTTACAATGCACTGCTAAAAATAAATACCAATGACACATCACTACTTATACATCAAAAGTATTAGTAGTTATAAGCCATAAGGAAATGACATGGATTTCCTAACTAAAACCAGGATCTTAACATTTTAAAACACTTAATATGAAACTTAAAATTTTATCCAGAATTTAAAAATATTGTCTCACGACAATCTCATTTGAAATCCTTCCAAAATTTCCATCAACACCTAAACATGGTCATGGAGCAAAACAAAATATTTACAGTAAGTAGTGTCTGCAAAGCTCCTAAAACAGAAATAATTATTCCAAAAACAGAAATAATTATTCCAAGTTTCTACCTCATATATAACAAAAAACAAAGACAGTTTTTACCTCATATATAAGCAAATATAATGAAAGACAACCTTGAAAAGTTACTTATCTGAACTATGAAGGATGCAGACTTCTTGCTCTCTGTGTCTGCTCCCTCAGAGCCCTTCAATCTGCTCTCACTAGCTTCCCTCTCCTTAGTCCTTATAGCCTTCTCACCAATGTTTGATCTCTCTTCCCTGGTGAATGGATTATCTATATCCTGATGACTCCCAAGTTTCTAGTCTAGCCTCAGACTTTTCTTCTGATCTTGATCTTTTTTACAGACTTCTCCTATCTGAAAGTAGAGTAATCCCATGAAACCTTTGGTGAAGCTGAAATGTTGTAAATCAAAGAAGCAATGACCATTAATTTATATGGAAATTAATTTACGAGTGCTCCCAGATGTCAAAAATAACTTCTTTCAGGCTCTTCTCATAGCTTAGGGCACATCTTGCTAATGGATGCACAAAATAAAACAAGACAAAGCACAGATGCTCACTGACACAGTTCAAAGCTAGGGCGCCTTGATGCTCAGATGCTGAGTGTGGTCCTGGGGAACCAGCATGGCAGCACCACTCTCCTGCTATGGGTGCACGCTGCCTCTCTAACAGCTTGCTGCAAAACCAATGCTGAATCCAATTTTTGCTTTTCCCTCTTTTTCATAGAAGTGAAAATCTTCAGACTTTGTTCAGTTAGCAAAAACAGGTACTAGCATAGGTCTTTGGTAAAAGCAAAGTGGCATAACATGAACTTTTGAAAAGTGGGAGATACCTCTAATTATCTACCTGACGTTTTTGACTGGATGTCTAATGAGGGCCTACCATGTCCAAAACTGAACTCTCGATCCTTCCCCCCAAATCCTGTTTTACTTATTTCGTCTTCTCCTACCTTGGTTGATGGTACGTCATCCTCCAGGTGTCCAAGCCAAGACGTTTGAAGTCATCCCTGACTCTCCTCTCTATTACCCATATTTATTTAATGCATCAGAACATGCTTTGGCCCGGGGCGCCTGGGTGGCGCAGTCGGTTAAGCGTCCGACTTCAGCCAGGTCACGATCTCGCGGTCCGGGAGTTCGAGCCCCGCGTCAGGCTCTGGGCTGATGGCTCGGAGCCTGGAGCCTGCTTCCGATTCTGTGTCTCCCTCTCTCTCTGCCCCTCCCCCGTTCATGCTCTGTCTCTCTCTGTCCCAAATATAAATAAAAACGTTGAAAAAAAAATTTAAAAAAAAAAAAAAAAAAAGAACATGCTTTGGCCCTACCTTCAAAACAGATACATAATCTGGCCACTTGTCATTACTTCCACTGCTATTACCCTAATCCTAACCATCATTATCTTTTGCCTAGATAACTGAAAGCCTTCAAACTGGTCTCTCTTCCACTCTTGCCTCCTTATGGTCTACTCACAACCTAGCAGCCACAGAAACCTAAATCTGAGAATGTCCCTTCTGTGTAACAGCCCTTCATTTCACTTGGAGTAAAAGAATGATTCCCTTTAAGGGCCTGCAAGGCCCTGTATGATCTGGCTCCATTACTTCTCTGACCTCATCTCCTGTTGCCCTCCCATACTGGCTTCCTTGCTGACTCTCTAACATACCAGGCTTATTCCCATTTTAAGACCTTCACACTAGCTACTTCCTTTGCCTGGAATGCTTTCCCCTCACACATCCTGGCTGACTCCCTTACTCTTTGTTTTAATATCACCTTTTCAGGGAGGTCTACTCCCACATCCTATGAAAAATGTAATCTCCCACAGCTTCCCCACATTTAGCATCTATTATCTTCTAACAAACCATTCAATTAACTCACTTTTGGGTGGGGGTGTTGTCCCCTGCCAGAATATAAGTTCCATGGCAGCAGGGTTTTGTATACTGATATATTCTACTTAGAAATAATGACTAGTTAGGTGCTCAATAAATAGGATCTGAGGGGAAACAATTATTTTTATTCCCTTGATCCTTTATTTTTTAAAAGATTTTTTATAATGTTTATTTTTGAGAGAGAGAGAGAAACAGAGAGCAAGCGGGGGAGGGGCAGAGAGAGGAGACACAGAATCTGAAGTAGGCTCCAGGCTCTGAGCTGTAAGCACAGAGCCTGATGTGGGGCTTGAACTCACAAACCGTGAAATCATGACCTGAGCCTAAGTTGGACATTCATCCGACTGAGCCACCCAGGCAGGTTCCCCTATTCCCTTTATCCTTAACAACAATGGTTAAGATAAAAGAAAGAGCATTTGCTTTAACATGACATCACAGAAACACATATGTACATATCCCACCTAAAAACACTTACCTCTACAATCTTCTCTCTGTTTTTTGTTGGGTTCATGGGAGGCTCTGTGAGTAAGATTTTACAATTTCTGGTATCTATGTTAAGTTTCTCGGGTCCAAATGTATAATCCCACAGGTGTTTCATGTCATCCCAATTTCTTACTATGCCATTTTCCATAGGGTAGTTAACTTCTAACATTGAGCGTAATTCACTTGCCTCATCACCAACCATGAGATCCTAGAAAATTATAATATCAAAGCTTTAGTCCAAATTTTGCATAAAATATCTTCAGAAAACTACATTCCCATGATATTTTGGAAAACTTGGGAATAATTAATTTTAATCTTTCTGGCACTTTCAGATAAAGTTCTTCATTCCACAAGTTTAAAAAATCTTTTGTTTCAAGAACAATGCCTTGGAAAGTTTAATCATGAATAATAAATTTTTACGTACAACGTGGTTTAAATCAATAAATGGACCTTACCTTTAATACATATGTTTCCAAAAGAAGAGCATTAGCACAAATAAACCCCACATTTTCATATTTTGGAGGGTTTTGTATGAGGTTTCATCTGTTTCTTTTGCTCAAATGTTCAAAAAATAAGGCCTGTGATATGTGAAATAGCACATCAGGGAAAAAAAGACTTGTAGAAAAATGCTCAATGCATGCAGCACAGTTCTTCGTACTAAATATCGAAATGGTAAGGGTAAATGATACGTTTTAATGGACTATAAAGCATAATGAAAGAAGCTAAAATTAAATGATTCTTTATTATACTGTAATAATGCAGATATGCACCACATAACTTGCAAATTGCACAAATTTCTACCTGCATATACCTAAGTTAGAATTGAAATTGAGTTTCTATACATGCCTCACCAAGATCAATGAAAATTTGTAGAGCTACAAAAAAATTAAGACACAGGGAAACAATTTTTAAAAATCATCTCATGAGCAACATTTTCAATCTTAAAGTATAATACTGGAAAACTATGCGATCACACGTGAAGTGGAGTACTCACAAGTCTTGTCTCCAATGAGAGCACACTTAAGATGCACTTAAAATGACCCACATTTGAAAAGTCAAATTTTGTATGTATAATAGAGCTAATGATGTCCTAGAATTTAAGCTTATTTTAGAAATCAGCTAGTCAAGATATTAAATAATCCTGATTTCTACATATACTGATGAATTCAACAAAAACCAAAAATCAGAAATAGCTACTATTTGCTACAATACCTTAAGTTTAAAACATGAAGAAATGAAAAAAAAAACATTAAAATTAACATAAAATGTCTCAAAATGAAGTTTAAACATATAGGAGTTTAAAACTTTTGAAAATAATAATTAAAAACAGGTGAGGTCTCAAAAAAAAGATTTCTGGAAAATCCACTGAAAGCAACAACAAAAAGGAAAAACAAAGTTAAAGCAGATGCTAGAAATGTTCACTAAAACTTCTCTGTTGCAACTAATTTCTTATAAAGTTAATTTACCATAACTCAAATTTACCGTAACTTAAATATTAACTGTTTAAAATCATCTGATAGGAAAACCCAAAACTAAAAACCTGTATCTGTGAATTCTAGTCAATGACACACATACGTTCAATTATTTAGGGAGAAGTACATGGATACTTCGAAATACATCAAAAAATGAGATAGACTGATGGAGAGATGAATAAATAGGTGATAGGTCAGCAGAGTAAATATTAATGTCAGAATCTAGGTGATGGGTATGGGTTTCACTATAAATTCTTTCAACTTTGCTATACATTCTAAATACTTGTTAATAAAATGTTAAGGGGGAAATCTATACCTACAAGAACATACATTACTATTGACCATTAACAAATATAATACACAATTTTCTTACTTTCCTCTAGAATGTATCTTTCTACGTGTTGCACAAAATTAATTAATTAATTAATTAGATGGCTTATATAATCATTATACATTCACAATTATACTTCAACAAATTTAGAATAAGTCTGATCTGATTTCATCAGAATATTTACTTTTTTTCCCATGCAGGAATAGGGACTTACATATGTCTGACCCAACACTAACTCAAAATATCTACAAAATATCTCAAAATATCTATCTACTTCTAGAACACACATACTATAAAGAATTAACTGAAAGAAACATCTGGCATTGAATATTTTACCATCCCTCTGAACAAAGAGGAGGGACAGTTAAAATGGAAAACAGGTGTTAACCGATTAAATTAGTACACGTATTTGTGAGTAGTTCAAGCACCTAATTTAAAATTCATCTCTATCTAAAAATTTTAATTAAGAATATCCTAAAACATACAATCATCCCTAGAACATTTCAACTTCCCAAATTTGCAAGTGCCAAGAGCTTTGTAACTTGCCCTCATACCTCAGAACCTTAGATTTTTACCACCCATCTCATCACTGGACTTCAAGCCTAAACTATCACCTACTACCTGAAAGAATAAGAAGTCACAGTAACTGTCAGAGATGCTGTTTCAAAGGCATTTATATTTTATGAAAAGCAGGCAGTGTAGCTTATATTTGCCAAGAATTATTTTGAACAATGTCACCTCAATTGGAAAACAGTGAACACACTTTAGAACCAAAGTCTCTGTCAAAGCTGCTCACAAATAGTATCAAAAACAGACAAACCTGAAAATACCTACTACTGAAGCACTTCAGGACTATCACAAAAAATACATATTAAAAGAGTGAATTGTCTGGGATGTGCCCATCTTGAGTTCAAAAGAAAAAGGAGCCACACAATGGTATTTATTTAGGGGGAAGATCTGTTGTTTATGGAAAAGTCTTATAAGACTTTCACATTTTTCTTATTTATTCTCAAGTAATGTTGTAAAATCTGCTCATCAATAAAAATGGTATAGGAAACAAGTCAATCTCTTTTCCTCCCCTTTTACTATCTACAGTTCATTTGCTTATTACAATTTTGCCCAGTTTATTAAATACTATGCTATATGTGCTACCAAACTGGAATGCAAAAATATACAGACTATGACAGGCAATGTTCAATTTAACATTGATCAATAAAATAGATTTATCCAAATGTAACAACTTCATCCCAATTCTCTGGATCATACATATCCTAAATAAAGCTACTTGGTTTCTAATATTACGCACACCACATTCCATTTTAATTATAACATTCATCTACAAGAAACACAAGGAAAACAATTCAAAACTATGTTAGTAATTAGTTCTGGTTTGGTCCATTGTATGCAATCAGGAAAGTACAGGACTTAATTAGTTGCTACCCAGTTGAAGCAATGAAAAAGGTTAAAAATCAAAGTACTTAAAATTAAAATATGGAATCACCCCCCTCCCCAATACTACAGGGACACAAAACAACAACTACTGTCCCATCAAGCAAAAGTGGAAAACAAACAGAGAGCATGTGTGTAACCTCACTTACCATCTTTTTGTTATTCTACTTCAACAGGTCAAGAAAGGTGAAGAAAGAGAAGGTAGAAGTAAGAGTCAGAAAAGGCCTAAATAAAATCCTCACTGAAATTTTTAAACATAACAAGCAATAGAGACAAATTAGGTAGAGGTCAGATGCAGTACTATATTTTACGGAGTTAATAATTAGGGCCAAAGTAACATGGACAGTTATTACTCCTGAATGAAAATTAACTCATTAAACAATTTAAGTTTCCAGTTTTTAGTCTATCACCACATTTTAGCTAACAAAACACAAAAAGTATAAGTCAATCCACTAGGCACAGGAATTCCAAAAAGTCAAGTTTCTTTAATTCTTTACTGAATTTAAGAATCTTAAATAAGGAAAATAAATGATAACAGAAAAGGTCTAGCTGAGTAGGTAGAGGGTGAGTTTAGACTGCTTTTACCAAAAGTGCTAGTAGTCCGGTTAAATTTGACACAGATTTCTTTTACTATTTTCTACTGGAAGAACAAATTAACTTGAGAGACTTAAAAGACTGAGCAGATTGAACAGAACTGAGCCAACAGAACACAGAATGACAAACCATACAAGCAAATGCTACTGGGGAATTCCTCAGCAAAAATGTCGTAGAATATGGGCTAGTTTCATTTCTATCACTTGGCCTTAAAAAGCAAGAAAGTGGGAGTGAAAAGATATGTAATTATTTCTGCCATGTTAGAGAATAAAAATGGTTATACATGACGTATCTTTACACCTCAAAAATGTTATTATCCATAAAGTATATAAAAAAGACATTCTTTAAAAGCCTGATACTGAATAAAAAGTGTGACTTCCAACTTCATTAAAAGAAGTTTGTCCTTATCACTATCATCAGTTAAATTTTAACTCGTTCATTTAAGATTAAATGCAATCAGAATGAAAGGCACTCACAAAAAGAGAATAAGGTATCCCCTAAATTTCCCAAAAGACCTTGGAAAAAAACCATTATCATGTTGAATGTTCCGAAAATAACAAAACAGGGGCCAGAATCATTCATTGTTTTAAGTCTTTAACAATTTAACATAGAACCTAAGTTTCAGTTGTATTTTTATTCACTGTGTAACTCAACTCTGTAGTAACAAGGGCAGAGAGCTACCAAGTAGCTAATCTCTACTAGCTATTTTCACCTTCCTAGATATCTCAAACAAATGTCCCAAAGAGGTACATCCTAATTCCTATTTCAAATGACTCATAATCTAACTGAAGTTTTGCCAGACTGTCCAGATAGGACCAACAATGCTACCTTGGTCACAATTCACTCAGTAAACAGGCCCCTAAATTCAACTGCATCGTTTATAATCAGATCCCTAGGCCACCTGAAGAATTTAAGGCAATTGGTGACCAACGACCTTTTGATTGTTCTATTTCTTTTCTTTTTTTTTTTTTTAATATCGTAACTCCCACTTGATTTCCAATCCCTTGAATACAGAGAAAAGTCTTATCATCCTTAATGTCCAGTCTCTCATGTTAAGTACAGTGAGTAGGCAATGACAACTTTCCCTCCTCTCTCCTCATGGGAAGATAAATAATGCAAGGCCAAATAAAGACTTGCGGGGCTTCCTCCTGCACACTATGGAAGTCAGTTATTATATTAGTGAAAAAAGAAACCAATAAAATTGATATCCTATGTTTTCCTGACTAGCTATATTCAAAAGTAGGAAGATCAGGCCATGAGAACATGAAAAGTCTTAGGTCCCAAATAGACACTAACATATAATGAAAAATATATGGAATTGAAAGACATAAAAATATCAGGCTGATTTCTTTTAAACATTATACGTAACAGAACTTTGAGTCACTAATATAATATTCACATCAATATAGAAATCTTATTAAGAGTTTACTCCAGAGAGTAATGGCATCAGTCATACTTAAAGTCAGATGAAATTAATTTCAGTCTTTGTGCCTTTCTTCAAGTGTTGATATAAATTAAAAATACAAGAAATTCAGTCCTCCCTCTTTGCTTTTCATGGCATCATATCTTAAAACTACTTAATTCAAAGAACCCCTCACAAGTTTTGATCCTCATTTATCAATAAATCAAATATTACCTTGATTTCAATGTTTCCCACTTTGGTGGTTGATCTGATAATAGGTCTTCCAACCAAAGCTGGGAAGATGTGTTCTGGAAAGTTAGAGCCTGCATATCCACACTTCACAAACTGGAAGAGAATAGTAAAAGTGGGTTAGTGTCGAGGTATTTACTATGTCCATTTAAAAACAGCATCTGATGGGGCACCTGGGTGGCGCAGTCGGTTAAGCGTCCGACTTCAGCCAGGTCACGATCTCGCGGTCCGGGAGTTCGAGCCCCGCGTCGGGCTCTGGGCTGACGGCTCAGAGCCTGGAGCCTGTTTCCGATTCTGTGTCTCCCTCTCTCTCTGCCCCTCCCCCGTTCATGCTCTGTCTCTCTCTGTCCCAAAAATAAATAAAAACGTTGAAAAAAAAAATTAAAAAAAACCACAAAAAAAAACAGCATCTGAGGGGCTCCTGGATGGCTTAGTCACTTAAGCATCCAACTTTGGCTCAAGGTCATGATCTCACAGTTTGTGGGTTTGTGCCCCGCATCCGGGTTCTGTGCTGATGGCTTAGAGCCCAGAGTCGGCTTCAGATTCTGTGTCTCCTTCTTCTCTCTGCCCCTCCCCCACACTCTCTCAAAAATAAAACATTAAAAAATTTTTTTTAAATAAAGAATAAAAATAAAAAAGCATTTGAAAAATACCACTTTACATTTATGCAATATTTTAAACTTTTGGTGCTTTCAAATTATCCAAAGTAGTCACCCAACCTATCATCCTCCTTTTATTTCCTTTATGGCAGTGACTACTTCCAGAGTTCATGTTTACTTGCCAGTTAACTGCTTAATTAGTGCTTAAATCTCCCAGTACAGAGAAAGTCTCAGGAAAGCAGGGAGCTTAACCTGAGCAGTTCATGGTGGAGCCCAATGACTCAAAGAGACCTCAGCACACAGTGGTCACACAAGTGGGAAATGGACAGATTCACTCAACAAATGCTAAGAATTTTTAAAAAGAGAAACGTTAGAAACTGAACAGAACTAAAGCTTCAATTTTTTTTTTTTTTTTTTTTTTTTTTTTGAGAGAGAGAATGTGAGGGGGGAGGGGACAGAGAGAGGAGAGAGAGAATCCTAAGCCGGCTGTAAACTGTCAGCACAAAGCCCAGTTCAGGGCTCAATCTCACAAACCACGAGACAAGGACCTGAGCTGAAATCAAGAGTCAGATGCTTAACTGACTAGCCACCAAGGTGCCCCCTAAAGCTTCAATTCTAAAGCAGGCTTTCATTCATCTCTGGCAATTCCCTTAAGCAAAATTTATCAAAATAGCGGGGGGAAGAAATGGCATCTGGACTAGCATCACGTTAACACAAACATTTATTAGGCATTTTTAAAAATGTTTTTATTTATTTTTGAGACAGAGCACAAGCAGGGGAGGGGCAGAGAGAGAGAGAGACAGAATCCGAAACAGGATCCAGGCTCTGAGCTGTCAGCACAGAGCCTGACACCGGGCTTGAACTCACGGACTGTGAGATCATGACCTGAGCTGAAGTCGGACGCTTAACCAACTGGGCCACCCAGCTGCCCCTATTAGGCATTTTTTTTTTTACCATTTATATTTTCATATTTAGATGGTTAGTAATACCAGGTAACATAATTTTATATTCAGACAGTGTACTCCTTCAATGAGGGCATAACATTGACTCTGATAATGTTTAAGAAACTGATACACTAGGAAATTTAACAACTACAGTAAACTGAAAATAGAAACAAGGTTTTTTGTTGTTTTGTTTTTTATTTCAGAGAGAGTGAGTGCAAGCAAGGAGAGGGGCAGAGGAGGGGAGAGAGGGGGAGAGAAAGAGAGAGAGAGAGAGAGAGAGAGAGAGAGAGAGAGAGAGAGAGAGGAGCCTGATGCGGAGCTCAATCCCACGATCCTGGGATCATGACCTGAGACGAAATCCAGAGTCAGACGCTCAACTGACTGAGCCACCCAGGCGCCCCAAACCAAGGGTTTTTAATTCTTATACCAATAATATAGTCTGTTTAGTCTTACTTTTAAGAGCAGTCATTGCAAGGAAAATGCAATTAAAACTTCAGGGCAAGAGGAGGAAGCTACAGAACAGGATATGTAATCATAGTCTCTACTCTCTTCTTTAACAAGTCTCTATTCAATGTGCAAGGATGTTTGTGTCTATTGATGAATCCCAAGTGCCTAGAACAGTGTCTGGCATATAGTTAAGTGCATACTATATAATTGATCAATAAAAACTAGACGTTTTGTTGTTGTTTTGTGAGTATGATACTGCGATTATTTTTTTTAAATGCTTATTTATTTTGAGAGAGAGCAAGCAGGGGAGGGGTAGAGGTAGAGAGAGACAGAATCCCAAGCAGGCTCCATGCACAGAGCCCAAAACAGGGCTCAATCGCATGAACCATGAGATCATGACCTGAACCAAAATCAAGAGTCGGATGCCTAGCTGACTAAGCCACCCAGGTGCCCCGTGTGATTATTTTAATACAGAGCATATGTTTCATATTGAGAAAAAGTGCATTGTTCATGGCTCCAGGCACCATACATTCTCCGAGAATTAAGGAGAAAAACAGTATCCGAATGTGACACATGACAGCAATAACAAAAAGGCTGACAGAAACTTTTAACCTACCCCTTGACAGAAAGCTACTATCTACAAGGAACAGTTTTATTTGATGGTGGTAAAAGTTAGCAACAATCTTAAACTTACCGACTTTTGACTAACTCCCCAAAATACAGAATTTTCTTATTTCAAAGATCTCTACAACAACCTTGGTGGAAATTTTGATGAACCACATTTAATTATAAATAGCTAAGAACATTCTGCCATCCAGAATTTCAAATGAATTGTAAGACTTTTATAAATAGAGCTTTTAAAATATGTTAAAGTCATGACTTATGCAGATTAACGCTATGAAAAAAATCTGTCTGAAATACCACCTGAATTCCTACCCTCACAGTTCATATTTACATTCTAGAATCTACATAAAACATACTGTTCATATACATTTTCTTCCAAATCCACAAAACCTAGTCCTGGTCAGTTTACCTCTGAGCCACCAAGGCTGGGGAATTTTTCAGTTACAGATACCCATTTCTAAAACTACTTATTGGATTATCTTTCAAGGCAGTAGTACAATATGATGGCATAAGGAACAGATTACTTGTTTGCTCATACCTACTTCTCCACTTGAACAGTGGTTGACAGTGAAGAACTACAATATATTCTTACCCTAAAGGAGTGTTAAATGGAATTCAGTAGTGCTGATCCATTTTTACAAGATGTCTTTTCAAATATTTATCAGTGAGACCCAGGAGTTGGAAAGACAACTGCCACAGAGGAAATGAATAATATCTAATATTTTCAAGTACGTTCACATTAAGAGGAAAAAAATAAAACCTCTCACACTCTTCTAAATCCTAAACTCTTTTGTCCTTAAGTCAAAATTCAGCTCACTTGATATGAACTGAAATGAGACAGAAGGACAGCGAATCTCTTGTCATTATTATTCCAACCATACCCAAATTTCTATATAAATAAAATCTGTCATGAGCATCAGCCCAGTATCAGCACTGGTCATAATTTACCTTATATTCCAAATATAGAAAGTAAATACTATGCAGATATTAAATTCTTATGTTTACCTCAAAGTAATGAACAGATAAGGACACTGCATGGGCCAAAACTGTCCATTCACGTAGCTGAAAATGCTCACTTATCTATGTTTTTAAAGAAATTGCAGAATGACTGAAAAAAGAATCAACAAATTTGTAAGGGTCATCTTCAGCATATTAAACATAAACAAATGATTTAAGAGAGAAATCATTAAAAACTGGAGGTGGGAGGATGAGCCTGGCATAGGAAATAAATCAACTCCTGGTGCAGGGGGATGGCAGTGAAGGTTGACATGCCTCCCCTCTCATTCTGAGCTACACATACTCAGGAACATGCAACATGGCAAATCCATAAATAATCACAATAGTCAATGTTTACTGATTATAAATGTTCAGATGGGTGGTTTATATCTTAAAATTCTTTTTTGAGCATATTTTAAGGGATACAATAGTTGCCAAGTGACTAACATAAGAAGACCTCCCTGAAATTTGAGACCCTCTGAAACTATAAAACCAACTGTAAACCTACTTATTTGTGCTTTACAAAACAAAAGGAAATTTGGCTTTAATTCAAAGATATCAATCACTTATTAATGAAATTACTCATTCAGCTTAAGCAGTAGCTTATTGGAAACAGATGCTGCCATAGCAATCCGGCGAGAGCGCTCCTACAGGGTATTAGATACTTAGTCAAAACGACAATAGCTGCACTCTTTTGCATTATTTCAAATGCAAAAGCATTAATAGCTATAACAAGAATTTAATTAAAATAATCTATTTCTTAATAACACAAAGTGAACAGACAATCCAGCATTTCCCTTCTTGCAAAAAGTCAGTACTTAAAAAAAAAATTTAATTCATGTAATAAAATGCAAAGAAAATAGTCTTTTCCAAACTACTCAATTAGTATCCTTTCAATCCTTGAAGTACCTCCCCTACTCTAATCATTTTAAGACTTGCACTTAGTTCTCCCATTGTGTGTTTAAGAAATAGATTTTACCATATATAGTTTCCTCTTCATAGCACTGTGGTTTGAACTGGCTCCCTTACTTGCCACTGAGTCATCAAATGGTAAGAACATGAACAGTGTAATGTTCTTTCAAGCAAAAATTAAAAAAATCCATCTACATTTGCTCTAAAAGTACCTTTATCCCCTCAAATAATAAACTGGGATTTACAAAGCCTCACTTGGGCTCATTTAATTTGTATTTTTCCTTTATTAATTTAGTTTGATGGTGTTGACATAATCATTAATTTAATTACCTAGTGACTATTCTGATCTTAAACCACCAAAATACTTATTCTATTCCAAAGCATTTTGCAGAGCGAAGCCAAATTTGTTTTTGGTTTGTTTACACTTCAAGTACTCCTAAGTTCAACATATAAATTAGCATAAATCTGATGAAGCAGGTCATAAACAACAACAAAGCTGAGAATTATAAACGAAAGTATAGTTATTCTAGCACTATAAGCTACTTTGCATCACTAGACCCTAAAATTGTACCAGTCACACAGTAGCCACAGAAGTCTTCCTGGTCAGTGAGCTATCTCAGGGCTGATAAAATCACCCAACTTTGGTAACAATACACATCAGGGATCTGGGCCAACTCTTGAAAGACAGCTAAACCTAAGCAGATCTCCAGACTTTCACCTATCTGGCCATTTTCAGTAGCTCTATTTAGAGGGAGCTAACTCTGTGTTAGGTTTGAATGGTTATGAAGATGGAATGCATGAATTATTGGAATCAGATGAGTTTTCCTCCTCTGGGCTACCCTAATGAGGGAGACCCTGGTATAGGTGGGAGCTAGTGAGGAAGAAAGGCAGGACCAAATCTGGCACGTGATCATAAGAACTCACCCACTCTTAGAGCATTCAAATTAGGGCCTGACAGAGGGGTTAAAAAAAATCAACTTCTCAAATAGCCTAAGTTTAAAACCTAAAATGTACAAGAGGCAAGTTGCTTTCGGAAAACAAGTACTCACATACGAATATCTTCTGTAATATTTAATTGTAGATAACTCACTATAGCTTCAGGTACCTAAACAAAATCAAGATGACTATCAAGTATAAGCAGTAAGAAATCTAGAATTTCTATATTTAGAATCCTCTATGGGGCGCCTGGATGGCTCAGTCGGTTAAGCGTCCAACTCCAGCTCAGGTCATGATCTCACAGTACGTGAGTTTGAGCCCCATGTCGGGCTCTATGCTGACAGCTGGGAGCTGGGAGCCTGCTTCGGATTCTCAGTCTCCCTCTCTCTCTGCCCTTCCCCAGCTCATGCTAGGTCTCTCTTCTCCTTCAAAAATAAATAAACATTAAAAAAAAAATTTAGGATCCTCTAAATTTTCAGAAATATCACAGCATTCCTAGCTACATATCACACCAGAACTGTTTCTTCACTTGAAGACAATCATGTCTATAGAAAATCTGGAAAAAAAATTAAAATAACTAGAAATATAACACCAGTACATAAATTTTTGTTCAAATTAACTACATTTTTCCTTTATGTCATAGTAATTGATCTTTTGTTTTAAGGCACAATTCTTAAATTATGGATTAGCCATAAGACTAATCAATAACATACAATCAGCTTTCTATCAAAGGTAAACCAATAAAATAGTAACAAATGAATTCATGGCTAACATTTCTATTCTAATCGAATATCAAAAAACTCATACACTACAAAACACAGGGTTGGTTACCCTTCAAAGAGGAGGAATCCATTGAAATACAACTGTCTCTGATTTCTAAAAAAAAATTTTTTAATGTTTATTCATTTTTGAGAGATGGAGACAGAGCACAATCAAGGGAGGGGCAGAAAGAGAAGGAGACACAGAATCTGAAGCAGTCGCCAGGCTCCAAGCTGTCAGCACAGAGCCTGACGCGGGGCTCGAACCCAGGGACTGTGAGATCATGACCTGAGCTGAAGTCGGATGCTCAACTGACTGAGCCACCCAGGCGCCCCATGATTTCTAAAGAGAATATCAGGCGTATTTACAAAACAAAATATTTTAAATTCAATCTTTGAAGCTTTAAATTTAGTTAGAGGTCAATTTGAGGCTACAGGGGGAATCAGGTTACTATATTTTTTAAAAGCACCTTCAACTGTAAAAGTAATACACACTTATCCCCAGTCTCACAGGTAACTACTACGAACATACCTTTCCCTCTAAAACTTTCAGGTACAAGTTTGTGGTCTTACATAAACGTATTTAATAAAGAACACTCACACAAACGGGATCATTCTAAAACTTTTTAAAAACTTAACCAGTAAGTCTTAGACATGTTTCCATAGCAGTGGATCTTTTTTTTAAGCATGCCATTTTGTATGGATGTCTCATATGAGAACTCTTCTTACTCTCGTGTTTTCAACTTAGTTCATATAAAACTAGTATAATCATTGCTTGTAAAAGTCTGTAGCACAGTACGGGCAGTGTTACGTCAGTAAATATCAGCTCCTTTTTTCCTCTCAACAATCCAGTTTCTAAAATAATTTCAAGTAAAATCTTTTTTTTTTTTTTTCAGGGCACACATAGTGATTTGACAACTCTTTATGTTATGCTACACTCACCACAAGTGTAGCTACCATCTATCACCATATAATGCTATCACAATACCAATGACTATAATCCCTATGCAGCACCTGTCATCCCTGTGATTTACTCATTCCATAAGTGGAAGCCTATTTTTTAAATTCACATGTCACATTCATGGAAAAGAGGAGGAAAGTTACAAAATACTGCAACTCCAAAATGGTTAGAAATCACGGTAATGTAGGGGGAAATGATCACTATCGATCTCATCCCGAATAAGTAACATTTCTGTCTTCTAATGTGCTGCCCTAAGTAAGTTTTCTTTTGGGTGGGGGGTTGAAAGTAACAACTTTCAAGTGATTTCTAAATCAGTGTTTTAGCCAGATTTTTATAATCACTTCCCTTTTAGGATCTAATCTAACATCTAATATGGTCTGTGTTCTGCACCTAAGGAAAAAAATGAAGGCGGGGGGAATACCAAAACTAATCAACTTCCTCTAAGGTCCAAAATTAATACTTGGGCCTTGAAAGGTCCTAGATCTCCCAATATCAATGGAACATACTGTCTCTGTGGGGCTGCACCGGGGCCAAATTCCCAGTATGCAGAGCAAAAAGTAAATGATGCTCTGCTAAACTCCCCCCCCCCCCCCGCCCCCCAAAAACTGCGAAAGGGCTGCGGCTCATTGCATGACAGTACTTCCCCCTTTTTTTTTTTTTTTCTTTAAACCCGTTTCCTGCCTCCCGTTCGGTATCTTCCACTATACAGGAAGAGGAAGGCCTCTGGGTTCTTTCTCCTTTCGACACAACCAGCGACCCTGGGGAATGGAACCCTCAAGGAACAAACCTACCCAGCCTTTTTACCCCTCCAGTCCTTTAGCCAAACTGTCCCCGCTCGGGCGCGGAGCCGGCCCCTGCCGGGCAGCAGACTGGATCCCCCGTCCAGCGTCGGCCTCGCCCGCCGCCCTGACCCGAGCCGCAGGGGTGGCAGGCTCGGGGACACCAGGGCTGGACTCTGTCCGCTAGCTCCCCACGCCCGCAGAGGCCGGAAGAGCTGCCTCGCGCCCCTGGCCCCGGCGGCCGGAGGGCCCAGGGGTGCAACCCTGGGCGCCGAGGGCCGGCGCGCCACTAGCACATCCCCGCCCGGGCCTGTTGGCCACGGCTTCTCCGCCGAGCTCTTACCCCGGTGCCGTTGTCGCACACCACCACCTTCCTGCCCTGGCTGTCCATCGTCCGCCCGGAAGAGAGCCGCCGCCGCCGAACGACCTACAGCCCCTGCTGCCCGGCCCTTTCCTCTTCCTCCTCCTCTTTCACAGCCCCTCCTTCAGCCCAACTTTCTTCCCCCAACCGGAAGTCACTGCCCGGCCCCACCCGCCATTTAAGACACAGCCTGCACGGAAGCGGTGGAGGTGGGAGGGAGGGGGCCGAGACTGGCAGCAGTACGCTCCAATAAGAGATGGAGCCTGCAACTGAGGCCCCGCCTACAACTCTGGCTTCAGCTTCTGTTCCAGCTCAGGCGTACGGGTTACCGCCCACCCAGGTTCTTCCCCACCGCTTTTAGTTCCTGGATCTTCTCCCGGCCGTAATGGCGGCAGATCTGGCGGATGCGTCGGCCAAAGGCGTTGCAGGAGTTGAGGGGGTCGCTTACCGGTCTGCAAAAGGTGCAGGCAGGAGAAAGACCCTGGATCTGTTGCGAGATGGCAGTGGAATGTAGCGAGGAGAGACAGCCGGGAGGGCGGAGGGCATGGGAAGTAAACCTGGACTTCCCCGCTGACGACCAATGAACGTGGCTTGGTGTATCATAGCTTTTAGGCCTTTTTAATGAGCAGAGCGGGGATGGATACACACACATGAAATCATGCGTTTATATTCGATGTCTCCCAATTCCAGCCCAACCCCTTTTTACCCAATTTGCTCATAGTCAAGCGAGCAGGAGTGGGTGCCTACCTTTTCGGCGTCCTCGCTCACCACCTCCCTTCCAACAGCACATTGCTTCACTCTTCTTCAGTGGATGTACTTTTTGTTTTGTTTTGTTTTGTTTTTTTAATTTTTTTTCAACGTTTTTTATTTATTTTTGGGACAGAGAGAGACAGAGCATGAACGGGGGAGGGGCAGAGAGAGGGAGACACAGAATCGGAAATAGGCTCCAGGCTCCAGGCTCCGAGCCATCAGCCCAGAGCCTGATGCGGGGCTCGAACTCACGGACCGCGAGATCGTGACCTGGCTGAAGTCGGACGCTTAACCGACTGCGCCACCCAGGCGCCCCAGTGGATGTACTTTTTGAACCCAGAGTCTCGGCTTTGAAATCAGACAACCCGAGTTTCAGATATGGCCCTGACACTCAAGAATTTTGTGATTTTGGACATCTTGCTTAATAGGAATACTAACCTCTACTTCCATGGGTGGTTGTGAGGATAAAATGCATAAAGTATCCATTCAGTGGTGGCTATTTGTTACTAATTAAATACCTTTAAATATATAGTTCTTTCTATTTATAATGCCTTTACCTTTTTCGTCAATCAGGAGACTTCTGCTCATGCTCTAAACCCAGTTGTCACATCTATGAAGACTTTGCTGGATAACCCTCAAGATGCTCTTTACTCTCTTTCTTCACTATTAGTTTACCGTGGGTATGTGAATAATATTTTTGTCCTTATCACACTCAACAGATATTGGATGAGTGATATTAAAATTTATCTAGAAAAAATGCCATCATTTTTGAGAGGTGAGAACTAGAATTGTGCCTTTCATATGGCTGTACATGTACAGGGACTAGAATAAAACCTGGATCATGAGCCCTTCAGTCCAGTATTATAATACTAGGCTGCCTCTCAATTTTCACTTTGTTCTGTTCTTAGACCAGTGGTTTCTACACTGTCATAAAGGCATAGGCGACTTTATTCTAATTTAATCTTACATGGAACCTCAACATATAAAATAGATTAAAATCTGCCATAATTGTTGGAAGTTTGAGAAATTAGAACAGACAGGAGTCCTCGGAAATATGTCTTCCCCGCACCTGCTTCAGTAGTGGTTAAGGTACCTCAGCCTGCTAAACAGTGCATTCGTTCACAAACTACACATCTTCCTTTTGTGGCCCCAGTGCCCAACACTGTGCCATTTTCCTCCTGGAAGTATATTTATTTGGTCTGAGCAAATTGAACTCAAACATTTCTGTGTCCTTTTAATTTTCCTCTCTATGAAATTAAATTTCAAACTTTTATTTTTTACTTTTAAGGAAATTATAATTTTTGTTTTCTTACAATTATAGAAACAATACATGCAGATGATAGAAAGTATCAACAAATATCTATTCACTACACTAATGAAAATGCAGCAAACCCCTTGATTACGCAAATTCAGATTCAGTACTATTGGTAACTGGCTCCTGCCTTCTACACCAGGCACAACCTGGTCATTTCACTTTCCTCAAAATAATGTGATCATACATTTTAAGGCAATTATTTTGGTGGGGGGAGGGGAGGGAGACTTCATTTCTAGCCTTCTGTGGCGATTTTACATACATTATTCCACACAAAAATCTTACTAGGTAAATATCCCTATTTTACACATGAGAAATGGGGGCTTTAAAAAATTAAGGTTAGCAAGGTGGTAGGATAGAAGCTTACATAACAGAAATCCATATATTTTCATACGTCATTAGTGAACAATCTGAAAATGAAATTAAGAAAACAATTCCATTTCCACGAACATCAGAAAACTCCAAATAAATTAAATGCAAGGCCTATACACTGAACACTGAAACATTGTTGAAAGAAATCAAAGAAGATCTAGGTAAGTAAATATACCATGTTCGTGGGTTGAACATCCATTGTTAAGATGACAGTTCATTCCAAATTAATCTATAAATTCGAATGTAATCTCTATCAAAATCCCAACAGACTTTATTTCATTTTAGAAATTGACAAGTTTGATCCTAAAATGTATACAGAAATGCAAAAGAATCAGAATAGCCAAAACGATTTTGAAAAAGAAAAGCAGGGGCGCCTGGGTGGCGCAGTCGGTTAAGCGTCCGACTTCAGCCAGGTCACGATCTCGCGGTCCGTGAGTTCGAGCCCCGCGTCAGGCTCTGGGCGGATGGCTCAGAGCCTGGAGCCTGTTTCCGATGCTGTGTCTCCCTCTCTCTCTGCCCCTCCCCCGTTCATGCTCTGTCTCTCTCTGTCCCAAATAAATAAATAAACGTTGAAAAAAAAAATTAAAAAAAAAAAAAAGCAAAGCAAAAGTGGCAGACTTCCACTGATGTCAAAACTTGTTATAAAGCTATGGTAATTAAGACAATGTGGTATTGGCACAAGGATGGACGTACAGATCAATGGTACAGAATAGCCCAGAAATAAACTTTTACATTTATGGCCAATTGATTTCCAGCGAGCGTGCTAAAACAATTCAATGGCAAAGGGTAATCTTTATTTTTTTTTTTAACAAATAGTGCTGGGACAATTGGATATTCTTGTATGTGGAGGATAAAAGAAGAATTTTGACCCTTATTTCACACTATACACAAACATTAATTCAAATGGATCATAGATTTAAATTTAGAAGAGCTAAAACTCTATACATTCTGGAAGAAAGGACAAGAAAAATCTTTTGATGTTGAGGTAAGCAAAGATTGCTTGGCTACAACACCAAAATCATGATTCATAAAAAAAAAATGATAAACTGGACTTATCAGAAATTTAAAACTTTTTATTGATGTATTAAGAAAAAGAAAAGAAAAAAAGAAGCCACAGACTAGGAGAAAATATTTGCAAATCATATATCCAACAAAGGACTTATATCCAGAATAAATTAAGGACAACAATAGTAAGACATATTATCTAATTTTAAAGTGGGTGAAGGATTTGAATAGACATTTCACCCAAGAAGTTTTATGAATGGCTAACAAGCACATGGAAAGATGCTCAACATCATTAATCCTTGAGGAAATACAAATGAAAACCCTAATGAGAGTGGTGGCCTGCAGGCAGCAAGGCCACAGGTGGGCTGGCTTTGGTGCCCCTCTGCCAGGTAGTCAATGCAGGGCCTCCCCAGGAACAGCTGGGACTGCAGGGCAGGTGGCCCTGCTGGTTGGTGGGAGCTGCTAGGCGAAAGCCTTGCACTCCTGCGCAGTTTCAGCATCTTCCTGCAGGGCTGCTCTGGGCAGTGGCCTTCAGCACATTGAAGCTCAAACCAAAGAACTAAAGCATGAAAGAAGATACGATTTTTAGATACTTCCAAACAAGCCATAATTATGCTGTCCATCCACTTTGCAAACCTAGCAGGTCTCATTGAAGAGGATCCTTGTTCACTTCAGCTTCCTCTTGGGACATAACTGTGGGCATGCTGCTCACCTACATGGGCGTGCAAGTCCGTCTGCGTGTTGATAGAGTGGCAGCAGTGAGAGTCCCCGTTCCGATGAACGTGGAGAACTTCTGCAGTGCAGAGCCTAAGGCAGTGTGCTTTTTAACACCATGATCAAGACTTTTTAAAAGTCTGTTGTCTTCATCATCCTCTTCACACATCAGTGGGAAAAGGTGGCCCTATTGAGTCCCCTGAAAACTCAGACCTGAAACTGGCCATCATCATGCTGATCATCCCCTTCCTCGTCAATGCTTTGATGTTTTGGATAGTGAACAACTTCAGGAGAAAGGGGAGGACGAAAGCTAAACTAGAGGAAAGGGGAGCCAATCAGGACTCAAGGGAGGAGAGCAAGGTCCACTGCCGGAGGGCTGAGTCCCACCTACAAGGAGTCGGAGTCTGCGATCCTGATCTCAACGGATGGCAAGATGGAGGTGCGCAACGTGGAGGGGCACCTGCGCAGACCAATGCCCTGAAGGCTGCCGAGAAAAAGGAGCACCGCTTACTGTTGCCAGTATGATATTCCCATGCTGAGGTCAGGTTTGGGGGCCCAGCCAGCTGCCTGGTGGGCCAGCAGTCACTCCACAGTGTCCTTCCCGTCTCTCTTACTCTTCCCTGCCTCTTCTACCTCCACTCCTCTTGCTATCTCTGCTCACTCCCAGAATACTATGGGAGGACCCACCAATACTGAGGGGAACGTGGTAGTTGAAGGCATTACAGTGAGGAAAATATGCAAGTGTAAAAAAAACCATATAATGAGATACCGTATCATACCCACACTAGAATATCTGTGATCAAAAAGACAGAAAATAACACATGTTGGATGTGGAGAAACTGGAGCCCTCCATTGCTGGTGGGAAGGTACAATGGTGCAGCCACTTTGGAAAACAATTTGGTAGTTTTTGAAAAAATTTAAATATAAAATTAGCATACCCAGCGATTCCACTCCTAAGTATATGCCCAAGAGAAATGAAAACCTATTTCCACAGACTCGTACACAAATGTTCATAGCAGCATTACTTATAATAGGCAAAATGTTAAACAATTCTAATGTCCATCAATTTGTGAATGAGTAAACTATGTGGTATATGCATACAATACAATAGTATCGAGCAATAAAAAGAAAACAATACATACTATAAACATGGATGACCCTAACAAACATTATGCCAGATGCAAAAAACTACATATTGTATAATTCCATTTATATTAAATTTCTAGAAAAAGCAAACTTGTAGATAAAGGAAGTGGATCAGTGATGGCTGGGGCTGGGATCTAGGTTTGGCTGAGAATAGGCATGAGAGAACTTTATAGGGAAATGAAAATGTTCTAAAACTAGATTTTGGTGATGGTTGCACAACTATATACATTTACTAAAAATCATCACACTGTACATTTGAGATATGTAAAATATATTTTATAATTTCAACAAAGTTGTTTAAAAAAATTAAGTTACCTGCCCAAATTCACCTAACTATAATATATCCGAACTATGATTAATCACATGCCTGGCTGACTCCAAAGCCTGAATTTTGTTTACCCTTAGGATTTTTGGAAACTCCAGATCTGTCATGAACCTTAAGCCCCACTTGGCATCCCAGTTGGGGATGACTTTCCTGGAGTAATTCTAGCATTTCACTTGGACCTGATTTATCCTCTGTGCTTAGGTGGAAATGGATTGGTATATTTTTATGGTTATAGAGTAAAACAATGTTAAAATACACTTGTATTCTTAGATATGTATCATGCTTGAATTGAAAAGGAAAACAATGTCTTCTAGTATTGAAGTAAAATAATAAAAATAATAAACTCTTTTCTCTCCAGAATTTATAGATATAAATGATTTCCACAGTATAGTTTCCTCAAAAAATTAAAAATAGAATTATCATAGATCCAGTAATTCCACTACTAGGTATTTACTCAAATATGAAAACATTAATTTGAAAAGATATATGCACCTCTATTATATTGCAGCATTATTTGCAATAGCCAGTTATGGAAGCAATCCAAGTGTCCATCAATAGATGAATGTGTAAAGAAGATGTGATATATACACAGACACACACACACACACACACACGCGCGCGCATACACACACATATGAATATTACTCAGCCATAAAAAAGAATGAAATCTTGCCATTTTCAACAACATGGATCTAGAGGGTATAATGCTAAGTGAAATAAGTCAGTCAAAGAAAGACAAATACCATATGATTTCAGTCACAGGTGGAATTTAGGAAGCAAAACAAATGAACAAATGAAAAAAAGACAAAAAACCAGACTCTTAACTATAGAAAACAAACTGATGGTTACCAAAGGGGAAATGAGTGGGGGAATGGGTGAAACTGGTGATGGGGATCAAGGAGTGCACTTGTCATAATGAGCACTGGGTGATGCATAGAATTGTTGGACCACTGTATTGTACGCCTGAAACTAATATAATACCATCTGTTAATTACACTGGAATTAAAAATTTTTTAATTTTTTTCAAAAGAATGGTTTCCTTAAAAGTACTGTGATTTGTATCTGCAGTATCTCAATTAATGAGCAAAAAATCCCCTTAGGGATGTTTTGAGTAGAACTCTAATTCACTCCAAAGATGTTTACTCATTTTAGAAACTGGTAGTGTTACCACATATATTACAGCATATTCTGTACCTGAAGAACTCAGGAAGAGGACATCCATGTCATTTATTTCATTATTTAGTTTTAAAAGTCACTAAGTCAAAAGATTTGTATTTATCCCAGAAAAGTATTTCTCCATCTTGTCAATTATCTAACCTCTTCCAGGTCATTCCCATTTGTGTTGCTAAGAGAAACGTTTATGTTACAAGTGTTAAGTCAAATTAGATGGAAGTAAGTTAATCCATTTGAAAGTGTTTCAGACATCACATTACTACACTCCTAAATTCTTCAGCATGCCTATAAAAAATAAATGCAATCTCTTACAAAACCATGGCATCATCGTATGTAGGAAAAATTAGCAATCCGTTAGATTCCATATCACCTAACACTCAGTCCATATTCATGTTTTCCCAGTTGTCCCTACAGTGTTTACAACTGTTTTTCTTCCTAAACCAAGATCCAATCAGGCTTCATACATTGTTTTTGTTGTTACGTCTCTTTAATCTCTTAATCTAGAAGTCTTCTCCCTTTTTTTTCTTCATGAGATTAACTTTTTGAAGAAGTCAGATCATTTGGCTATAGAAATGTCCCATGTTCTGGATTTGTCTGATTGTTTTCTCATGGTCGATTAAATTTTAAATGACATTTATACATAACTTTGTTATAGGCAAGGTGTGTTGTATGGATATTCTTTGCTTTGTATTGATATCAGAAACAAGTGAAAATCTTGCAATACTGTAAATAGTGCTATCGTCTTGATTTAGCCGAGGATGAGCACAATTATTATGAATACGCATGTGTGCGCGCGCGCGCGCACACACACGTAGGGATCTGTGATCTGTGATTCCATATCTCTGTTGGGGAAGGGAATAAATAATATGAAAGTTAATAAACTAAATGCTTTACTATCCAATTTCCTTTGTTTGTTTGTTTGTTTGTTTGTTTGTTTGTTTTTAGTAAGCTGTCTGCCCAACGTGAGGCTTGAACTCATGACCCTCACATGTTCTACCAACTGAGCCAGCCAAGCACCCTTTTCCTGACTTTATTTAGCCTCTTACTTGCTTTTGGATGCTCTGTATAACATAAGTACATCTCAGTATTGGAGGAAAATAATTCTGGAGAATTTATGTGCTTTATGATTTAATAGCTTTAAGTTATTTTTTTAATAATCAATTTGATTACTATTTTTGGCTTTTAGCTTGGAGATTTTCAACACATATAGAAGTATAGTAAAATGAACCCTATAAGCCCATCAGCTAACTTCAGCAGTGATCAGCTTTCTGCTGTTCTTGTTTCATCTGTTTCCTTTCACACACAGTTTTGCTATTCTTGTTTGCTGGAGTATTTTAAAACAAATCTCAGGCATCACGTTTTGCCTCCTTTAAATACTTTGGTATGTTTTCTAACAGATAAAGGCTTGAAAAACATAATCACAATACCATTATTATAGGCAACCAAATTAACAAATTCTTATTATCTCCTAATATTCAGTCCATATTCAGCTTTTCTCAGTGATCTACAAAATGTCCTCTTTCATTTGTTTTTTTTCAATCAAGATCTCAATAAGGCCTGCATATTGTATTCGGTTGATACGTCTCTTAAGACTATTTTAGTTCATGACGCTTCCCTCTCTTTTCTTATACCATATTTTGGGTGAAGAAATTGGATCATTTGTCCTCTGAAATGTCCTCATTCTGGATTTGGCTGATTGTATCCATGCAATGTTGTTTTTCTTGTTCCTCAAGCCTCCATATTTTCTATAAACTGGTAGATCTAGGAGACTGATTAGATCTAGGTTCAACTATTTTGGTGAAAGTATTTCATGGGCAATGATATGTACTTCCTATCACATCACATTTGAAGAAACACAATGTGTGGATGTCCTGCAGTTAGTGATGTTAACATTATTCAGCAGATTTTGGTTTTATTCAACGATCTATTACAGAGTTCCCCAGGAGTTTGTCACTTAATGGTTTAAGCAGTCATCAATGATTGTTGCCTGTTTGGACCAGAAAACAATCAAGTATAGTTTGCCTGACCCACAATTTCTCATTTCCAAGTCTATTAGGTTTTGACCTAATTAGCCACTGCAGGTGCTTTCCAAGAGAAGAATTATAGTTTTAAAACTAGGTTAATTAAATTATTTTTAAAATAAAAAAACAAATCTCATAGGCACTTAGTGTGTATAAGCTATAGTTTTAGTTGGCATTTTAGTTGTGATATTCCTCATTAAAAAGGTTAATATTTCCTGCCCACATCTCACCTTATACAGAAATTAACTTGAAATGGATCAACGATGTAAATTTAAGAGCTAAAACCATGAAACTCTTTTAAAAACATAGGGAATATAAATCTTCACAACCTTGGATTAGGCAATGGTTTCTTAGATGTGATACAAAAGCACAAGCAACAAAAGAAGAAATAGATAAATTGGACTTCACCAAAACTGAAAACATTTGTGCTACAAAAGATACCATCAAGTGAATAAAAAGGCAACTCACAGAATGGGAGAAAATACTTGCAAATTATACACCTGATAAGGGACTTGTATCTAGCATATATAAAGAACTTCTAAAATTCAATAATAAAAAATAACTAACCCAATTTTTAAAAAGGAAAAGGAGAGGGCACCTGATTGGCTCAGTTGGTTGGGCATCTGACTCTTGATTTTGGCTCAGGTCATGATCCTAGGGTCATTGGGTCAAGCCCCACAGTGGGCTCCATGCTTAGCTTGGAGCCTGCTTGGGATTCTCTCTGTCTCTCCCTCTGCCCCTCTCCCCTGCTCACGTTCTCTCTCTTTCTCTAGGATAATTTTTAAAAAATAGGAAAAGGATTTGAATAGACATTTATGCAAAGAAGATATATAGAATGGCCAATAAACTCATGAAAAGAAGCTTAGCATGATTAGCATCAAAGAAACCATAAGGTAAATGCAAATCAAAACCACAATGAGGTTTCACTTCATACTCACCAGGATAGTTGTAATCAAAGTGGCAGATAATAACAAGCGTTGACAAGGATGTGGAGAAATTGGAAGCCTTATCCATTGCTGGTGGGAATGTTAAATGGTATTGCTGCTTTACAAAGCAGGCTGGAAGATCCTCAAAAGGATAAACACAGTTAACATATGACTTAGCAATTCCACTTCTAGGTATGTATCAGGAAAATGAAAACATATGCCCATACAAAAACTTGTACATAAATGTTCATACCAGTATTGTTCATAATAGCCAAAAAAAGTAAACAGCCCAAATGGCCATCAACCAATGAGTATACAGACAAAATATAGGGTGTCCAAATATGCATAATGGAATATTATTCATCCATAGAGAGGAGGGTAGTATGCTACACAGATGAACCTTGAAAACATGATGCTAAGTGAAAAAAGCCAGTTACAGTTCCATTTGTAATTTATGATTCCATTTATATGAAATACTCAGAATGGGCAAATCTGTAGAGACAGAGGTAGATTATGGTTGTCTAGGACCAGGTTGGTAGGTTGTGGGGAAGGAACAGAGAAATGAGTGACTGCTAATCAGTATGCAATTTCTTTTTAGGATAATGAAATGTTCTAAAATTGCTTGTGGTAATGGTTGCACAACTCTACTGTAGTATTCACTTATTTTTTTCTAGTTTTATTGAGGTGTAATTGACATATAGTGTTGTGTATATTTTAAATAAGTGAATTTCTCCACGAAGCCTGTTTTTTAACCTTTCAGGATAAAAGCTAAAGTACTCCCCTCAGGGCCAAATTGCTCTACCATTAAGGGTGGACTAGAACTTGAATTACTGATTCTATCAGTACTCCCTCCAACTCAAAAGCTATTCTTCCTACCAAACACTCTAATGCTATGACTTAACAGCACTCTAGGTCCTAAATGCTGAGTCTTGCTTCACCAAATAAAGCTGAGATGTCTGGCATAAATAAATTGAATGGATGAATGTCAGTGTTCTTTCTAAGTTAGTTGGGGGAATGTTCTAACATATTAGGACTATAAGACTGACAAGCATGGCCACAGGGGACTTTTTAAAAGTAGAGGTTAGGGGCTAAGAATCCAGCATCATAAAGACTTGGATTTATGTTTAAAAAAATTTTTTTTTCAATGTTTATTTATTTTTGGGACAGAGAGAGACAGAGCATGAACGGGGGAGGGGCAGAGAGAGAGGGAGACACAGAATCGGAAACAGGCTCCAGGCTCTGAGCCATCAGCCCAGAGCCTGACGCGGGGCTCGAACTCACGGACCATGAGATCGTGACCTGGCTGAAGTCGGACGCTTAACCGACTGCGCCACCCAGGCGCCCCAAAGACTTGGATTTAAAACTTGGCTCCCCTCCTTTCAGACTCTCCGAGCAAATTGCTCAATCTCTTAAATACATTATCTTATCTGGTCCTTATATCAGGTATTGGTAGTCCCATTTTTTACAAATGAGGAAATTAAAGCTTAGCAAATTTATGTAACTAGTCAAGTTCAATTTCTGTACGTGGCAAAATGTTCATACTTTTGTCTGCCCACCTCCAAAGCTATGCCTCCTAATCACTTACAAACCACAATGGCAGCTTATTAATTTATGATGGGAGACGTATCTATTGACCAAGAGGTTTGAATCATCTCTTCAAGGTTAATTTTCCAGTTTCAAACACTTAGGAAATTTAATTAGTAACCAGAATTTTGATAGGTAAGTGTGGACTCTGAACAGAAATAATTGAGGAACTATTCTATGCAGGGAAAGTCTAGACACTTCCATCTGCTTTCCTAAAACCAGTAGGGCTCTGACTTAACCAGGTGTTGTTATTCACTCAACAGCTATGTTTAGAAGATGTACCATAAGCCAGGTCCCATTCTAGGACCTGGGCATAGTCTTGGCCTTCATGAAGCTTACATTTAGTTGGGAGAGACACACCATTAAAGAAATGAACTTAAAAACATGATGAATTCAGATAACCAAAGGGCTATAAGGAAAATAATAGAGAGTGACTTGGGATGGGGGACCCCACTCTGAGAAGATAGCACATAACCTGAGCCTTTGTGTCCATTAGGATTAGATTCAGCAGTAAGTGACAGAAAACATAGAATAAAAGTGACCTTTGGGGTGGCTGGGTAGTTCGGTCAGTTGAGCATTTGACTCTTGATTTCGGCTCAGGTCATAATCTCATGGTTCATGGATTCTAACTCCTTGTCAGGCTCTGTGCTGACAATGCAGAGCCTGCTTGGGGATTCTCTCTCTTCCTCTCTCTCTGCCCCTACCCCACTTGTGCACACGCAAAAGTGACTTTAAAAAAACCCTGATGTTTATTTCACTGCTATGTAAATGAAGTCTGTAGGTGAGAATTCTAGGGTTGAATGACATTTTTTTTTAATGTTTATTTATTTTTGAGACAGAGCATGAGCAGGGGAGGGGCAGAGAGAGAGGGAGACACAGAATAGGAAGCAGGCTCCAGGCTCTGAGCTGTCAGCACAGAGCCTGACGCGGGGCTCGAACTCACAGACTGTGAGATGGTGACCTGAGCTGAAGTCAGACGCTTAACCGACTGAGCCACCCAGGCGCCCCAGGGTTGAATGACATTTTACAGCAACAAGGATCTAGTCTCCTATGTCTTGTTGCACCCCTTCCCCCATCCTCAGTCATGGTATCTGATGGTTGGTTGTGCTCTAGCTATCATTTCCACATGCCAGCCAGCAGAAAAGAGGAAGGGCGGGGAGGGGTATGGAAATGGTGAAGAAGGGCAAGCATCTTCCTTTTAAGAACCCTCCCTGAAAGTTGCATATGCTATTTCCAGTTCCATCTCACTGGCTAGACTTGGCTAGCCACATCTAGCTGTTAGAGAGGCTGGAAAATGGAGTCTTTGTCCTAGACAGCCATGTGCCAAGCTAAAAATTAGAGGTTCTCTTTCCAAGGAAGAGATGTTGGGGAATGAAGAGTGATCTTTGCCTTAAATGATGAGAAGGACCAGTTATGTAAATATCTGGGGGAAAGATCTTTACAGGTGAAGGAAACTGCATGTACAAAGACCCAGAGGCCAAAAAAAGAATGAGTAAATAAATGAAAGAAAGAGAGAAAGAAATGAGGTTGGTAGGTTGATTCCAAGAAACAGAAGTCTATAGATCACAGTGAAGAGATTCGATTTTATTTCCGTCACAGTGGCACACTTTTGGAAGGTGTTGAGTACTGGCAGGTTTTGTTTTAAAACTGAATTTGGAGAAATGGTGAGGATATCAGTTAAGCATAAGACATTTTCTCCACTCTCTCACTAATTTCACCAAAATGAGATAAAATTTTTGTTTGCTTGTTTGTTTGTTTTTTAAGAATAAAGCCTACAGGGCAAGAAATGTGGAAAAGAGATAAAAGAAGGATGTCAGCAAATATTTGTAAGCTGGAGAGCAGAAGGAGGAATGACAGTTATAAACAAACCTCAGGAAGCTTAAAATTTAATGCCTGAGGTTGGGATGCAGGGAAAAGCAAGCTTCTTCTTGAAGCAGAAACCTGAAAAGGAATTGATTAAACATCGGTTAAAAATTAGTTGGACTCCTAAATATCCCCCTTTAGCCCTTTCAGCCAGATGACACCCTGCCCTGCCCCCCCACACCACCCCTTCTGTCATGGAATGGATTGGATTTTCTCTAGAGTGAGTTAAAGCCAAAGGGACTCTGGACTCAGGGACACACACAGCTGGGAACTACAGGGAAATTAATGGGAAATCTATATCCAAAACAGCAAGACACACAGCCTCCTTCCTACTGAACTGCTAACAAACTAGTAATCAGTTTTCATATAGATGCAGACAGCTGGGGATCCTCTAACAAAAATAGTCAAACCTCTACTAGATCACACTACAGTAATACCCACTGGTCAGCAAGCCTCAGCACCCAACACACAGCAGCCGGTCAGTTTTTCAGTGTTTCTATTTTAAATATCATTGGACAGCCTAAGATGTCAAACACTTGAGGAAAATCTCTGATACCTAAGACAAAAACCAAAACATGACAATGTAGGTAGAAGAGAACTTCTAAAAATCAATATCATTAATGTCTTTGCATCCTGAGAGGGATTAGAAAATTTTAAACAGGATAGGAGAAAAATTCAAAAGAAAGGTTGGAACATAAAGGTCAAGAAACTTTCCAGAAAGTTGAGTGAAAAGGCAGTAAAACAGAAAAATTAAATTGGAGGCTCAGGCTAGAACGTTTACTATCAGAATAATGGAATTTACAGAAAGAAAGAACAGAAAACAGAAGGAAAGAAAGAATTTGAGAAATAAGACAAGATTAATTCTAAGAACTGAGAAACAATCTTCTAGACAACGTCCCATTTCTCAGAAAGTTACTAAAGGATGTACTCCTGGAAAATGGGGGCAGTTATTCAAGAAATATGAAATCAGGAGAATTAGGAGACCAGGGATTCAAAACAGAAGAAATATAAGAATTCCATGATTGGTGGTAGAACATAAATCCCAAGGAATCTGTTGTGCATCACTCTAGAGTCTGAATCAGGACAGGGTATTTCAGGAGGGAAATCTCTCTCTCCATCTCTCTCTCTCTCTCTCTCTCTCTCTCTCTCTCTCACACACACACACACACACACACACACACACACACACACTAGATCATCTGATATATTTTAAGACTTTGGGAGCTATAAATATGTACTTTTGGTGGAGAGTTTGGTGATAAACTAGTGATTATTTCTTAAACAGAGGGAAAACCAGACAATGATTAAATCCAGGGGAAAAAATCTAAATTGTAATACAAAAGGAATGTCATTATGTATTCTACATGGCTCAGTATGGGTGTAACTCCCAAATAATGATCTAATCAAATATTATGATGTGTTGCTGCTAGGAGGATGGGGGAGCGTGTGTATGTTGGGAAGGAATTGTAATGGAGTTAAATGATCGTTAATAGTAGATGGTTAAGGGGTGATGTTTACACTGGAAAAGATCAAGAAATAGCTGAAGAAGCATGCTCAGAAATAAGGAGTGAAGTATCCAAAGAAACAACTAAAAGAGTTAAAAGTAGTTGCTTTGGGGAAGCAGAAACTGAGAGTTGAGAGGGTAGGGCTGGGACCAGATGTTCATTATTATAAGCTTTGTAAAACTGACTTTTTTTCCCCCTAAAACTTTCCCAGACTATTTAATCAGGTTACTTACAATGTCCACATTCCTGAGAATACCCCACTGTAGTGACATTGTTTATTTCCAAATTTTTCTGCATTCAACTTAAAAGGTGTTTCTTCCCAAGAAACTGAACTTTTCTGTCAAGTGCGTTTGATGGAATAGGAGAAATGGCTTCATAAAATGGATTCATTGCAAACTTTCTGTATAAATCATAAAAACTAGTAAAGAAGTTCTTTTTTTTCTTAATGTTTATTTTAGTTGAGAGAGAGAGAGAGAGAGGGAGAGAACAGGGGAGGGGCAGAGAAAGAGGGAGACAGAATCCAAAGCAGGCTCCAGGCTCTGAGCTTTCAGCACGGAGCCTGACGCGGGGCTCAAACTCACGAACTGTGAGATCATGCATGACCTGAGCCGAAGTTGGACACTCAACCAACCTGAGCCACCCAGGTGCCCCAGTAAAGAAGTTCTTTATTCCATTGTCACACCTTGTTTCATGAAGCATAATACATCTCATATGCTGCAGTAACAAATGCTGAAACAAGCCACTCATTGAACTTGTCCACGGTTTTCAAGTACATGTTGTCTGACAGCCACATATTCTCATCTATGTGGTCGAGAGCAGCATGAGCTAGAAACTGGTTCAGATGATGATGATGATCTTTGGATTCTGCTTTCCCAGCTGGCAAAAATTCCATCTCAAACACTGGATGATCATGGTGGCCAACAGTTACAAAGTAGAAGCTTCCAGACATTGTCTTCAATATATAGCTCCTGCGGAGAGACACCGACAATGGAGACAGCCAGTCAGTTACCCCTGCAGACCCTCACTCAGCAGCTGCTGTCAGAACTCCCTGAAAAGCATTTGACTTTTTAACCTGTGTGTGTGTGTGTGTGTGTGTGTGTGTGTGTGTGTGTGTGTGTAGATGTAGGTGGAATACACAGTACTAAATAATGGCTGATTTTTATTTTTATTTTTTTGCTTTTTGGCTTTATTTTTATCAAAGCTTCTTTACCCTCTGCAACATAAATTGCAATATCATAGTGGAGATACTGTATTTTGCTTAAATTAAATTTTAACCCTGGATTTGAGAGCTTCCTTAGACTTCTACGTACAATATGGAAGACACCCTAGCATAATCTCATCAGCACCACTTTACAAACTTTTGCAACTTGATTATATACGTTGTTACCTCAACTTAGCTACTTAGTGTTGATTCTTACAGGTTTCTATTTCCAAGTATAATTTTTTTTGTCCTTGAGGTTTGCTGACCTACAGGTACACAAGGACTCTTTTATTGCATAAATTTTGTTACAAGTTGTATTTAAGATCCATACTGTATGGGGCACCTGGGCGGCTCAGTTGATTGAGCAGCCAACTCCTGGTTTTGGCTCGGGTCATGGTCTTCTGGTTCACAAGACTGAGCCCTGTGTCAGGCTCTGTACTGACAGTGTGGAGCCTGCTTGGGGTTCTCTCTCTCTCCTCTCTCTCTGCCCCTCCCCCGCCTGGATGTGCCCTCTCTTTCTCAAAATAAATAAGTAAACTTACAAAAAGATCTATACTACAAGAAAATGTATAACATTTGTTATAACATTATATAACATTTTATAACATATTATAACATGTATATAAAACTAAATGCACATCCAATATAACATATATAATACAACTTGTGTCTCTAGGTGTGTTACAAAATGACAAATAATTTTAGTGAAGATTATTAGAGGTTTTAGACAAAAGTTTTAATTTAAGAATCATTTGAATTATCTAGATAAAATGCATACAATTTGATTGAATTCAGAATTTATATACGTTTAACCTATGTAAGATACTCAACTACTTCGACACTGTGATTAAAATCTGATGGAATAGCTTGCTATGGAAAAGAAACACGAAGCTTGCGGGGGCAGTGATAAATTTAAATCTCTAATGAAAGATTAAAAAGGGATCTGTTGAATGCCCAAATCTCCCAACAGCAGCATGAGGAACAGCTTTTGTCACAAGCTGTTCCAGGCCTTGAAGCTTAACAAGCAAGTCTCAAATAAAAATATGTGAGTTTATAGAAACAAAATGGAACCTAATAAGACTAAGCACAGGCCCTGCCTCTTCCATTGGCCTGGAGGCTTATGATCTGTTTCTTCTACTTCTTGAGATTACTTATCTGTGTTATGGTCTTTGTGAGTCTAGCTGAGATCTTCACCCACATCTCCCGGGTGAAGCTGTAAGCTCTCTTCCACGATGACTCACCTCCAGACCTGGCTTTCAGATAAGGTGTAGACAGCAGGAGGACAGAGCAGGGAGTTAACTCTCTGATGCCACTGCGAAAGCAACATAACAATCCTAGCAATCTAGTCTATTGGTTTCCAACTTTTTCAGCAGGAAGATCCCTTTGAATACACTTTGCTGCTTAATTTTGGCTGTTGCTCTAAAGTGTTGCCGGGCAGAGCACACACTCTCTCTGCTCAGTTTAAGCAGGTGACTATCTGACATGTGCCCCAATAACTGTTGTGGCACACCCTGAAACAATCAGTATCACTATTATGAAATAACAGTATCACTGTTCTTTTGCAGAATATTGAAAATATGGGGCGCCTGGGTGGCGCAGTCGGTTGGGCGTCCGACTTCAGCCAGGTCACGATCTCGCGGTCCGTGAGTTCGAGCCCCGCATCGGGCTCTGGGCTGATGGCTCAGAGCCTGGAGCCTGTTTCCAATTCTGTGTCTCCCTCTCTCTCTGCTCCTCCCCCGTTCATGCTCTGTCTCTCTCTGTCCCAAAAATAAATAAACGTTGAGAATATTGAAAATAGCCCTCAGCTACCTGTGACTACCTTCAGATTTGTTACAACCCTATTATTATTATTTTTTTAATTTAAAAAATTTTTTTTACATTTATTCATTTTTAGAGCAGAGAGAGACAGAGCACGAACTGGGGAGGAGGAGAGAGAGACACACAGAATCTGAAGCAGGCTTGAGTCTCTGAGCTGTCAGCATAGAGTCCGACACGGGCTGAAACCCACAAACCGTGAGATCAAGAGCTGTGCTGAAGTTTGATGCTTAACTGACTGAGCCATCCAGGTGCCCCACAACCCCCTTATTTTAAAGATGAGTAAGCTGAGGCACACAGAGTTAAATGACGGAATAATGAATATAGTTATATCATGGAATATAGAATCGAGCGGGAAGCGTTCTGAACCATGAATTAGAAGGCCTGACTTCTAGTCTTCTTTAGGAAGACTTAGCTTTATGACCCGGGTCAGACTTTTTATGTTTTTAGGTTTATTTATTTTGAGACAGAGAGAAAGAAAGAGGAGCAGAGAGAGAGGGAGAGAGAGAATCTCAAATAGGATCCACACTGCCAGCGCAGAGCCTGACGTGGGGCTTGAACTCACAAACTGTGAGATCGTGACCTGAGCCGAAATCAAGGGTCAGACGCTCAACTGACTGAGCCACCCTAGGTGCCCCCACTCTGATTTTTGCATTGGCCATGTTCTAAGTAGGATGAGCATTACTTGCTCCTCATATACCTGTTCCTTCCTCAGTCTCCTTCCCTTGTTTTCCTTTTCCCCTTGATTAGCAGAATAAGATTCTCCCTGTTTACCCCATGACCTGTATTAACATTTCTAGAAATGTGATCACGTCTTCATATTTGTTCAGGTAAATGTAGACATTGACACATTACACTTGAATGGAGCTCCCTCTAGATTATAAATGTAATACACCGGTGCCTGAGAAAAGGTTGTCTTCTGTGCCATCATCTCTGGTGGCACAGAAACCTAAGTACGCTCAAGTAGACTAACTCATACTGGAGACCTGTCCCATAATTTTGGGAACATGGCACTCTCGCGTAACACCTAGTGCAGAGAACTCGAACTTCCTTTTGAATATCTGCAAGGTTTAATCTTGGAACGTGAAGTTGCCACAGAAACAGACCTGCTCAAACCTGTTTGGGCGTTCTTAAGGATGAATGATTGCTCTTTACTCTGGTTAAGAGGAAAGACTTTCCATTGTCGATTTGGTCTGACAATCACATTAATGTAGAAAAAGGCTTTGTGAAGCATCATAGACAGTTTTGTAAATTTTGAAGACCTCAAGGAGAAGAGTTTACTAGGGATTTGCTGCTATCAACTTTGTACAACGGAAAGGTACAATCTATTACTCATTCAGGAAGAATGGAATGAGATCACTCAGCATGTGATAGCATAACATTACTCCTGAAAATGAACACTAGTCCACTTATTGGAAGTGAAGAGGAGTCGAAGGTCTAAATAAAGCTCTAAAGAAAATCATAAAGTCTCATTCTTAGTAGGAACAGTAGCTTACTGTTTACTGAGCAACTTGTTTCTGCCACACACTATATAATAGGCCTTTTATAATTTTATTTTTTTTAAGTGTATTTATTTATTTTTGAGAGAGAGATTGGCAGAGAGAGGGAGACAGAGAATCCCAAGGGGGCTCTGCACTGTCGGTGCAGAGCCTGACACGGACTTGAAGCCATCAACTGTGAGATCATGACCCAAGCTGTTATCAAAACTTGGATGCTCAACTGATGGAGCCACCCAGGCACCTCATACACCAAGCCCTTTTTTTTTTTTAATTAAAAAAAATTTTTTTTCAACGTTTTTTATTTATTTTTGGGACAGAGAGAGACAGAGCATGAACGGGGGAGGGGCAGAGAGAGAGGGAGACACAGAATCGGAAACAGGCTCCAGGCTCCGAGCCATCAGCCCAGAGCCCGACGCAGGGCTCGAACTCACGGACCGTGAGATCATGACCTGAGCCGAAGTCGGCCGCCCAACCAACTGAGCCACCCAGGTGCCCCAAATTAAAAATTTTTAAAGATCTTAAAAGTAGTGATATCTGAATAAAGTTGTGGATTATATCAATGTCACTTTCCTGTTTTTAATATTGAACTACATGTATGCAATGTATTATCATTGGCAAAAAAATGGATCATGGGTACATGAGCCCTTTCTATATCATTTTTTACAACTTCTTGTTAATCTATGATTATTTAAAATTTAAAAAGTTCAAAACATATCCATTGCATACACTTACGTTCCTGTATAAAATATCTAGTATTGACTTTTGTGTGGGTTTTTTTTTTCATAAATACTATCATCGTGAAGTATCCTTCTGCAAACATGATATCTCACTCAACATTCTGTTTTGAGATCCATTCAAAATTTGTATATAGACACCTAGGTGTTGTAACTACCGCATAGGATTCTAATATATTAATATGTCACATTTTCTTTTTAAAAAATTTTTTTTTATTAAATTTTTTTTTCAACGTTTATTTATTTTGGGGGGACAGAGAGAAACAGCATGAACGGAGGAGGGGCAGAGAGAGAGGGAGACACAGAATCGGAAACAGGCTCCAGGCTCTGAGCCATCAGCCCAGAGCCCGACGCGGGGCTCGAACTCACGGAGCGCGAGATCGTGACCTGGCTGAAGTCGGAAGCTTAACCGACTGCGCCACCCAGGCGCCCCAATATGTCACATTTTCTTCATCCCTCCCCAATTTATGAACATTTAGATTTTTTCAATGTTTTCTTATTACAAAGCCTGCCGTGATGAATATTCTTGTATGTGACCTGTTGTACACACGGGTAAGTTTTTCTACTGTTGTATTTCCTGTTCTTAGAGGCAATAAGGATACTAGCTATCAGTGTTTATTGAGCACTGGCTATCATATTGTTATGATTGGTGAGGGATTGGGGAAGTTAACTAACTTACCAAAAGTCACACAGCCAGTAAGTGGCAGAGTCAGAATTCAAACCCATCCTGTCCAATTCTGAACCATCGTCTTTTGTTTTGTTTTGTTTGTTTGTTTGTTTGTTTGTTTGTTTTGAGAGAGATAGAGAGTACACACACAGGTGAGCAGAGGAGGGGCAGAGAGAGAAGGAGACAGAAAATCCCAAGCAGGCTTCACGCTGTCAGCGCAGAGCCTGACATGGGGCTCAGTGCCACCAACCGTGGGATCATGACCTGAGCCGAAATCAAGAGTCTGAGGCTCAACCAACTGAGCCACCCAAGCGCCCCTGAAACCCATGTTCTCAACCACTGTGATGTGCTGCTGCCTGCATTAGTGTTCAGTGTTCAGAATTTTCTGGATATCTTCCCTGACTGTTACTGTTAATCAAGGTGTCCTCAATCTGTACTTTGCAGTTTGATCTTTCAACCTAAAATGGTGTCTTTTTATTTATTCTGGTTAATTAAATCATCTTGACTTGAGGCCATAATTTCAGCATGTTGAGATAGATACTTATTTCAAACACAAGGGTTTTTAGAGCACTTCCTGTAAAGTATTCCTGCCAAAAATGTTGAACTTGAATCTAATCAGGCTTCTAGTATTAACTTCCATTTAGAGCAAATAAAAGGAACAGAGAGATAGTTAAGTGATACCATAGGGAAGCAACTGATATATACATAATGTAGAATATTCTATAGGACAATGAACATGTTTTTTGTGACAAATCAATACCATGAAAAAAGTGTACATGTATTTGTGTGTGGATGGGGTGGACAGACTTCTCTAAATTAAAAGGAATTTAGGAGACATGACAACCAATTATATTGAGATCTTATTTGTACTTGAATTTAAATAAACCACCTTTTAAAAAAATTTATTTATCCTGAGAGAGAGAGAGAGAGAGAGAGAGAGAGAGAGAGAGAGAGAGAAAGAGAGTGCACGCACAAGCAGGAGAGAGGCAGGGAGAGAGGGAGAGATTGAGAATCCCAAGCAGACTCCAGTGAGGGCCGAACCTGAACCCACCAACCCAGGCACCCCTAAAAAAACCAGCTTTTTTAAATACTTATTTTTGAGAGAAAGAGACAGAGTGCAAGCAGGGAAGGGCAGAGAAAGGGGGAGACACAGAATCCGAAGCAGGCTCCAGGCTCTCAGCTGTCAGCACAGAGCCCCACTCGGGACCTTGAACTCACGAGCCATGAGATCATGACCTGAGCTGAAGTCCGACACTTAACCAACTGAGCCACCCAGGAGCTCCCGAACAAGCTTTTAAAAAAGTCACTTTTCAGGGGCGCCTGGGTGGCTCAGTTCGTTGAGCATCCAACTATGGCTCAGGTCATGATCTCACGGTTCATGGGTTTGAACACCACATCGGACTCACTGCTGTTAGCCTGTCAGCAGAGCCCATTTCAGATCCTCTGTCCCCCTCTCTGCCCTTCCCTCTGCTTGTGCTCTCCCAAAAATAAATAAATATTATTTAAAAAGACATTATTGAGATGAGCAAGGAATTAGGATTTTGTTACTAGATGATGTAAAAGGACACTAAGGGATTATTGTTAATTTTGATAAGTGCTTTAAAAGAATTGTGGTTATGTGAAAAGATGTCCACTTTAAAAAAGAGATTGGGGGTATTTGGGTGGCTCAGTGGGTTAAGCACCCAACTCTTGATTTCGGCTCAGGTTGTGATCTCACAATTCCTGAGATCGAGACCTACATTGGGCTCCGAGCTCACAGCACAGAGCCTGCTTGTGATTCTCTCTCTCTCTTCCTCTCTCTTTGCCCCTTCGTTACTTTCTCTGCCCCTCCCCTGCATGTGCACTCTCTCCCAAATAAATAAATAAATAAATAAACATTTTTTTAAAAGGTTTTTTTTTGAGAGAGAGTGCAAGCAAGTGGGGGAGGGGCAGAGAGAGAGAGGGAGAGAGAAAGAATCCCAAGTAGGCTCTGAGCTGTCAGTGCGGAGCCTGAGGTGGGGCTCAAACTCACCAACTGTGAGATCTGAGCTGAAACCAAGAATCAGAAGAATAACCGACTGAGCCACCCAGGTGCCCCCCAAAAGAAAGATTCTTACCAAAGTATTTGCAGGTGGAATTATATGATGTCTGGAATTTTCTGTAAATACTGGGGGGGTGGGGTGGGTGAGGGGGGAGGTAGATACAGCAAATGGGCAAAATCACTTGACAGTCACTTGACAATCACTGAATCCAGAAGATAAACACATGAGAGTTCATTGCTGTTTTTTACTATTTTGCCAAAGTTTATAATAAATTTTAAAGTGTTTTTAATTATAAAGTATTAGAAAACATGGCAGGTGAGGATAAAGCTTTGAAAATAAGAGAGGGGCACCTGGGTGGCTCTGTAGGTTAACTGTCCAACTCCTGATTTCAGCCGTGGGTTTGAGCCCCACGTCCAGCTCTGTGCTGACAGTGAGGATTCTCTCTCTCCCCCTCCCTCTGCCCCTCCCCTGCTTGCAAGCTTTCTCTTTCCCAAAATAAATAAAGTTAAAAAAAAAAAAAAGGTAAGAGAAAAAATACAGCCCATAACCCACTACTCGGAGACACTGTTAAAATTTAGATGCATTTTCTTCTACTACTTTTCTATGCATCTTTTGATTAAACTTTCATAGTGAAGATAAAAATCTTGATATAATTTTGTGTCCTTTTCCCCTTTACCTATGTAAGCATTTTTTTAAAATTTTTTTTCAACGTTTTTTATTTATTTTTGGGACAGAGAGAGACAGAGCATGAATGGGGGAAGGGCAGAGAGAGAGGGAGACACAGAATCGGAAACAGGCTCCAGGCTCCGAGCCATCAGCCCAGAGCCTGATGCGGGGCTCGAACTCACAGACCGCGAGATCGTGACCGGCTGAAGTCGGACGCTTAACCGACTGCGCCACCCAGGCGCCCCAATGTAAGCATTTTTAATATTATCGTGAATTTTCTTAAGCATCATATGTAATGATGACATAATAGTTCGTTGAATAGTTATAGCCAGGCCGCATTTGATACCTCTCCTCTGTGCTTACATGTCATTCTATTAAGATTTCTAATAAAGCATTTATTCTAATAAAGCATTTTTTGTGTGGGGGGAGGTACAGTCTCGTCCTATGTACTAAAACTAACACCGTGCTGCAAAATTTTAACTAATGTAAAAGAATTAATATTTTCCATAACTGAGTATATACATGATCATGATGGTGTCTGCCATGACCTGGAGCAAAGAAGGTGATACGAGATAGCACAAAGCAGCATACAATTTGCATTGAGATAATTGCCTTATAATGTGACAAAAAGCAGGCACCAAAGCAAGACTGTTTGTATCCTAGAACATTAATAAATTAGCTTGGGGAGAATAAGATTGTCAGAGAAAAATAAAAAACCAATTCGATGAATTAATTATTAGCATGCTATTTTATTTGCATGTAAGAGTGAAACGCCGACAGATGAGATTTATAGAATAAGGAAAACGGGAAAGAGATGAAAAAGAAAAACACTGGGAACAAAGAACTTTGTTTTCCTTTTCTTAGGTAAGTGCTGCCTCAAGGTGTTAGCAACGGTTTGGGTTATGGTTTCCCTAGAAAGGTTAGCTGTGAAACATTCATAAGGAGCTGTCTTTGTGTGATGTTTGCCTCTGCCCTCTGTTAGCATCTTTTGTTCGTCTTAATTAGGCCAGGAACCCACATCAAAATTTCTCCAGTGCTTACAAGTCAGAAAAGTAAACAGTTCTATTCAAATTACAGAATGGTAGACTACCCAGCTTACAATGGTTCGGATTTAGGATTTTTCTACTTGACCATGGTGCGAAAGCAACATGCATTTAGCAGAACTGTACTTGGAATTTAGAGTTTTGACCTTTTCCCAGACTAGCAACGCATGTAAGGCACTCTGGTAACGCAGGGCAGCCGCTGTGAGTGCAGGTCTTAGCCATGCGACCCCGAGAGAAAATGACCCATAGCACTTACACCCACTCTGTACCCATACCATGATTTTGTTTTTCACTTTCAGGACAGTATCAAATAAATTACATAAGATATTCAACACTCTAGTATAAAATAGGCTTTGGGTTAGATGATTTTGTCCAGCTGTAGGCGAATGTAGGTGTTCTCAGCATGTTTAAGGTAGCCTATGCTAAGCTACCATGTTCAGTTGATTAGGCATATTCAATCTATTTTCAACTTACGATGGGTTTATTGGGATGTCCAGGAAGATCTATAGTTGCCTTGTAACTGAAAGGTGTAGGAGTAGACTTCAGGCAGAGCGTGATCAGGGACCCAAATAATGACATCAGGACTCAATTTCTCTTAATCTCTTGGTTACATTTGAATTGTGTTGGCTTTATTTCAGGCAGGCTTTTACCTTGAGGCGGTAAGATGATGTCAGCAGGGGCGCCTGGGTGACTCAGTCAAGTATTCACTCTTGATTTTGGCTCAGGTCATGATCTCGCGGTTTGTGAGTTCGAGCCCAGAGTTAGGCTCTGTGCTGACAGTGAAGAGTCTGCTTGGGATTCTCTCTCTCCCTCTCTCTTCCACTCCCCTACACTCTCTCCTCTATCTCTCTCTCAAAATAAATTAACTTAAAAAGAAAGGGGGATGGCAACAGTTCTCCATCCCATAACATTCTGGGTTCAAAGTTAGTTGAAAAGAAGTTTCTCTCCATGTTAGGCAAATTTGGTCAAATGACCTGCCCTGAACCAATCACTGTAATCAGGGGAATGGAATTCCAATTCTTGGCTGGTCTTGGCCACAGATTGAGGGAAGGTACCTATTGCCACACATAGACTAAGAAGAGGAAGAATCCCTAAGAAGAAGTCAGATTGTGGTTACCGAAGGAAGGGGAAATGGATGTGTGCCGGACAAGCAAAGTGCCGTAGGAGGCCACCATAGTGCAACAATGATATGTATCAGTTAGGATTTTTTCAGATACAAGTAACAACAACAACAAGAAATCAAATTCTAATTGCCTTTCACAAAATAAGAAAGAAATTTCTTAACTCCTGTTCAAAAATGTACCCAGGATTTGTTTTAATCAGATATGGTAAGACATGCAGTCATAGAAATGATCATCACGTAGGAAGAAGTTTATACTCATAGACCCCTAAAAACAGGAGCCATGGTATGCCACACAGGGCCAGGTGAGGAAGCCCTAGGGCTGGTCATGAGGGAGAGAGGTGTGAGAAGGAAGAGCATGGTCCAGAGCCTTTATTAGGGTTTTTGTGAGAAGAGAGGGGTAAAGCAAGAGTCGATACAATGAGTTAGCTTAAGATTGAATAGTTTGAGGGGCGACTGGGTGGCTCAGTCGTTTAAGCATCCAGCTCTTGGTTTCAGCTCAAGTCACGATCTCTTGGTTTGTGAGTTTGAGTGTCACGTTGGGCTCCATGCTGGCAGCACAGAGCCTCCTTGAGATTCTCTCCCTCTTTCTCTGCCTTCCCCCACCCCTGCTCATTCTCTCTCTTTCCCTCTCTCTCTTTCTTAAAATATATTTTTTTAAAAGACTGAATAGTTTGATTAATTTCAGTAGGCTCTGGACTATAGGGATGATCTCTAGTTGTCTGTACCTAGCCTTGGGGGTGAATTAGCTAGTCCCAGAAGGGGCAGTCTCTCCAGGATCAAAGCCCCAAGTACGAGAACATCCCAAACACTGGAAATACGAAAGTACATCAACATAGCTCCCGTAACTGAAAAGTCCAGGGAAATAAATTTTCTGGTGTAGCTAGACATGACACACACAGTATTATCTCTGCATCATGCTCAGGCTCCACCTGGTGGCTCCTGGCAGTCCCAGACTCCACTGCTCCCTCTTCCGCCCACACTCCACAGAGCCTAAATGACTGCAGGAGCTCGTCTCTGCATCCTCTCTGCTTCAAATCCAGAAGGAGAGAAAGCGCTTCTTTCCTCCCACAGCCAAACACAACTCCTGGTTCTTATTCTTCTTGGCCAGACATGGGCCAATCACTGCAGCCAAAAGGATGGGGATTGCTTACTGACGTAGGGAGCACCCCTAGCATTGCAACCAAATGGCTTGAGAGGGGGCTGTTTGGGTGTCCTGGCATGCTATGTTGCCAGCAGAATGGAAAACCAAGAAGACAGCTGTCCACACTACAAAATGGATGTCAGACATGTTTATCCTGGGTAGCTCTTACCTTGTAATTACTGCTGACTTGTTTCGTGTAACCTTGACCCTTCCAATCCAGTCACAAGTACCATCAAGAACTGTAGTATTAAAAAAAATTTTTCTTTATTACATTTATTTATTTTTGAGAGACAGAGTGAGACAAAGTGAGAATGGGGGAGGGGCAGAGAGAGAGGGAGACACAGAACCCGAAACAGGCTCCAGGCTCTGAGCTGTCAGCACAGAGCGCAACATGGGGCTCGAACCCATGAACTGTAAGATCATGACCTGAGCCGAAGTCGGACGCCTAACCGACTGAGCCACCCAGGTGCCCCAAGAATTGTAGTATTTTGATTTCCAGAGAAAATGGTGGAGTAGGAGGACCCTACACTCACCTTGTCTCATGGATATAACTAGATTAACACCCACATCAGTGTAAACAACCCGGGAAATAACCCAAAGACTAGCAGAAGGACTCTTCATAGCTAAATGCAGAGAAAAGGCCACATGGAAGAGGGTAGGAAAGGCAGAGATGCAGTTGGGAGCCAAATGGACCCATGGGACTATCTGTGGGAGGAAGGGATACTGAGGGTGTGGAGAGGGGAGAGAAACATACCTTCCCCCCAGGAACCCTAGGCACAGGGAACCTGAATCGGAAGATGAATCCCCATCACATCTGGCTTGGGAAACCAGAGGCACTGAATTTCATGAGTTCTTAAAAAAATTGTTTAATGTTTATTTATTTTTGAGAGAGAGAGACAGAGCATGAGTGAGGGTGGGACAGAGAGAGATGGAAACAGAATCCAAAGCAGACTCCAGGCTCTGAGCTGTCAGCACAGAGCCCGATTTGGGGCTCAAACTCAAAAGCCATGAGATCATAACCTGAGCCAAAGCTGGACAGTTAGCCAACTGAGCCATCCAGGCGTCCCTAAAAAAATATGAATTTTGTGAGTTCTTAAAATCAGCAGGGCTTAACACTTTGAACTTAAAAAAGCAGCGGGCTTTGCTTTGGGAGAGCCAGGAAGGCAATAGGAAACTGAGTCCCTGCCTCTAAAGAGATAGTACAACAAATAGCCCTGTGGAGATACAGCATAGAAACAGAAGTTTGAAAATTTTCTTAGGTATATGGGAGGGATATTTCTTTACTAATCTCAGAGCATGTGCTGGAGGGGCAGGGATCTTTGGGAGACTTCTCCAGGAACAAAGGAGTTAGCAGGCACCATCCCCACCCCCACCCTTCCAAGCCTGGATGCATGGACTAGTTCCTGCTGGAACTAGGACAGTGCTAACACTTGCTACCTCACTTTGCTAAAAGCACACACTGGCCTATGTTTTTCTGCAGACATGCCCCCTCCACCCAGGCCTTGGCTCCAGATGCCCTCCCATAGCAGACCTTGGTAAACCTGGCTAATACCGAGGACCCCACCCCGGCACATTTCTGTGCATATGCCCCCTTTAATCTGGCCTTCCTTGGTCCTGGCAGCAGCAGGTCCTGTCCATAGCAAACAGGCATAAACCTTGCTAACACCAATACTGTGCTCTGAATTCTCCTGCAGACCTACCCTCTCCAGTTTCCCCCACGCTGGAGCTATCCAAAGCGGTTCCACAAGTGTGGCAGTGTAGAAGCAGCCCTGACAGGGACAAGCACCACTGCAAAGTGACTCCTACCCCAGGGAGAGGGGAAGATACCCATACATACCAGTCCAACTGTAGCCCCAGATGTGGGCTGGGGGCAGACGCTGGGTCTGACTGCAGGCCCCACACACCAGTGAAACTTTCTCAGGGGACAACACAGGGAAAGAGCCCCACAGTTTGGTGTCACCCCATCTCTGGCAAACACCTAATCTGATTCAACTCAAGCCCAAGAAGGCCCCCGACTGGCCCCACTAACAACACAGGGACCAAACCCTGCCCACAACAGGCAAAGAAAGACATTGCTGATGACTGGACTGAAGATGAAAGTGGCTCAATCACAATAGCAGGGTGCACACAACACACATATGAAACACCCCTAAAATGCCAGGTTTGGGTGAATGAGGGACTTTGCACTGCAGGGCACTATAGGACTTCTTATTCATAAGGCCACTACTTTCAAGAGCAGGAGACATAGCTGACTTTCCTAACACATAGAAACAGACACGGAGAGTTAGACAAAATGAGGAGAGAGAGGAATATGTTCCAAATGAAAGAACAGAACAGAATCACAAGAGAGCTAAACGAAATGGAGATAATTAATATGCCTGATAGAGAACTTAAGGTAATGATCATAAAGATACTCACTGGACTTGAGAAGAATGGAGGACCTCAATGAGACCCTTAACAAAGAGATAGAAAATATAAAAAAGAACCAATCAGAGATGAAGAACTCAATAACTGAAATTAAGAATACACTATTGGGGGGCACCTGGATGGCTCAGTTGGTTAAGAGTCTGACTCTTGATTTCAATTCAGATCATGATCTCACCATCATGAACTCAAGCCATACATCAGGCTCTGCACTCAGTGTGGAGCCTGCTTAAAATTCTCATTTTCTCTCTCTCTCTCTCTCTCTGCTCCTCCCCTCCTCTCCTCTCTCTTGTGTGTACACACATGCTCTCTGTCTCTTAGAAAAGAGAAAAAATACACTAGATGGAATAAATAGTAGACTAGAGGAAGCAGAAGAATGGACCAGTGACCTGGTGGAGAGAGTGAGTAATCAAAGGAATCAAAATGAACAGTAGAGAGAAAAAAATAATAATGAAAAATGCAAATAGAGTTAGGCAACTCATTAACACTGTCAAGCATAATAACATTCGCAATTTAGGAATCCCAGAAAGAGAAGAGAAAAGAAAAGGCAGAAAATTTATGTGAAGATATAATAGCTTAAAACTTCCCAAATCTGGAGAAGGAAACAGATATCCAGACCTGGTAGGCACAGAGATCCCCCAACAAAATCAACCCAAGGAGACCTACACCAAGACATGTAATAATTAAAATAGCAAAAATTAGTAATAAAGAGAATTCTAAAAGCAGCAAAAGGAAATAGTTACATAGAAAGGGAGCCCCATAAAGCTATCAGCTAATTTTTAGCAGAAACTTTGCAGGTCAGAGGGGAGTGGCATGATATATTCAAAGTGCTGAAAGGAAACAAACAAACAAACAAACAAACCCTGAAACGAAGAATACTCTATCCAGCAAGACTATTATTCAGAATAGAAGGAGAGATAAAGAGTTTCTCAAACAAAAGGTAAAGGAATTTATGACCACTAAACCAACCCTACATGAAATGTTAAAGAGGACTATTCGAGTGGAAAGGAAAGACCATAAGCAGGAATAAGAAAAGTCGGAAGTACAAAAACAGAAAAATAAAGTGTATCAATAAAAATCAGTCAAGGTATTCACAAAATGAAAGGATGTAAAGTATGACACTATATACCTAAAACATGGTGTGGGGGAGGGGTAAAGAATGGGTTCAAACTTAAGCGACCATCAATTTAACAGAGTGCTATATGCATAAGATGTTATATTTAAATCTAATGGTAACCACCAACCAAAAACTAGTAAAAAAAAAAATATGCACAAAATAAGGAGAAAGTAATCTAAGTGTATCACTAAAAAAAGCCAGCAAACTGTGAGAGAAGAGAGCAAGAGAAGAAAGAGAAAAACTATAAGAACAACTGTAAAATAAGTAACAAAAGGGCAATAAGTACATACCTACCAAGAATTGCTTTGAATGTAAAGGGACTTGGGGCGCCTGGGTGGCGTAGTCGGTTGGGCGTCCGACTTCAGCCAGGTCACGATCTCGCGGTCCGTGGGTTCGAGCCCTGCGTCAGGCTCTGGGCTGATGGCTCGGAGCCTGGAGCCTGTTTCCGATTCTGTGTCTCCCTCTCTCTCTGCCCCTCCCCCGTTCATGCTCTGTCTCTCTCTGTCCCAAAAATAAAAATAAAAGTTGAGAAAAAAAAATTTAAAAAAATAAATAAATAAAGGGACTAAATGCTCCAGGTGAAGACACAGTGTGACAGAATGGATAAAAAAACAAGACACATCTATATGCTGCCTACAAGAGACTTATTTCAGACCTGAAGACACATGCAGATTGAAAGTAAGGGAATGTGGGGCACCTGGGTGGCTCAGTCGGTTGGGCGTCTGGCTCTTGGTCTCTGCTCATGTCATGATCTCATGGTTCATGAGTTCAAACCCCAAGTTAGGCTATGCACTGGTGGCATGGAGCCTGCTTGAGATTCTGTCCCTCTGCCCTTCCCCCACTCATGCTTGCACACGATCTCTCTCTTTCTCTCTCTCAACAAATAAATAAACATTAAAAAAAAAAGAAAACAAGGAATGGAAAAGCATGCAAATGGAAGTGAAAAGAAAGCTGGGGTAGCAATATATACATTGAATAAAATAGACTTCAAAACAAAGACTATACCAAGAGACAAAGAAGGGAATAATTCAATAAAAGGATATAACAATTATAAACATTTATGCACCCAACATGGAAGTACCCAAACACATAAAGCAACTAATGTCAAACATAAAGGAAATAATTGAAAGTAATACAATAATAGTAGGGGACTTTAACACCCAACTTACATCAGTAGATAGATAATCCAAATGGAATATCAACAAGGAAACAGTGGCTTTAAATGACACATGCAACCAGATGGATGTAACATATATTCAGAGTATTCCATCTTAAAACAGCAGAATACACATTGTTTTCAAGTGCACGTGGAACATTCTCCAGAATAGATCACATATTAGGTCACAAAACAATCTCAACAAATTTTTAAAAAATGAAATAATGCCATGCATCTTTTCCAACTATAATGCTATAAAACTAAAAGTCCACCACAAGGAAAAAATCTAGAAAGAACACAAATACATGGAGGTTAAATAACATGCTAGTGGGGCACCTGGGTGGCTCAGTTGGTTAAGAGTCAGACTCTGCCTCAGGTCATGATCCTATGGTTCATGAGTTCGAGTCCCGTGTGCTGACAGCTTGGATCCTGGAGCTTGCTGTGGATTCTGTGTCTCCCTCTCTCTCCTTCTCTCTGCCCTTCCCCCACTCATGCTCTGTTTCTCTCAAGAATAAAACATTAAAAATTTTGAAAAAAAATAACATGCTACTAAACAATGAATGGGTCAACCAAAAAATCAAAGAGAAAATTTAAAAATACATGAAGACAAATAAAAATGAAAACACAATGATCCAAAAACTTGGGGATGTAACAAAAGCTGCTCTAACAGGGAAGCTTATAACAATACAGACCTACCTCAAGAATCAAGAAAAATCTCAAATAAACAACCTAACTTTACATATAAAGGAGCTGGAAAAAGAAAAACAAACAAAACCCAAAATCAGTAGAAGGAAGGAAATAATAAAGACTTAGAGTAGAAATAAGACAGAAGTTAAAAAAAAAAAAAATAGAACAGATCAATAAAATCAGGAGCTGGTTCTTCAGAAAGATCAACAAAATTGATAAACATTTAGCTAGACTCATTAAAAAAAAAAAGACAGAGGACTCAAATAAACAAAGTCAGAAATGAAAGAGGAGAAATAACACCCAATGCCACAGAAATACAAAGGATTATGACAGAATACTATGAAAAATTATATGCCAACCAATTGGACAAACTAGAAGAAATGAAACTAGAAGAAATGTTTCCTAGAAACATATAACCTCTCAAAACTGAATCAGAAAGAAACAGAAAATTTGAACAGACCGATTACTATCAATTAAATTGAGGGGCGCCTGGGTGGCGCAGTCAGTTAAGCGTCCGACTTCAGCCAGGTCACGATCTCGCGGTCTGTGAGTTCGAGCCCCGCGTCGGGCTCTGGGCTGATGGCTCAGAGCCTGGAGCCTGTTTCCAATTCTGTGTCTCCCTCTCTCTCTGCCCCTCCCCCGTTCATGCTCTGTCTCTCTCTGTCCCAAAAATAAATAAACGTTGAAAAAAAAATTTTTTAAATAAATTGAATCAGCAATAAAAAACAAAACAACAACAAAAAAACCTCCCAACAAACAAAAGTCCAGGGCCAGAATGCTTTACAGGTAACTTCTTTTTTTTAATTTGTTAAAGTTTGTTTGTTTGTTTATTATTATGATGATGATGATTATTTTCTTTTGAGAGGGCACAAGTAAGTGAGGGGCAGAGAGAGAGAAAGTGAAGGAGGGAGAGAGACAGAAGCAGGGCTCACCTGAAGTAGGTCTTGAGCTCACCTGAAGTAGGACTCATACTCACCCGAAGTGGGGCTGGAGCTCACCCAATGTGGGGCTCAAACTCACAAACCGTGAGATCATGACCTGAGCCAAAATCAGATGCTTAACCGATTGAGCCACCCAGGTGCCCCTTCACAGGTGAATTCTATCAAACACTTAAAGAAGAAATACCTGGGGCACCTGGGTGACTCAGTCGGTTAAGCATTCAACTCTTGATTTCAGCTCAGGTCATGATCTCATGGTTTGTGAGTTTGAGCCCCACATCAGGCTCTGCACTGTCAGTGCAGAGCCTGCTTGGGATTCTCTCTCCCTCTCTCTCTCTCTCTGCCCCTCCTCAGAGCTTGCTCTCTCTCTCTCTCTCTCAAAAGAAACTAAACATTAAATAAATTTAAAGAAGCGGGGTGCCTGGGTGGCTCAGTTAAGCGTCCAACTTCAGCTCAGGTCACAATCTCATGTTTGTGAGTTCGAGCCCCACGTCCAGCTCTGTGCTGACAGCTCAGAGCCCGGAGCCTGCTTGAGATTCTGTAACTCCCTCTCTCTGCCCTTCCCCTGCTCTCATTCTCTCTCTCTCTCTCTCTCTCTCTCTCTCTCTCTCTCTCTCAAAAATAAATAAACATTAAAATTTTTTTTAATTTAAAGAAGAATACCTATTTTCTCAAACTATTTCAAAATATAGAAGAGGAAGGAAAGTTTCCAAATTCATTCTATGAGACAGCGTTACCCTGATATTGACACCAGATAAAGACACTACAAAAGAATAGAACTACAGGCCAATAACTCTAATGAACACGGATGTAAAAATCCTCAACAAAATATTAGCAAATTGAATCCAGCAATATATTTAAAAAATCATTGACCACTATCAAGTGTATTTATTCCTAGGATGCAAGGTGGTTCAATGTTCACAAATCAATTAATGAGATATATCACATCAATGAGAGCAAGGATAAAAACAACATGATCATTTCAACAGCTGCAGAAAAAGCATTTGACAAAGTACATCATTCATGATAAAGAAAAAAACCCTCAACAGAGCAGATTTAGAGGAAACATACCTCAACATAATAAAGGCCACATATGAAAAATCCACAGCTAACATCATACTCAATGGTGAGAAACTGAGAGCTTTTCCCCTAATATCAGGGAGAAGACAAGGATTGCCACTTTCACCACCTTTATTCAACATAGTACTAGAAGTCCTAGCCACAGCAATCAGACAAGAAAGAAAGAAAGAAAGGGCATCCAAATTGGTAAGGAAGAAGTAAAACTTTCACTATTTGCAGACACTATATATATATATATATATATATATATATATATATATATATGGTAAAAACCTGATGACTCCACCAAAGAACTATTAGAACTGATAAGTGAATTCAATAAGGTTGCAGGATACAAAATCAATATACAGAAATCTGTTGCATTTCTTTTTTTTTTTTCAACGTTTATTTATTTTTGGGACAGAGAGAGACAGAGCATGAACGGGCGAGGGGCAGAGAGAGAGGGAGACACAGAATCGGAAACAGGCTCCAGGCTCTGAGCCATCAGCCCAGAGCCCGACGTGGGGCTCGAACTCACGGACCGCGAGATCGTGACCTGGCTGAAGCCGGATGCTTAACCGACTGCGCCACCCAGGCGCCCCTGCATTTCTATACACTAATAATGAACTAGCAGAAAGAGAAATTAAGAAAACAATCCTATTTACAATTGCACCAAAAATAATAAAACACCTAGGGAATAAACTTAACCAAAAAGGTGAAAGACCTGTACTCTGAAAACTATAAAACACTGATGACAGTAATTGAAGATACACAAACAAATGGAAAGATATTACATGCTCATGGATTGGGAGAACAAATATTGTTAAAATGTCCATTTTATCCAAAGTAATCTACAGATTTAATGCAATCCTGATCAAAATCCCAAGAGCATTTTTCACATAACTAGAAGAAATAATCCTAAAATTTGTATGGAACCACAAAAGACCCCAAATAGCCAAAGCAATCTTGAAAAAGAAGAACAAAACTAGAGACATCACAATCCCAGATTTCAAGACATACGTCAAAGCTGTAGTATTCATAACACTATGGTTCTGACACCAAAAAACCAGACACATAGATCAATAGAACAGAATAGAGAGCCCCAAAATAAATCCACAATTATATGGTCAATTAAGCTTCAACAAAGCATGAAAGAATATACAGTGGGAAAAACACAGTCTCTTCAACAAATGATGATGGGAAAACTGGGCAACTGCATGCAAAAGATTGAAACTGGACCACTTTATTTCATCCTACACAAAAACTCAAAACGGATTAAGGACCTAAATGTGAGACCTGGAACTGTAAAAACCTAGAAGAGAGCACAGGCAGTAATTTCTCTGACATTGGCCATAAGCAACCTTTTTCTAGATATGTCTCCTGACACAAGGGAAACAAATGTAAAAGGAAACTATTGGGACCAAATAAAAATAAGAAGCTTCTGCACAGCAAAGGAAACAACCAACAAAACTAAAAGGCAGCGTACAGAATGGGAGAAGATATTTGCAAATGACATATCCAATAAAGGGTTAGTATCTAAAATATATAAAGAACTTATACAGCTCAACACACACATGCGCGCGCGCACACACCCACACACAATGAATTACTGAGCCATAAAAAAGAAGGAAATCTTGCCATTTGCAATAATATGGATGGATCTAGAGAGTAAAATGCTAAGTGAAATAAGTCAGTCAAAGAAAGACAAATACCATATGATTTCACTCATAGGGGGGAATTTAAGAAACAAAACAAATGCAGGGGTGCCTGCTGGCTCAGTTGGTAGAACATGTGACTCTTGATATTGTGGTTGTGATTTTTGAGCCCCACGTGGAGTGTAGAGATTACTTAAAAATAAAGATACTACTTAAAAAACTAAAGAGATCACTTAAGAAAAAAAGAAATGGGCAAGAAAAAAACCCAAATGAACAAAGAAAAAAAGAGGGGTGCATGGATGGCTGAATCAGTAGAACATGCAACTCTTGATTTTGCTGTCATGAGTTCAAGCTACATGTTGGGCATGGAGCCTACTTTAAATAAATAAATACATACATACATACATACATACATACATACATACATACATACATAAATAAATAAAACGAAAGTAGGATTATTTAAAAAATAATAAGAAAAGGAACAGATAAAAAAATCCAAAAAAACCCAGACTCTTAACTCTAGAGAACAAACTGATGGTTACCAGAGGAGAGGTCAGTGGAGGGATGAGTGAAATAGATGATGTGGATTAAGAGTATACTTATCGTGATGAGCACTGAGTAATGTATAGAATTATTGAATCGCTGTATTGTACACCCGAAACTGCTATACCACTGTATGTTAATTATACTGGAATTAAAATTTTAAAAGATAATTGAAAACAAAATCCAATACAGTATAATCTTATTACAAACCATTTTTAAGCCCATTACAAACTGGCAGCTAGGGATAAGGATAAAATTATTTGAACCCCTGTATTACTAAACCCACACAATAAAAAGATACTTCATACAAAAACAGAATAGAACTCTAGTGGGTTTTGTTTATTATTTGGTGGGGGAGACAAAGGGGGAGAGAGAGAGAGGGAGGGAGAGAGAGAGAGAGGGAGAGGGAGAGAATCTTATGCAGGTTCCTCGCTCAATGCAGAACCCAATACAGCTCAATGCAGAGCCATACATGATGCTGGGATAGAAATCAAGAGTCCAACACTCAACAGACTGAGCCAGCCAGATGCCCAGAACTGTAGTATTTTAAAAAGTCTCACAGATACCAAAAAATTAAGAACCTCTCTCATATAGTTAAAGTTGATACATTAATTGACGGAGTTGGATCCTCAGCATCCCTTCCCCACACCTTATATTACTATTGACATGTGTCCAGTCTTTCTATGTTTCATGTTTAAGATTTCTCAAATCATGATTAGCAGTTTTTTGATCATGTTTGCAAAGTCTTTTATTCCAATTCAGTGCCATTTCTCTTGACATTTGATTTCTCTCATCATTGGCTTCAATTTCATCTTTAACATAGTTATTCTACCAATATCCATCCACATCTTGCAAATAATGTACCAGCTATAAGACTCCAGGGATATATGGATGGATCATAATCTCCAGGTCCCATGGAGGGCTCTGAGGGGTCTAATTCAATCGGGGTAATTCTTCCTCCCTTTGTAGTAGTCATTGATTTAGATAATCTAAATAGAAGCCAGTTGCATGGGATTGGCTGGCCACTGGAATTGGGTCAGGATTGGCCCAATGAGGGAAAAAACTTTGTTTTGAAGATTTAAAAATTCTATTTTGGGGGCACCTGGCTGGCTTACATAGTAGAGTGTGCCACTCGATCTTGGGATTGTGGGTTGGAGTCCCACGTTGAGTGTAGACGTTATTTAAAAATAAAATCTTAAAAAATTATTTTTCTTTTTTTTTTTTTTGGATTGTGTTATAGCGCAACTTTCATTGAATTTACAGTGTAGTTTAGAAATGAGATATAGATATGAAAATTTAAGTAATTTCTCCTGACATCCCCTCTGAAGGATTCTTGTCCTCCTCTCAACTGCTTGCCCTGCTTCTATGTAAATTTAAATGGTGGTTATGCAGGAAACCTCCAACGTCTATAGGACATTGTAATTTCTTCTTGATTCCAATACCAATACTATGAACAATACATTGATATTTCCATCTTCAGGAGTTTATATAGCACTGTGTATGTGTGTGTGTGTGTGTGTGCGCGCGCACACGCACGTGTGTGTAGATATATCTTTGTCAGTCATTTTAGTATTGTGGAACTAAGAAAGATGATGATTTATTTTCATTAGTAAGGTTGGAGATGTTTACTCTGCAGACTGAGCTTTTGGAAACAGTGAGGAATGCGTGTGACGATTTAGCTGCTAAACATGCTCTTTAAAGTGTTTTTAGAAACATTTTATAAATGTTTTATAACAATGTTGCAGTAAGCATCCTTGGTAGTTAAATCTTTGTATACATAATTATTTCCTTAGGATGTAAATTCCCAGAAGCAGAATTGCCTCATAGCTACATCTTTCAGGCCTTTGCTCCTGGCTAAGAACACCTTAGCTTTCTAACGTGTTTTCCTGCCTCTGGTTTCTCTCTCCCTCCATTCTGTCTTTTGTGGATAAGTTTATTTTCCAAAAACATTGTGCTCATTATTTTATTTCCCTGCTGAAAAACCTCCCTGTCCCCTTGCTGGGGACTGGTTCTTTATTCTGATATTTGAGGACTTTTACAACCTGACTCTGCCCCAGATTTCTAGTCTTTTCAGCCGCCACTCCCGTGTATGAATATCTTTCATTTTAACTAAATTCATCTATCTACTCCCTATCTCCCATTATGTTTTGCAATTTCCTATCTTTGCACTTTTGTTCATGCTGTTCCCACCCCGTATAACAAAACCCCAAATCGAATAATAAAGGAAATGCTAGGAAAGAGGAATGAGTCATTCAGTTTGTCAAAACCTTCTATAGACTTTTCCTCCACCAGTTTTTCTCCACTTCACCCAAACTGTTGAGTGTCCCGCTTTCGGGGCTAAAAATACCCAAGGGTATGTGCGGCAGCTCAATCCCTTCCCTTTCACCCTCTCACCTTCGCCACAGCTGAGAGCTATTGACCTGCTGCCTGTGCTGCAGCCTCTTCCTCTCTCCCATCAGTGGTCAGGCTCAACCTCCTTCTCAAAGCTGCTTTCTTTTTTGTCCACCACCACACCCACCTGATTCATTGTCACTGTGTTCTTCACCTGCAGCCCCCTGGCTTCTCCTCTTTGCTGGCCATTTCTGGCCTTCTCTGGGTCTGCAGTCCACCCCTCTCTCTCTCTTTTTCTGCTCTGCTTTTCTTCTTTTATTATGATTCCTGTCTCTCAGGTCAATGCCTCTTAGTTCCAGAGAGAAGGCTCTCACAGTGCTGACAGCATGCCTTTCTGTCATTTTCAATAACTGTCTTCTCCAATCCCATGAAGCAGAACATGCTTTTCCATCCTTGTAGGCTCTTTTTGTCATGTCTCCATCCCTTCCTTATGGATCCTACAGCCGTTCCCAATGTTCAGATGCTCTTGCCTCGAAGTAACAGAGAACGAAACCTCAGTGAAAGAGTTCTCATCCACAGGAATTGGGAAGATGAAATAGAATAACTACAAAAGTTTTAATGAGAGAAAAAACTTTCTTTGCCTCATAGGGTTTTTTTCAGTCTCAGTTTTGGTTTCTGGAGCACAATATAAAGGAAAATCTACATAAATTCTAGAGTGTTATTAGGCCCGGGGGGAATGACCTAAATAAGCTTAAAATAAAAAGGCTTCCATAAAGTACAGCCAAAGTGTGAACAACTCTGAAAGTGTGGCAATTGCTAATGATAAAGGGAGAGTTTAGAAAGAAAAGGCCATAATTGGGGTAGAGAATTTAGACCTAATCAAAGGAGACAAATACATAATTCTCAGACAGCATAGACCATCAGTTTTTTAAAAATAATTTCCTGGGGCGCCTGGGTGGCACAGTCGGTTAAGCGTCCGACTTCAGCCAGGTCACGATCTCGCGGTCCGTGAGTTCGAGCCCCGCGTCAGGCTCTGGGCTGATGGCTCAGAGCCTGGAGCCTGCTTCCGATTCTGTGACTCCCTCTGTCTCTGCCCCTCCCCCGTTCATGCTCTGTCTCTCTCTGTCCCAAAAATAAATAAACGTTGAAAAAAAAAATTAAAAAAAAAAATAATTTCCTTAACTTCATTTGACTGACTGGGGTTCTTATTCCCATTAAGAAACCAATTTAAAGATAAACCCTGTGGGGAAAATTAGACTTTTTGAATACCATAATAGATTTTTTGAGGGTAGATTCAAATGAGAACTATTATATTCCTTTTACCTGGAACCATCTTTCATATTATATCAACGTATAATAATTTAAATGTATATATGTATAATAAAATAACTCCCTTCAGTTGTTTCCATGTCTTTTGTTCACGAAGTTGTATTTGATGTGAACTAGACTTTGAAATCAATATAGTATAAGACAAAGACATAACAACGTGATTTGGTGAGTGAAGGAAAAAAGGGGAGGAGAGAAAATGATCAAGTGGAAAAATGTCATAATCAATATTTTTGATATCTCATTGTTCAAAAATCTTAGACAAATAATTTTTCAAATCTTCTCATAGCCTTTTAAGTAAGGTTATGTGAAAGCACCATTTTCTTTATTATTTTGAATTATCATATCATCAACATCCTTTTGGAAATTTATATGGAAAATTTGCTTTAAAAAAATAGTTTTGGGGCACCTGGGTGGCTCAGTTGGTTGAGCATCTGGCTCTTTTCTTTTTTTAAGTTTATTTGTTATTGAGAGAAAGAGAGAGGCAGAGCATGATCCTGGGAGGGGCAGAGAGAGGAGGAGACACAGAATCCCAAGCAGGCTCCAGGCTCTGAGCTGTCAGCAGAGAGCCTGATGCAGGGCTGGAACTGACAAACCGGAAGATCATGACCTGAATTGAAGTCAGACGCTTAACAGGCTGAGCCACCCAGCGGTCCCAAGCATCTGACTTTTGATTTCTGCTCAGGTTACGATCTCGCGGTTTGTGCGATGGAGCCCCAGTATTCTGTCCGCAGTCCCTGGGGGAGAGCCTCTGCCATATAAGTAAAAGCTGCACAGAGAAAAGGACTCTTCAGTTTCTTGGCCATCCTCATCAGGAATATAGCCTCTGAAGTCCGAGATAGAGGACAGGAGACAGACTGGTAGCACCGCCCGCCAAGATACTGTATTCCTTGACTGGAAACTAAAGCGAAAGAAAGCCCCTGCCTTCTTGGCCAAATCTGCCTAAAGTGGAACTTCCACAAAGCTGAGCTGGAGAAGGGGAGAGAAGAAGCAGGTTGTGGCTCAAACACTACAGATTCTTGCTGTCAGTACTGCAATTTTAGTAGATTCCCTTGAATAACTATTTCTTTATTTGCTGTATAACCGTAGCACAATTTTCAGAGACTTTAAGTGGGTGTTTTTGTAATCTTCTTCAGCTACAGTTATTTTGCTGGGGAACAGATTCGTGTAGTACCTCAAGCTGCTATTCTGGAACTAGAGTCCCTTGAATTTTAGTTTTTGCAAGTAATCTTAGAATGGTTACAGTAACAAGTCAATTGGAGAAAGCAGTTCTTATTTTTTATTTTTATTTTTTGATGTTTATTTATTTTTGAGAGAGAGACACAGAGCGCGAGCAGGAGAGAGGGGCAGAGAGAGAGGGAGACAGAGAACTCCAAGAAGGGCCCAGTCTCCAGGCTGTCAGCACAGACCCTGATGCGGGGCTGGAACTCACAAAGTGTGAGATCATGACCTGAGCCGAAGTCGGACGCTTAACCCACGAAGACACCCAGGCGCCCCACTGGAATAACTTTTATTTTATTTTATTTTATTTTTAATTTTTTAACGTTTATTTATTTTTGAGACAGAGAGAGACAGAGCATGAACGGGGGAGGGTCAGAGAGAGGGGGAGACACAGAATCCGAAACAGGCTCCAGGCTCTGAGCTGTCAGCACAGAGCCCGACGCGGGGCTCGAACTTACAGACCATGAGATCATGACCTGAGCTGAAGTCGGCCGCTTAACCGACTGAGCCACCCAGGCACCCCTGGAATAACTTTTAGAAAAAAATCACAACTACGTGATTTTTTTAGATTTTTGGTATATCTGTTAAGAATTGTGCACGGGGGCACCTGGGTGGCTCAGTTGATTAAGGGTCTGACTATTGATCTCATTTCAGGTCTTGATCTCAGGGGCTTGATCTCAAGGTTATGAGTTCAGACCCCATGATGGGTTCTGCACTGGGCATGGAGCCTACTTAAAAAAAAGCGGGGGCGGGGGGGCATCCGGATGGCTCAGTCAGTTAAGCATCCAACTTTGGCTCAGGTCATGATCTCACAGTTCATGAGTTTGAGCCCCACATTGGGCTCTGTGCTGATGGCCCGGAGCCTGCTTCAGATTCTGTGTCTCCCTCTCTCTCCACCCCTCTCCCACTTGCACTCTGTCTCTATCTCTCAAAAACAAATAAGAAGATTAAAAAAAAAACTTTTTAATTAAAAAAAAAGAACCTTGTACAAATTGAAATGTCTTTACTGATCCTCAGAACAACCAATAAAAACTCAATTATGAAAGAAAAAAATAAACATAAAGGCAGTGATGATTATAAAACACAATGAAAATCTAAGTTAAGGCTTTATATTTGTTTTAACACCCATGTTCAGGGGCACCTGATTGGCTCAGTCGGTTAAGTGTCTGACTTCGGCTCAGGTCATGATCTCATGGTTTGTGGGTTCAAGCCCCACGTGGGGTTCTGTGCTGACAGCTCAGAGCCTGGAACCTGCTTCAGATTCTGTGTCTCCCTCTCTCTCTGCCCCTCCCCCATTCATGCTCTGTCTCTCTCTGTCCCAAAAATAAATAAACGTTGAAAAAAAAAATTAAAAAAAAAAAAAAAAGCTGGCCAACAATAATTCAGGACATCCTCAGTACAGAAAACACCAAAAACATACTTGAACACTCCCCCTTTTTAAAACATAGAACATGTTAAGGTAGAAATGGCAGGATCTGTTGATGGATAGACTATGGGCTGTGAGAAGACATGAGGATAACTTGATGGCTCTGGGCTGAAGCCACTGGGGGGATGGTGTTGCCATTAAATAAAGTAGGCAGTTCTGCAGGGAGAGCAAGCTTTAGGATGTGGGGGTTAATCAGGGATATTTTAGTAATGAAAATGTTTGGGCTAGTATCTTAATCACAACTTCACCCTTTTATGTAATTTGAACCTTCTCTCAGCTGTGGCGTGCTTTAGGCTGGAAAGGCAACAGTGGGGACAGGGCATGGTCAGCTTCTGTACTTCTTTTCCAACTTTGGTTCTCCTCCTCTTTCTTGGCTCTCACTCATCTCTTCTTTCAGGATAGGAAGGGACAGAAAGATCTCACCGAGAGTCACCTCATGGAGGTGCCCACTGAGGAAGGCAGATCTCTTCCTCTCATGGGCCTCCTCCTTGAGTCCATCAGAGATTCCTGTGCTGGGCTTTTTGATGACTGCTCCCTGGACCCTGGAAATGCCCCTCCTCTGACTGCCATTCTTGACTATTCTCTTTCGTCTTTCATGCCACCTCTTTGTTGGGAACTGATGATCTCTCCAGGACAGAATCCAAGACAGACGTAGGACCTGCATTCGGTCCATAAGGACCACCAATGCCTTGCCCTGCCCTCAGAGGGAGTGCGGTCCACATTGAGTGTAGCGCTCTCTACTCTGCCACCACTTACTGCTTTAGCCTGGAGAATTTTTTCAGAACTAGGTTTGGCACTTGCTTCTCTGCCACACAAACTCCAAGAGAAACGCGTCAAATTCTCCAAGGGGTTCCCTTAAAGGCCCCTCCAATAGTTGGCTAACATGGGAGGACATACACATTAGATTACAAAGCAAAACAAAAACCTAACAATACCAAGTGTTACGAAAAAAATTGTGGAACAACTGGAATTATCATATACCGGTGGTAGGAATGCCTCTTTGGAAAACCTTTGACATCATCTACTTAACATGACCTGGCAACCCTAAATCTAGTTAGATATCTACTATATATATATATCTACTATATATATCTATCTACTATATATATATCTACTATATATATCTACTATATATATATATCTCCTATATATATCTACTATATATATGTATATATATATATATATATATATATATATATATACACGATCAATAGAAGACATATAGAGTAATGGTCATAAACTTGAAACAACCCAATGCCCATCAGCAAGAGAATAAATATTAATAGTGGTGTATTTTCTAAATGGAATTTTTTGAAAAAGGAATGAGCTACTGCTTTATGCAATATGGGCAAATTTCACAGATGTACATTAAGTCCAGGAAAAGAAGCAAAGTACAAAGGAGTACACCCTCTTTGCGTCCATCTATATGATGTTCGATAACAAACAAAACTAATCTATGTTGTTAGAAGTCAGGATAGTATAGTAAGTAGTGACTAGGGGTGGGCAAGAGAGAGGTTTCTGGGGTAGTTGAATATTCTATATTTAATATGAGTGATGGTTGCATTTGTAATGTGATAGTTCCATACATGTCTTTAAAAAATTAGTCTAGCTGTATAGTTACAATTTGTGCATTTTATAACGTTTGTTACACTTCACTAAGAAAGAAAGTGAAAACAAAATTTATGGAGAAAGTCATGTTCTCACAACTATTAATGCACTGCATTTTCATTATTTGATAACACGGGCCTGGACTTATCTAGAAGGAGTGTTTTAATTGTGAGGACATTCTGAGTCCAATACCCCTGGAAAAGACATTTCACAAAGTGAAAATGTTATGTCTAAGTAAAAATAGCCCTCTTCCTTTGCTGCCTGTGGCTGCCGTTTTTGCTAAGTTTCTGAGGGTTCCACTCAGCCAGCAGTGCGGCTTCCAGAACTTCTTCCTAGAATTTACCAGCAGGGGTCAGCCCTGTACAAAACCCAGAGGCTGGAGCTTTCTGAGAGTTGGAACTTTCTTACCAGTTCAGTCAACCTGTCCTGGCCTTTTACTTCTCTGACTTCACATCTCTAGCTACGCTTTACTCTGTCACCAGTACCCACTCCCATGATCATGACATGGACCAGAAACTTCACTGCCTTCTTCCCTCCTTCAAACACACTGCTCTATCCTTCCACTTTTGCAAGTAACCACCAGCAACGCTCCTTTCATGTCATCGAACCCACCATTCTCTCTCCATCCTGCTGTCCCCCCCTCTCTTCACTGACCCCTTATTCAGCCCTGACAACATGGCTCATCAACACAATTACTTTGGCAAACACCTTCAACTCTTTGACCACGCCAGACCCCAGCTCTTAACTCATTAGTGATTTCTCATGGCCCTTAGGATGAAATACAAAACCCACTCCCGTGTCCACAAGGCTTTGCATGACTAGTCCTGTGCTAGTGCGTCTTCTACCTTGACTCCTACATCACATGGCTCACCCCACACTTTCAGTTCTTCCCGACACCAGTACGAAAGTCATTTCTTCCAAGTCCATCCTCTTATTCTCCTTCCTGATGAGGTGTTTATTTCTTTCAAGACACAATGTAAAATTATACCCATCTTTGTGTACTTGTGTGCTTAATGTTTGTCTTTGACATGAGACTGTGCACTCAACAAAGGCAGTGGCCATATCTGGTTTGCTCGTTTTTCATACAAACACCAAGCACTTGACCCCACAAAGACAGGAGACAGATGTGGTACCCTCTGTTGTTATAAAATATATATATATATATATATATATATATATATATATATATATATAGCACTTTGTATAATATTTGTGACTTCAGAGAACTTTCACTCCATTATCATAATAATTGCATAAGATAGATTACATTAGTAAGATAAGTATTAGAATTCCTATTTGATAGATGAAGAAAATGAGACACAAAGAGAATTGACTAAAATGTCAGAGGAAGGACTAAAACCAAAATCTCCAATTTACCCATCTGTGTATCTTAACTAGTGTTCTTTTAATCAAACTTGCAGTGAGGAAGATAACTTAATAGTTAAACACTCAGGCTCCAGGGATAGGCTGCTAAGGTCCTAAACCCTGATCCAACACTCAACTTGTTGTGTGACTTTGGGCAAATCACTTAACTTCCCTGAGCTTCAGTTTCTCCATCTCTAAAGTGGAAATAATAATATCTATCTGAGGAGGTTGTAGTGATGCCTTAATACACACACACACACACACACACACACACACATATATATGTATATATACATATATATATTTATGGTGCTAAGCATGGTGCATGAGAAGCACTCAAAGTTAGTCATTATATGTAGAAGTCTTTTGAGAATAGTGATTATATTTCCTTTTTTCTAGTAACTCTAACAGCACAGGGCCTTTCAAGGTGATGTTTAACACAAATGCTGGACACGACCTTCTGGCAACATTGGGATTTTTGTTTTCTTGAATTTATTCTTATCTGTGAATACTGTTGCCTTTGAGGAATGAAAACAAAAAGTGTAATATGTACCCTTGGTGTGACCACTCCCATGTGTATACCCTTTAAGACCTGATAATTAGGAGCAGACTTCTAGACGCCTGTTTTCTCTTAGTTCACTCATTGTAGAGTCCATTTTCCTGTCCCTCTTTGGAAGAGTGTAATTGATATAACTTGCATCCTCAAACTCCCTTTATTCTGGGATGGCTACATATACGATAGCCATGGCAGTGATTGTGACTTGACCTAATAAGGCATCGAGTTAATAGAGTAATCTACCCCCACAGGACAGGATAGAAAATTATAGAGTAGCATGCAAAGGAGGCAGGTTAGTTCTCTTTATGGTGCAAGTCTAAAGAAGTTTATTAGAATGGAAAAATCACATGCCCTTTGAAAAATTGCTTTATGGAGGATAAAGTGATAGTTTAAAATAAGCCTACAAAAGAGAAGTAAAGGTCATGACATTTTATCTCATTTGGATGGCCCTTTTAAAAATATGTCATGCTGTAATATTTTTGTCTCCTGCAGTTACTACTATAAACATATAGGAATAATGGCCCCAATGAAAGTTGTGAAACATATGAGTGAAAATTTCTTTTATTTTATTTTTTTAATGTTTATTTATTTTGAGAAAAAAAAAAAAAGAGAGAGTGGGGGAGGGGGAGGGGCAGAGGGAGAGAGGGAGAGAGAATCCCAAGCAGGCTCTGTGCTGTCACAGCAAAGCCCGATGGAGCACTTGAACCCATGAACCTCGAACCCATGAACCTTGAACCCATTAACCTCGAACCCATGAACCATGAGATCATGATCTGAGCCTAAATCAAGAGTCAGAAGCTCAACTGACTGAGCTGCCCAGGCGCTCCCACATGAGTGCAAATTTAAATGGAAGTTTCCCTAGAAAGTTAACATAAATGACTAATGGGTTGCAATCTGTTAGAGAAGACTAAAATGTTTTGTTTAATTATGTATGGTGATGCCTCTTCCTGTCTTTGTCATCATTTATGCACATTTTTACATAACTACCTGAGATATGAATCTGTAAGAACTTGTTTAAAATACAGTAAAAGCATTTTTACCTATCCTGTGTCTTTTATAGAATTCAGTAAACTATTAACAGCATAGGACAGAATAGTCTCCATCTTAATGTTTAATGATCTTTTTAGTTTTTATTGAAACTAAATTAATCAGCTTTATTAGGTTCTCTTTTACCTACAGTCCATTTTTTTTTTTTTAGAAATGATGAATTGGTTCTCCAGCATTCTCCAAAGATGGCCAATGACATTTTTTAAATGAATAGTTTGAACTTACTATTTATCCATATTTCATGGGTTTGAATTAATTACAGCTATTATTTCTTATTGCTGCTCAAATTGTTTCATCTTGGGCCAGTAGGAATGTCTTGAAGTTTGCTTCTGAATCATTTTGACACGATTCTATTAATCTTTGATAACTTCTTTGCTTTCTGGTAGGATCTCAGGTCTCAATGTGTATATATTCTACTTCAGACTTGGAATTAGCCATTTATTCAAGAAGTTTTGTTCCTTTTAGTAGGAAACTGCATTTAGAAACTACAGTCTAATTGCTCAAGGTGTTTGCTACTGAGTTAGTCATTATCTGTAGCCTTTTCCAGAAGGCTACTTTAAACAAAAATTCTAATTGTTTCATTTGAGGAATGTATCTCATTCTATTATCTCACTTTAAAATGTCTTGCTTTCCCCAAGTTCTTTGTGACTCTTCTTACGGTCTTAAACACTCATTTTTCTACCTGGGTTTTTAGAAAGTACCCTTCCCTCCCTTGAATAAAATGTTTTGATTGTTGGAAATCAACAGAATTTGAGCATATATGATTTCTTTAAGCAGTCTATATGGCGTAATTCTAAGGGAGTGGACATTGGAATCAGATTGCCTGGCTTTAAATCCATAATGTGGGAAATTAACTTGATGCAATGGTGATTTCCAAGCATCCTACCAGGCAAGCTATCCTAGAGTAGGTCATGGTACAGAAAGGTTCACAGATTAAAAAAAAAATCAGTTTGTTGAATCACCTTAAAGCATACAGCTAAAAAATGAGAGGTAAGAGATGAGATAGACTGAGACATTTATGAATGGGTCCGAGCCACATGGAGGACCACACTACCTGAATTCTATGTTATACAATGTCCAGATGGATATTCTCTCTCTCCCTTTCTGCCACATTAGTCTTCCAGGCTGATTGTACGATTACAAAGACCAAGTAAAGATTGAACAAGGTGCTTGGCAGGAAGGTGACTGAAACAGACACACTCTTAATTTTGGGGGAGAGGCACAAATACTTTCAGCCCAAAGCTATAGCTTGCCAATTAGGCTGCTAAGCAGCAGTGGATTTTATTTGCATCTCTTGGATTGAGCACATGTGGAGCCAGAGTGGGACTGAAATGGGTGTCACTAATGGGTACGTGATTTTGGAGATAAAGTTAAGATATGATAAAGATATTGTGGTTATGTTTAGAAAAAAAATTTAAAGAGATATGAGTTTGAAACAAAGCAGGAAAACTTGACAGTATTATTTTAGCTCTTCGGGTTGGTAGAGGAGTTGCCTTATTTTTCTGCTTCTTCGTTCTAAATCCACACAAACAAGTCAGAAGATGGTTTACTGGGTGTGCTCTTCAAAACTAGCTCCTTGGAATCTTTCTAGTGCTGAGGGAGGTTAGGGGACGATAGAGAGTAGGAGGCAGGGGTACAGAGTTGTGGGAGAAACCACCACATTCACCATTACCAATGACTTAATGGTTTCATGGGAAAATATGCTTTCAAAGTAGTTGTTGAGCCACCTTAACTGGATCCCTAATTACATGACAAGTTTACGGCAATGAGAACAAGCTTATCAAAGCTATTACTATGATTATCAATAACTTCCACCCACTTTACAAAGGCTTATTATTTTTTTTTATTTTTTTTTTCAACGTTTATTTATTTTTGGGACAGAGAGAAACAGAGCATGAACGGGGGAGGGGCAGAGAGAGAGGGAGACACAGAATCGGAAACAGGCTCCAGGCTCTGAGCCATCAGCCCAGAGCCTGACCCGGGGCTCGAACTCACGGACCGCGAGATTGTGACCTGGCTGAAGTCGGACGCTTAACCGACTGCGCCACCCAGGCGCCCCTACAAAGGCTTATTTTTAATAAGCATTGATTCTTTTGAAATTCCCAATGTATCCAGGCAAGATACCTCATGTTAATGAGGCTGTTAGTAGGAAAATTAAAATGTGAAACTTCTGAAAATATACAAATTTGTGAATGAGAGAAACTTAAAACTTTTTACAAATTTCATTAGACAATTTGTAAGATATAATTTTAAAACATTAAAAAATATTCACAAGGCTACTGCTGTAATACAATTATTCTAAATTTTTTTTTGTGTTGCTTTTTACTTACATAAATAATTCTTAAAGAATTATCATAATGGGGCACCTGGGTAGCTCAGTCAGTTGAGCATCCAGGTCTTGATTTTGACTCAGGTTGTGATCTCACAGTTAATGGGATTGAGCCCTGTTTTGGGCTCTGCACTGACAGCATGGAGTCTGCTTGGGATTCTCTCTCTCTCTCTCTCTCTCTCTCTCTCAGCCCCTCCCCTGCTCAAGTTCTTTCTCTCAAGAGAAATAAACCCTAAAAAAAGAACTTTCATAATATTTTTTCAATTTCATGTTCTGCTTTTTCATGTTTCCAAGTCTTTCTGATTATAATTTTAATTTCTTATATTTCATTCTGTTGATACACCATAATTTACTGAACTACTCTAATATTGTGTACTTAGGTTATTCTCACTTTTAAAAATATACCATACTCAGTGTTGGAAGGAAAGCTGTATTAATATTTATTTTTGCTCTGCTTCAATATTTTCTTTGGGATAAATTGTTAGAAGTGAAATTACAATAAGATAGCATGAGCTTCCACTTTTGCTTTATATGGTCTTACTGTTTCCACAGGGTTTTATTATGTGTATCCCTGACCTGATATATAAATTAGGTAATAGTTCCTGGTCTATTTCAAAATGCCTATCTAGACTCTTTCAAAAACACTGTTTAGAAGTGCCTGGCTGGCTCAGTCGGTAGAGCATGCAACTCTTGATCTCAGGGTTGTAAGTTCCAGTCCCACCTTGGGTGTAGAGATTACTTAAAAATAAAATTTAAAACAAACAAACAAACAAACAAACAAAAAACACTGCTCATATTTACAAATCCAAAAACTGACCCTTGAAAAGCAGACTATAACAGTAATAAAGAACAAGAATTCTTCTCATTTGCCTAAAGTGTTAACATTACAAATGTCATTAACTGATGTATTGGTTTTGTTTTGGGGTTTTACAATTTTATTTGCATATTTAAAAGGTGTTCGTTCTAATAATTAAAATCATTTGAACAAAAAAATGCCACTCCGATTAAACTGCATTTTATAGCCTGCAGGACACCTTGCACCAGCTTGGTTTTTACTCTAGATTCCATTGTTGTCCCATCCAGCTTCTTCCTTCACCACAATACAAGTTCTTTTCTTTCCCAGCCAGTCAGATGGGAGAAGCAGGCCCGGCCTTGGTTCTTTGATATGAAAAGGGGACAACCGTTTAAACTTGATCCACGCCCTTTGCATCTTACAAAGCTAAACAGTTAAAAGAAGTAAAATAAGAAGGCAATGCTTATGGAATGTACAGCACACGCCTCATTACAATTCGCCTGCTGGCTTCTCCTAGTCAGCCGTTTCTTTTGAAGGCAGTGGAGTTTTCTCTTGCATTTCTGTCGTCTTCAATTTCTACTTACTGAATGTCTCAATCTCAGCCATATCAAGTTTATCAGGCAGGGTTGCATAGGAAATGGAGTGAGGTGCACGATGGAGTCAAGTCCCATCTGGGCAGTGGCTGCCACTGCGTCTTAACTGATGTATTAATTGTAAATTTTCTTCTTTCTTTGACAGAATAATGTACATTATCCCAATTATCCCAATTTTGTGAAATGTATCCTTTCTTTAGAAAATACATCAATTATCAAATGGTTCATTTTAACAGCTCACCTTTAGCCTCCAGAGCTGGCTTTATGTTCTAAGGGTGTTGGAATTCCTTCCCTCCAACTAACCAGGTTTTTTTTTTTTTTAAGTTTATTTATTTTGAGAGAGAGAGAAAGAGAAAGAGAGCATGAGTAGGGGAGGAGCAGAGAGAGAGGGAGAGAGAATCCCAAGCAGGCTCCGTGCTGTCAGTGCAGAGCCCTACTCGGGGCTTGAACTCACAAATAGTGACATCATGACCTGAGCCAAAATCAAGAGTCAGAGGCTTAACAGACTAAGCCATCCAGGTGCCCCACGTAACTGGGTTTTTAAATCCTAACTGATTTAAACTTTTTTTTTTTTTTTGGATGTTTATTTATTTATTAAAAAAAGGTTTTTTTTAACATTTACTTATTTTTGAGACAGGGAGAGACAGAGCATGAACAGGGGAGGGTCAGAGAGAGGGAGACACAGAATCTGAAACAGGCTCCAGGCTCTGAGCCATCAGCCCATAGCCCAACACGGGGCTCGAACTCACGGACCTCGAACTCACGGACCGCGCGAGATCATGACCTGAGTCAAAGCCGGCCACTTAACCGATTGAGCCACCCAGGTGCCCCAATGTTTATTTATTTTTGAGAGCGAGAGAGAGAGAGAGAGAGAGAGAGCGAGCACGAGAGGGGGAGGGGCAGAGATAGAGGACGACACAGAATCTAAGCAGGCTCCAGGCTCCAAGCTGTTAGCCCAGAGTCTGGAATCACTGTGAGATCATGACCTGAGCCAAAAATCAGAGGCTTAAACGACTGAGCCACCTAGGCACCTCTTAATCCTAACTGATTTCAAGCACCCCTTTTGGGGTTATGTAAATAAGGTTCATTATATACAAAAAACTTTTATACTACCTTTTAAAAATAATTTTTAAAAAATTTTTATTTATTTCTGAGAAATAGAGGCAGAGCACGGTCAGGGAAGGGGCAGAGAGAGAGAGGGAGACCAGAACCTGAAGCAGACTCCAGGCTCTGAGCTGTCAGCACAGAGCCCGATGCGGGGCTCGAACTCACAAAGTGTGAGATCATGACCTGAGCCCAAGTCGGATGTTTAACTGATTGAGCCCCCCAGGTGCCCCTATACTACTTTTTAATTTTACATAATAAAATGCACAGATATGAAGTGTATATTTTGATCAGTTTTGACAAACACATAAACCTACATAAACCGTACCCCAAAAACCCCAGAAAGTAACTCCTTCTAGTTAGTGCTTTCTCCCCTAGCCTCCTGAAACAATCACCCTTCTGATTTCATTCTGGTAACTTTGTTTTTCTAGAACTTTATATAAATGGAATCATTCAGTAGGTTTGTTTGCCTCTTTAGTTCAGCATTAAAAAAAAATTCACTCATATTGTTGCATGTTATCAGAAGTCTATTCCTTGTTGTGCTGAGTAGTATTTCACTTTATGAATATATTATACTTTATCTGTTTTCCTGTGAATAGACATTTAGGTTGTTTCCAATGTCCTACTACTGTGAGTAAAGCTGCAATGAACATTCATGTACAACTCATTTTGTAGACATGTGTTTTTATTTCTTTTGAGCAAATTCCTAGAGGTAGAATAGTTGGGTCATGGGGTAGGAATATGTTTAACTTTATGAGAAAATGATCAACTCTGACAAATAAATAAGAAAAAGAAAATTGTATAGAAGAATCAGGGAAAGACTTGAACAGATTTTATAAAGAAAGAAATCCAAATGGCCAATAAATATGTGAAAAGATGTTCTGTTTCATCAGTTATCAAGGGAAAGCAATTTAAAATTACAATGTGATCCTCTATAAAATTCGAGTGTGATATATTATACATTTACCAGAGAGACTGAGTTAAAAAGATGGAAAATACCAAGTATTAGTGAGCACATGGAAAGAAAGAATTCTTTTATACTACCAGTGTTGAGTGATAAAAATCAGACATACAAAGGGGCATTCTGTATGATTTTATTTCTATAAAGTACAAAAAACCAGTCAACATTAATCTATGGGTTTGAAATCAGCATAGAAGTTATCCCTCTGTGGGAGAGAAGGTAGTGACTAAACGGAAACATGATGAAGCTTTGAGAATAGTAATGTACTGTTTCTGGATCCGGGTGCTGATGACATAGCTGTGCTGTGTTTAGTTCATGAAAATTTGCTGAGCTCTGAACGCATAATACATGCATTTTTCACTATGTATATGTTTCAAAAAAAGTTTTAAAAAATACTACAATGTAATATAACCACATACCCACCAGAACAGCTAAAATTAAAAAGATATAAAATAGGGGCGCCTGGGTGGCTCAGTCAGTTGAGCGTCTAACTTCGGCTCAGGTCATGATCTTGCAGTTTGTGGGTCCTAGCCCTGCATCTGACTCTGCACTGACAAGCGTGGAGCCTGCCTCCCTAGGAGGGAGAGAATAAGTAAATACAATAAATAAACTTTAAAAAAGTACTTAGGGGCGCCTGGGTGGCTCAGTTGGTTGAGCATCCCACAGTTCGTGAGTTCGAGGCCCGCATCGGGCTCTGTGCCGACAGCTCAGAGCCTGGAGCCCGCTTCAGATCCTGTGTCTCCCTCTCTCTGCCCGTTCCCTGCTCATTCTCTGTCTCTCTCTGTCTCTCAAAAATGAATAAACGTTAGGGGGGGAAGAAGAAGAAAAAAAAAGAATAAACGTTAAAAAAAAGTGCTTAAAATTTAAAAAAGATATAAAATACTAAGTACTGGTGAAGATCTGCAGCAACAAGAATGCTCACACAATCCCTTTGGAGAACTGTTTGGCGGTATCTACTAATGTGAAAAATATGTAAGCATATGTGTATATGTCATTTTGTGAATATTACCCAGGAATTCCATTCCTAGGTATACATATTCTATATGCATTCAATATGTAAACAACGGTTTAAGAGTGTTCATAGCAAAAGTATCCATAATAACCAAAAGCTGGAAACTGCCCAAATACCCATCAACGGTGGAATGGATAAGTAAATTGTGGTATACACACATGGCAGGAGCTATGTATCAATGAGAATCAACAAACAACAGCTGTGTGCAACACGTAGATGAACTTCACAAACCTAAAGTTGAGAACCCAGGTATCAAAACGTATTAGTCCATTTATATAAAGTTTATTTTTTTTTAATTTTTTTAAACATTTATTTTATTTTTGAGACAGGGAGAGACAGAGCATGAACAGGGGAGGGTCAGAAAGAGGGAGACACAGAATCGGAAGCAGGCTCCAGGCTCTGAGCTGTCAGCACAGAGCCCGACGCGGGGCTCGAACTCACGGACCACGAGATCGTGACCTAAGCCGAATTTGGCCGCTTAACCGACTGAGCCACCCAGGCGCCCCTGTATAAAGTTTAAAAAGAGGCAAAACTAATCTGATATCAGAAGGGAGGAAATGACTAACTTAGGGAGCGTTGTGACTGGTACCAGTGACAACAGGGTTCTTGGGGTTGTGATAATGTTCCATTTTATGGTCTATGAGCATTACATCAAAATGAGAACTTCCTAGAAACTCATCAACTGAACACCAATGATGTGTGTGTGTGTGTGTGTGTGCGCGCGTGTGTGTGTGTGCACGTGCTGTGAACTTTTCTGTATGTTATATGTCAATGAAAATTTACTTTAAAAATTCCCAAGGAAGGAGAGGGTCCAAGATGGCTGTGTAGGGAAATCCTGAGCTCACCTTCTCTGTTCAACATCCCAAAGTTACAACTACATTTTGAATAATTCTTTCCTAAAAAGACCTGAAGACTAGCAGAATAGCTCTTCCACTACCTCTTTCACAGGGAAGGAAGGAAGGAAGGAAGGAAGGAAGGAAGGAAGGAAGGAAGGAAGGAAGGGAGGAAGGAAGGAAGGAAGGAAAAGAGAGAGAGAGAGAGGAAGGAAGGAAGGAAGGAGCAAGCCATGTCAAAACAAGTAGGAGGGACAGAAAAGTGGTCTTGTCAGGACCCCCACCCCTAGTGTAAACTATCCACAAGAGGAAGGCATAGCACAAATGCATGGCTCCTCTCTGAGGAGTGAGGGGTTTGAGCCCTACTTCAAGCACCCTAGCCTGTCAGACCTGGATCTGAAAAAGTGAGCCCCCAAATGACTGGCTTTCAAACCACAGAGTAATATCTGAGAAAGCAGGAAGGCTGTAGGAAATGGGAGACTCCACTCTTGAAGGGCTCACACACAGACTCAGTTGCTACAAGTCCCAGTGTGAAAGCGGTAGCTTGACAAGTGCCTGGGCCATGTGTGAGGAGACTCACTGAGTGGAAGAGCAGGGGTCTGTTGGAGATCTCTCTAAAGACAGAGGTGCTAGCAGGAACTTTTTTTTTTTTTTTAACTCTCTTTCTCCTTGCTAGCCCAGTGCTGGGAGATGCCATTTGGGGCACTCTCAATCCTCCTCGATAACATGGTTCACCGCATCCCAGTGTTCTCCTGAGGCCCCACCTTGCCAGACTTGGCCCAGAGCTTGTCCACTGAGGCCCCCTGCCCCGCGAAAGCCAATGGACAGGCACACCATAGCCAGGTGCTCCTCCACTGCTGCCCTGCCCCACCAGACCCAGAAGGTGCATGCACTTCGTACAGAGGACACCCTTGAACATCTGGCACTGATTGCCAGAGGGGCTGGGACTGAAACAACTGGAGAGACAGAGCTTGGCAGCCTACCACCCCCAGAGCACTGCACAGACATCTGACTGAAACACACCTGCTAGTGTGTGTTTCACCTTCCAGGGACCATGCCTTCAAGACTGGAAGAGACAGCTGCTTTGTCTAATACATAGAAACGAACATAGAAAGCCAGGAAACTGAGGGCACAGAGGAATATGTTCCAAATGAAAGAACCAGACAAAATCTCAGAAACATACATTAATGAAACAGATAAGTAATCTACTTGACAAGGAGTTCAAAGTAATGGTAATAAAGATGTTCACTGAACTCAGGAGAAGGATGGATGAACACAGTGAGATCTTTAACAAAGAAGTAGAAGATTACAAACAAAAAGAAAGTTACAAACAAAAGTTCCAGAACTGAAGAATACAATAACCAAACAAAAATTGCAGTAGAGGGGCACCTGGGTGGCTCAGTCGGTTAAGCGTCCAACTTTGGCTCAGGTCATGATCTCATGCTTCATGAGTTTGAGCCCCACATCGGGCTCTGTGCTGACAGCTCGGAGCCTGGAACCTGATTTGGATTCTGTGTCTCCCTCTCTCTCTGCCCCTGCCCTGCTCGTGCTCTGTCTCTGTGTCTCTAAAATAAATTAAAAAAAAAATTTTTTTTTAAATGCACTAGAGGATTTCAACAGCAGACTGGATAAAGCAGAAGGACAGATCAGCAAGCTGGAAGACAAATCAAAGGAAATCGCCCAGACAGAGTAACAGAAAGTATAAGAATTTATATTTATTTATTCATTTATTTATTTTAATGTTTGTTTATATTTGAGAGAGAGAGAGAGACAGAGTGCAAGTGGGGAAGGGGCAGAGAGAGAGGAAGACACAGAATCCAAAGCAGGCTCCAGGCTCTGAGCTCTCAGCACAGAGCCCGTCATAAGGCTCGAACTCACAAGCCGTGAGATCATGACCTAAGCCGAAGCCGGACACTTAACCGACTGAGCCACCCAAATGCCCCATAAGTAAAAAATTTGTTTAAAGTGGAGATAGCTTAAGGAACCTGTGGGACAACATCAAGTGAAATAATATTCACATTATAGAGATTCCATACAGAGGAGAGTGAGAGAGAAAGGGTCAGAAAATTTATTTGAGGAAATAATGGCTGAAAACTTCCCTAAGCAGGTCCAGGAATCCCAGAGTGTCTAAAAAAAAAAAAAAAAAAAAAAAAAGAACCTAGAGAGATCTACACCAAGACACATTATAATTAAAATGGCCAAACTTAAAGGAAATAACCTAAAAGCAGCAAGAAAAAACAACTTTATAGATATAAGGGAAACCCCATATGGCTATTAGATTTCTCAGCACAAACTTTGCAGGCCAAAAGAGAGTGGCATAACATATTCAAAATGCTGAAAGGAAAAAACTTCCAACTGAGAATTCTCCACTAGCAAGGTTATCATTCAGAATCGAAGGAGAGATTAGGAGTTTTCCATATAAGCAAGAACTGAAGGAGTTCACCACTAAAATGGCCTGAGAGGAAATGTTCAAGGAAATTCTTTGAGCTGAAAAGAACTAGCACTAATTAACAACAACAGCAACAACAAACCACCTAAATATCTAAAGGTAAATATATAGTAAAGGTAGAGAATCAGTCACTTATAAAGCAAGTATGAAGGTTACAAGAAAAAAACTGGTAAAATTAACTAAAACTACAATAATTAGTTAAGAGATGCATAAGGTGAAAAGATGTTAAATGTGACATCAAACACATAAAACATGGTAGGGGGAGTAAGTACATAGAATTTTGGAATGTGGTCAGATTTAAGTTGCTGTCAAAAAAAAATACACGGTTATATACATAGGATAAGATATGTGAACCTCACAGTAACCACAAAACAAAAACTAAAGATAAAGCAAAATGTAAATACACAATAGAAAATGAGAAAGGAATCTAAACAAAACACTAAAGAAAGTCATCAAACCACAAGGGAAGAAATAAAGAGGAGGACCAGGCGAACTATAATAAAAACCAGGAAACAACAAAGTGTCAAGAAGTACACACCTATCGATAATTACTTTAAATGTAAATGAACTAAACTCTCTGATCAAAAGTAATCAATAATTACTTTAAATGTAAATGAACTAGGGGCGCCTGGGTGGTGCAGTCGGTTAAGCGTCTGACTTCAGCCAGGTCACGATCTCGCGGTCCGTGAGTTCGAGCCCCGCATCAGGCTCTGGGCTGATGGCTCAGAGCCTGGAGCCTGTTTCCGATTCTGTGTCTCCCTCTGTCTCTGCCCCTCCCCCGTTCATGCTCTGTCTCTCTCTGTCCCAAAAATAAATAAAAAACGTTGAAAAAAAATTAAAAAAAAAATAAATGTAAATGAACTAAACTTCTGATCAAAAGGCTGAGTGGATTAGTAAAAGAAGACACATCTACATAGTGCCTATAAGAGACTGACTTCAGAAGTGAGGACACAAACAGACTGAAAGTGAAGGGATGGAGAAAGATATTCCATGCAAATGGAAATGAAAAAAAAAAAAAAACAACAGGAATGGCTGAGTCAGTTAAGCATCCAACGCTTGATGTCAGCAAGGTCATAATCTCATGGTTCATGAGTTTGAGACTCACATCGGGCTCCAGGCTTACAGTGTGGAGCCTGCTTGGGATTCTCTCTCTTTCCTTCTCTCTCTGCCCCTTTCCCACTCATGCTCTTTCTCAAAATAAAGAAACTTTAAATAAAGAAAAATAAAATGACTAAAATATTTAAAAAGAAAGACTACAATAAAAGACAAAGAGGGAAATTAAATAATGATAAAGGGGTCAATCTGGCAAAAAAGATATAAGATTTATAAATATATATACACCCAAAATAGGAGCACCAAAACATATAAAGCACATATTAATGGACCTAAAAGGAGAAATTGACAATGATACAATAATAGTAGGGGACTTAAACACCCCCACTTACATCAATGAATAGATTAATAAGGAAAAATCAACCTTGAACAACACATTAGACCAAATGCACTTAATAGACATATATGGAACATTCCATCCAAATGCAGCAATTTACACATTTTCCTCAAGTACAAATGGAATATTCTCTATGATAGACCACATGTTAGATGACAAAACAAGTCTCAACAAATTGAAGAAGACTGAAATTGTATAAAGTGTCTTTTCCAAACACAATGGTATGAAACTAAAAATAAGTTACAAGAAGAGCGCTAGAAAAACCACAAAAATATGGAGATTAAACAACATGCTACTGAACAAGTGGGCCATTGAATAAATCAAAGAAGAAATAAAAATATAGAGAGAGACAAAAAAAAAACCAGATATACCAAAATCTGTGGGATGCAGCAGAAGTGGTTCTAAGAGGGAAGTTCATAGCAACATAGGCCTAAATTAAGAAAAAAGGAAAATCTCAAATAAACAATCTAACTTCTTATACCTTAAGGAACTAGAAAAGACAAACAAAGCCCAAATTTAGTAGAAGGAAAGAAATAAAAAGCAAAAATAAATAAAGTAGATACTAAAAACAAAACAAAACAAAAAACAGATCAATGAAACTAAAAGCTAGTTCTTCAAAAATATAAACGAAATTGACAAACCTTTAGCTGGACTAAGAAAAAAGAGGGCTCAAACAAAATCAGAAATTATAGAGGAAAAGCTACAACTGATACCACAGAAAGACAAAGGAAGATCATAATTATATGCCAACAAACTGAGCAACCTAGAAGAAATGGATAAATTCCTGGAAACATACAGTATTCCAAAACTAAATCATGAAGAAATAGAAAATCTGAAAAGATTTGATTACTAGTAAGAGTAAGTAAGTGAGGGGTATTAAAGGGCTCAGTAATAAAAATCTCCCAACAACCAAAAGTCTTGGTTCACTGGTGAATTCTACCCAACATTCAAAGCCTTAATACACATCATTTTCAAATTCTTCCAAAAACTGAAGAGAAGGAAATGCTTCCAAAGTCATTTTATGAGGTCAGCATTACCCTGATGGCAAAACCAGACAAGGACACCACACACACACACAAAAGAGAAGTACAGGCTAATATCCTTAATGAACAGATGCAAAAATACTCAAAAATAACAGTAAACTGAATTCAACAACACATTTAGAGAAGCATATATTGTGATCAAGTGGGATTTATTCCAGGGATTTTAAGGGTGGTTCAACATCTGCAAATCAATCAATATAATATACTACATTAACAAAATGAAGGATTAAAATCATATGATCATCTCAATAGATACAGAAGGAGCACTTTGACAAAATTCAACATCCATTTACAATAACCGCCCCCCCCCTCAAGTTGCTATAGAGAAATCATACTCAACATAATAAAGGCTGTGTGTGACAAACCCACCGCTAACAATGTACTCAATGGTGAAAAGCTGAAAGCTTTTCCTCTAAGATCAGGAATAAGACAACAATCCCAGTCTCGTCACTTTTATTCAACACAATACTGGAAGATGTAGTCACAGAAATTAGGCAAGGAGAAGAAATAAAAGGCATCTATATTGGAAAGGAATAAGTAAAGCTGTTATTATTTGCAGATGACATGATACTTAATACAATAAAACCCTAAAGACTCCATTTATTAGAACTAATAAATGAATTCAGTAAAGTTGCAGGAGAAAAAATCAACTTACAGAAATCAGTAGCATTTCTATACACTTATAATGATAAATTATCAGAAAGAGAAATTAAGAAAACAATCCCGCTTACAACTATATCAAAAAGAATAAAATACCTAGTAATAAATTTAACCAAGGAGGTAAAAGACCTATACACTGAAAATTATGAGATACTGATGAAGGAAACTGAAGATGACACAAATAATTGGAAAGATATTCTGTGCTCATGGATTGGAAGAATATTGTTAAAATGTCCATACTACAATTCAATGTGGTTCCTATAAAAATTTCAATGGCATTTTTCACAGAAGTTGAACAAATAATTCTAAAATTTGTAGGAAACCACAAAAGATCTAAATACCCAAAGCAATCTGGAGAAAGAACAAAGCTGGAGGTATCCTGCTCTCTGACTTCAAGCTATATTACAAAGCTATAGTAATCAAAACAGTATGGTAGTGGCATAAAAACTGATACACAGATCAATGGAACAGAATTGAGAGCCCAGAAATAAACCCACACATATACAGACAATTAATTTACAATAAAGAAGCCAAAAATACACAATGGAAAGAAGATGTTCTCTTCAATAAATGGTGCTGGGAAAGCTGGACATTCACATACAAAAAAATGAAACTAGACCATTATCTTACACTATATACAAAAATGAACTCAAAATGGATTAAAGAATATAAGATTTGAAAACATAAAATTCCTAAAAGAAAACATATATGGTGAGCCCCTTGACATCAGTCTTACTGATATTGTTATGGATCTGACCCTAAAGGTGAAAGGGGGAAAAAAAAGCAAAAATAAATAAATTGGACTACATCAAACTAAAAAACTTCTGCAATGTAAAGGAAACCATCTTCAAAACAAAAATGCAACCTCCTGAATAGAATAAGATATTGGCAAATTACACACTCAATAAGGGGTTAATATCCAAAATGTATAAAGAACTCATACAAGTTAATAACAAAAAAAGCCCAACAACCCAATTTAAAAATGGGCAGAAGATCTAAAGAGACATTTTTCCAAAGAAGACATCAGATGGCCAAGTTGTTCAGAAGTTGTTCAGAATCACTAAATTTAGGGAAATACAAATCAAAACCATAATATCACCTCACACTGGTTAGATTGGCTATCATCAAAACGACAAGAAATAGGGGCACCTGGGTGGCTCAGTTGGCTAAGTGTCCGACTTCGGCTCAGGTCATGATCTGGCAGTTTGTGAGTTTGAACCCCACATGTGGCTCTCTGCTGTCAGCACAGAGTCCTCTTGGGATCCTCTGTCCCCCCTCTCTCTGCCCCTCTCCTGCTCACTCTCTCTCAAAAATAAACATTTAAATAAATAAAATAAAATAAAATAAAATAAAATAAAATAAAATAAAATACAAAAGGCATTTAGGGGTGCCTCAGTGGTTCAGTCAGCATCCAACTCTTAACCTCGGTTCAGGTCATGATCTTCCAGTTCACGAGATTGAGCCCCATATTGGGCTCTGCACTAACAGCACAGAGCCTGCTTGGGACTCTCTCCCTCTCTCTCTCCCTCTCTCTCTCTCTCTCTCTCTCTCTGCCCACACTCTCTAAACAAACAAACAAACAAACAAACATTCTTTTAAAAGGCACTTATATTTTCTGATTGTAAAAGTGCAACAGGCAAATTATAGACATTTGGGGGAAACACACAATGAAAGTACATTCCATCACTTGCAGAAAATATTTCCTTGCTATCATCTTTATAGACACAAAATACACATAACCGGGGACCATGTTGTACACGGTTGCTTTCTGAAATATATTAAGCACATTTTCCCGCATCAGTAAATAATCTTCAAAACCATGAAAAAAAAGGCCCTCAGATCGGAGATCCAATTTGACTTAAACCTTACCCAAATGCTATTTTGTCTCTTTGGATCACTCTTCTTTTGTCTTTCAGGGTTATCAGAAAAATCATAGTGACATCAAAAAGGGAAGGTATCTATTGCTCCTTGCAGCAATGTGAACATAATACATACAAGAGCTCTAGTCTAGTGACACAACATTAAGCTTTGTCATCAGTGTGCAAAAGCTGACTAGTTTGCAAAAATAGAATAAAATGCAGTTTTGCAGTGTCATGTGGCTTTTACCCCAGTTAGAGAAATCATTAACTCAGGCACTCTGCAGTACAGGGGGTTTGACTAACCTTGCCAACTTAGCCAGGCAGCAAAAGAGGAGCCTGTGGCAGCCATCTTCTCTGAAGGAACAAAGCAAAGAGAAATAATCTGGTGCAGAGTTCCAGGCACGACGTGCTCTGGTCCAGCTGTTGGTTCTCTGACTAAACATGGCTTCCCTCTGATCATTAAGGGGAAAAAACATCTTCAAGAAAGGATTTTAAGTGACTGTAAAGAAAAGCCCAACCAAAATATCCCTTTTCCCTCCTCAAGTGGGAAACTTTGGGGGGGGGGGGGGGTGTTCAGTAGGCTGTTGACTTATCTACTACAAAATGTCGAAAAATGAGCTAAGGAAAGTTTAAATGTTTTATCTGTTCCCAAAATGAACTTTCCCTGCTCACGGCCGGTAGCAATTTCTGGGTCCACGGGCACCTTCTTTGGCAGCTGCAAAGAATAATGCGGCTCCCTTCGTGATGCGAGCTTACTCGGCCAGCAGGGGGCGAGCGGAAACAGTCCCCTCCCCCCTCCCGGCCCGAGGACTTCAATGAAGTCCTATGTCTAGTGCGCACATCCCGTTTGTGGCCGCCCGGATTCACCTACCCGAAGGGGACCGGGGTGAAACTGCCTCAGATACTTAGCGCAGCTCTCCACAGCTTCACAAATTAAGCATAAACTCCATGATTCTTCAAGATTGGCTCCAGATGACTGTTTCAGTCAAAGTGGATGGTTTATGTTGGTTCTTGTTGGGGAAGTGCCAAGGCAGACCCAGTATATTGCAAGAGTCTGGGTAGTGGGGACAGTGACAGTTTAGTTTAGCAACCACACTTTCTCCATCCAACTTGGCTGTTAAAAAGTCTATTGCTTTTGAGGGAGGACCCCATGCGAAGAAGCAAAGAAAGCCAGCGTTGGCCAAGAAATATAAAACCCCTCAAATGGCTTTCTCTGGTATTTAAATTTAGGCAATTATTTGCAGCTCTTCTCAGCACTCATCCCTGGGTCTTGTTATCACCTGGAAAGAAACTAGAATGCTTTCAGAACTGCCACACTTTTCAACTACCATCAGATAAAAGTCATAGTTTAAAAATCCTCATCTGATTTCATTTCACCAGATGGTTAATATTTTTCTACTTCCTGTTAACAAAATATCAAATGCTAGGCTAGCTGCTGGACTAATCATATTTAGTGGTATAAACATTTCTTTTTCATCAGCTATATAGGAAATGTTTGAAGACAAAAGTGGCTCCCCTATAGCTTCCCGACCTGCATAGGAAACTCTAAGTGTAAGCCAGGGTATTTGTACGTGTCCCATGCTGTGTCTGGGATATGGTGCTTTGCAAACAAATCTAAATTAGAATAAAATAAAATAATAAAACATTAGAAGAAAATATGAGAGAATATTTGTATAACCTTGGGGGTGTGGCAGTGTTCTTAAGCAAGATGAGAAACCCAGAAAAAGTAAAGGAAAACAACAGAGGGGTGCCTGGGTGGCTCCATCAGTTAAGTGTCCGACTTCGGCTTAGGTCATGATCTCACGGTCCGTGAGTTCGAGCCCCAAGTTGGGCTCTGTGGTGTCAGTTCTGAGCCTAGAGCCTGCTTTGGGTTCTGTGTCTCCCTCTCTTCTCTGCCCCCTCCCCCATTCATGCTCTGTCTCTCAAAAAATGAATAAACATTAAAAAAAAAAAAGGGAAAACAATCAACATGTTCAACTACATAAAAATTAATACTTTTTTTGCAAGGCAAAAGAAACCATAACCAAAATGAAAAGGTGAAGAAAAATGTTTGCAATAAAAATGATGGAAAATGGTAAATATCTTAATAAACTAAGCCTTTAACAAATTAATAAATAAGAGACAACACAATAAAAATGAGCCAGTGTTATGAAAAGGCAATTCATAAAAGAGGAAATAGGTGAAAGTGCTCAGTTTCATTGAAAGTCATGAAAATGCAGGAATATAAATAGATGCATGAAAAGTATAAAAATACCCAACTTATGAGGGACTATCTTAGGGCCCAGGGACCTAAGGGAGGTTAACAAGCTTGGGATTGGAAGTCAAAATGGCTTTCAACTGTTTTTTTTTTAATGTTTATTTATATTTGAGACAGAGAGAGACAGAGCATGAGCAGGGGAGGGGCAGAGAGAGGGGGAGACACAGAATCCGAAGCAGGCTCCAAGCTCTGAGCTGTCAGCACAGAGCCTGACACAGGGCTGGAACTCACGAACCGTAAGATCATGACCTGAGCGCAAGTCAGACGCTTAACCGACTGAGCCACCCAGATGCCCCAACATGGCTTTCAACTTTAACTGTAATGCTGTATTTCTTCTCCTAAAATATATTTGGATTTATGGGGAATGTGGCAAAATGATAACCATTAACCAACCTGAGTTGTGTCTTTTGGTTAAAATGTAAGTGCATTTCTGTTGAGTATGTGCCCAAGAGTAGAATTATAAGGTCATAGGCTACACGTCGGTCTAGAAATGTTCTCTTTCTTAATCTGGGTGTTGGCTATAGGGGTGTGCTCAAGTTTATGAAAATTCACTGAGATATACACTTATGATATGTGCATTTCAATAAAAAATTAAACAATAACAAAAAGTATAAGGCAACAACACTTCACAGCCACCAGCGTGGCTAAAATAAAACAGTAGAAAATACCAAGTTCTGACAGGGATGTATAGCAACTGGGTTGCTCATGTATTACAAGTGGAAATATACCTCTATACAATCCCTTTGCAAAAGTGACATATTCTACAAACAGTGAAAATATGTGTACTCCATGATCGGACAATTCCAGTCATAGGTAGACCTACTTAGCAGAAAATTGTCTGTATGGTTACCAAAAGACAAGGGTTAAGACTTATGAGATGCCACTTTTTCAATATATTTTTAACGTTATTTGCGAGAACTTTGGCATTTAAAAACTGTATATATTTAAGATGTGCAACTTGATGTTTTGATATATTGTGATACCATTCTTAAACCATCGGATGGGAGGGGAGAAATTACAGAACATCAAAGACATGAACTTCGGACAAATTTATATATATTATTAACTTGGTGGGATATCCCTGAGAAGTTAAGTGAAGAAAGCAAGTTGTATATAAACTGACCTCATTTTTGTAAGGATAAGATCAAAGACAAAACCCTTTTTATTTGCATGTATGCTTGTAAGAGCAAGAGACTATGAGTAAGTTAATCAAATCAAAATTTTAATATAGAAGGGAAAGATTAAATGGGGAATGAGGAGACAGGTGATTAGCTTTTTCTTTAGTTATGTCTGTATTGCCTGACTTGCTAAACCTAGAATTTTTTTAAGTTTATTCATTTATTGGGGCGTCTGGGTGGCTCAGTCAGTTGAGCGTCTGCCTTCAGTTCAGTCATAATCTTGCGGTTTGTGGGTTTGAGCCCCGTGTTGGGCTCTGTGCTGACAGCTCAGAGCCTGGAGCCTGCCTCGGAGTCTATGTCTCCCCCTCTCTCTGCCACTCCCCTGTTCACGTTCTGTCTCTTTCTGTCTTTCAATAATAAATAAACGTTAAAAAAATTTTTTTTTTAAAGTTTACTCATTTATTCTTGAGAGAGAGTTGACATAGCAGGGGAGGGGCAGGGAGAGAGGGAGACAGAGAATCCCAAGCAATCTGTGCTAACAGCACAGAGCCCAATACAGGGCAACCCACAAACCATGAGATCATGACCTGAACCAAAATCAAGAGTCAGACACTTAACCAACTGGGCCACCTAGGTGCCCCAAGAATTGTTTTGAAGTAATTATTTTTGAGATAATTCACATACAATAAAATTTGCCCTTTTAAAGTATATAATTCAGTAATTTTTAGTATGTTCAGAAAGTTGCACAAGCATTGCCACTACCTAAGAACATTTTAATCATTTCCCTCCCTACTCTTGTAAAAAACACGTACCCATTAATAGTCATTCCCCATTCCTCCTGCCTCCCAGCCTCTGGCAACCACTAATCTACTTTCTGTCTCTAAGGATTGCTTATTATGCACATTTCATTTAAGTGGAATCATCTAATATGCATGTGACTTTTTGTGTCTGGCTTCTTTCCTTTGGCATGTCTCTGAGATTCAACCATGTTATAGCATGTACCAATGGTTCATTCCTTTTTATGGCTGAATAATATTCCATTGCATGGATATAGGACGTTTTAATGATCTGTTCATCAGGTATTGAATGGATTCTCCAGAATAATCTTATTTTAAGGTTGTCTGAATAGCAAACTTAATTCCACCTGCAACCTTTTACCTTCTAAAGCTAATATAGTCACAGGTTCTGGAGACTAGGATGTGGACATCTTTTCTCTGGGGTTGGGGGGCGGGGATTATTCTGTCTACCAAATTCCTCATCACAAACTTTGGATCAGAACACAAAAAATTTTTTGAGAGAGAGGGGGGCACAAGTGAGTGAGGGGGCGGAGAAAGAGAGAATCGCAGGAGGGGCAGAGGGAGAGAAAGAAATGGGGCTCACCCAAAGTGGGGCTCAAGCTCACCTCATGTGGGACTTGAACTCACGAACGATGAGATCATAACCTGAGCTGAAGTGAGATGCTTCACCACTGAGCATCTGGGTTCAATCATTGAACCAGCATAAACTGCAGACATTGTGCTAGGGGTCAGGAACATGGCTCTGAACAAGGCACAGAACCCCTAATGCAAGCAACCTCCCTGCCAGGTCCTCCCCTGGTTGGGTGCTGCCACTCAGGGAAAGGGTGGGGCTGAGAAGCCCATGCCCCCTCTCCTCCAGACCCCCACTAACAGCACCCCTGCCCAGTCCTCTTCAGTTTTCAGTGTCTCCTTGACCCTCCACCTTCATCACACAAAGTGTGGCTTCTCCTCTTCTCCCATCTCCCCTCCCCCAACTACTAGCATAATCCTCAAGCCGTAATAATTCCAAACAGTCCACTTCCCAGGTTGGATTTTTCAAGTAACGACGTCAGGGCGAGGCAGGAGTGATATGTGGGCCTGGAGGAAGCAAGGATAGGCAGGGTACAGTGGGAAGGAGGAGCAAGAACCCTCCAGTTCCTGTCTTCTTCAAAGTGCAGTGTGGTCAAGTGGTTAGAATCCCGGTGTCTGAAGGTCCCTGTTGCCTGGGTTCGAGCCCAGATTTTCCCCTTGCCACTGGAGCCATCTTGGATGCTGCTCTTTAACCTCTCAGTTCCCATTTCCCCATCCCTACCACAGAAGAATAGTTATTTGTAAGGTTTTATTTCCTAAGGTTGTCTTCATCCTATGGATAGAGCACATAGAGCAGCACCTCAAACACAACAAATGCTCTGTGTGTTAGCTAAAAGCATGGTTTGGGGAGCCCTGTGCCACCATGACACCAAGGCAGGCCTGCCCGCTTCTGTCTGTTCTCCTCTGCAGCTCGTGCGTGTACCTCTCAGGCAAAACTCAACATACGCCATATCCCAGGGCTAACAGCAACTCCTAGGGACAACAGCCTAAATTCATTTTAAGTAGAAAAAGAAGGTTTGGGGGCACCTGGGTAGCCCAGTCCGTTAAGCGTCTGACTCTTGATTTCACCTCAGGTCATGATCTCACAGTTTGTGAGTTCAAGCCCCACATCAGGCTCTGTGCTGACAGTGTGGAGCCTGCTTGGGATTCTAGGCCTCCCTCCCTCTCTGCCCCTCCCCCCACCCCTCTCTTTGTTTCTCTCTCAAAAATAAATAAACATTAAAAAAAAAGAGAGAGACGGGGCGCCTGGGTGGCGCAGTCGGTTAAGCGTCCGACTTCAGCCAGGTCACGATCTCGCGGTCCGTGAGTTCGAGCCCCGCGTCGGGCTCTGGGCTGATGGCTCAGAGCCTGGAGCCTGTTTCCGATTCTGTGTCTCCCTCTCTCTCTCTGCCCCTCCCCCGTTCATGCTCTGTCTCTCTCTGTCCCAAAAATAAATAAAAAAAAACGATGAAAAAAATTTAAAAAAAAAAAGAGAGAGAGAGAGAGTAAAAAGAAAGTTTGTGTCCAAGAGACAAATCTGCAAAAGTTTCCGTGACCCCCTGGCAGATAACCTCCAAGATTATCATGCCCAGTGATTTTCTTCCTCTTCTCCCAACTTCCTGCTTCTAGATTTGGCCCAGGGGCCTACTTCTGCCTGACAAAGCCCATTTCAGTGCCTTTCCAACAAGAACCATCCTTTGGCAACCCTCCTAGAATGTGCAAGCAGCTCATTTTAAAATAGAATCCCTTTTTTTCTTTGGTCCTTCTACATTTAGTATACAGCGTACTAAGTGGAAAATAGTCATCAGAGTGCTTCCTCTCATTTTCTGCTCTTCTCTCTGCCCTACTCTTTTCTTCTGGGTCTCTCTTTCCTTCTTTTATCTTCTCTGTTCTGTTTTTCCTCGAATTTCTCTTTATGGCCGCTGTTGTCCTGGACTTGGCATTGTTCTAAACCAGACAGACTCAAGTCTAGGAAATAGTTTTTCTTTTCTGAATTCAGTGCTTGGCTTAAAAGGGAGAGTGGAGAGTTTCTTGGGTGAAGACTCAAAGCTGGAGAGAGAAGCAACGGAGTCCAGAGAAGAGACATCCTGAGCTGATGAGCTTATTTCCGGAGCAGTCGTTCTCCAGCTTCCCGAGAGTGGTCAGACTTACTTTCTCTTAGACTCAGAATCAAATGCGTGTTGAACCCAAGCATTCCCTGGTCTTCAATCCAGTGTCTTTTATCTCTGGGTTTCAGGCTGTAGATGACATCAACTATTTTTATTGTTTATTGTTAAGTGCCTTTCTACTCTTGAATTGATGTCTGATTTATTTTGTTGGTTGTTACTTCCTGAGTCGTGAAGGGAGAGGTTCCAGCGTTCAGGAAGCCCAAGAATGGATGAGATTTGCCTGAACGCTTAGCAACCTCTCTCTAAAACTGAAGTTTTTCAGAGCTATGCCCAAGGCTCAGGTCCTGGGACAGAGTTTGCTCTTAACCTACAGATACCCTATTTATCTCAGCTGTTATTAGACTATGAACAATATTTCAAGGAAAAGAAAATATTTTAGTGTTTAACCACAGTTTATTTAGTGTAGGTAGATGTGAATAGCACCTTTAAAAAACAAAGGGTTAGAGGCACCTGGTTGGCTCATTCGGTTAAGCGTCCGACTTCAGCCCAGGTCATGATCTCACGGTTTGTGAGTTCGAGCCCCACATCGGGCTCTGTGCTACAGCTCAGATCCTGGAGTCTACTTCGGATCTGTGTCTCCTTCTCTCTCTGCCCTTCCCCTGCTTGCATTCTGTCTGTCTCTCTCTCTCAAAAATAAATAAAACATTAAAAAAATTATAAAAAAACAAAGCATTAGCTGTGTAATCAGAACAAAAAATCAAGTTGTCATTCAACTTCTTTTTTTTCTAAATTAATCTCTGAATTTGATTGATTGGTTTGTTTTAGTTCTGCAAACTGATTTTTTTTTTTTAACCAATTCAGGCAGCAATGTTGAGAAGAAGAAGTAATTTTCCTTTTACTATTCTGAGCTCTTGGCTGAGACCTCTATAATAAATGATAGATTAATGTAATGAAAGAAAAGCAAACAGAAGTTGATTAACATGCATACCTCAGTATACATGGGAGATACCAGGAAAAAATGAGTAACTCCCTGCAGTGGCTTAGAATTCAGGATTAAATATGATCTTAATAGCGAAAGGGGAGGAAGAATGTAGATCTCTTAGGAGAGACTAAATGATTTTCAGGAAAAAAGAATGGGCCCCTAGAAGAACAGATGAGAGGTATGATAGTGTGTGACAAAGTCTGTCTGGGTGTGGTGTGGATTTCTAGTCTCCTCTCCAGTGATGAAAGTGATAAAAGTCAAACTTCCCGGGACGATGAAAATCCCGGGAAGGGGATTTTTGACAATTGAGTTCCTTTTGGAGGATCAGTCTTTGGGCAGATGAGGGGAGTCCAGAGAAAGCCTTTCCCTGCATTATTTAAAAAAAAAAAATAAGTTTTTCCACGACCTTCAGCTCAAAATAATCAAAATACTAAAGTGGCATATTTTGGAGGGGCATATTCTGCTACCTTTCAATCCTTTATGGAGTCTATGACCCAGGGCTTAGTAGGTTGCTCATTTAAAAACAATCCAAAGGAGTTATTGGATTCCTTTCATAATTAGTAGAAGGAAATTGTCAGTTTCACAAGCGAAAAGGAGAAACCTGAAGTTATAATACAATAGCTTTTGTATCTGCCTCTTTACATTTTGGTAAATGTAAGCAATCAGAAGAGAATGTCTGCCAGCAGTAGACTACTCTCTTGGTTTTTGTTTTTGTTTTTGTTTTTTGGGGGATTTTTTTGGCTTTTTAAGGATTTTTCTTTTTTCTATTCTCTTCTTTATTTTTATTTTTAAATTAATTAATGAATTAATTTTTAAATTTACATCCAGGTTAGTTAGCATATAGTACAACAATGATTTCAAGAGTAGATTCCTTACTGCCCCTTACCCATTTAGCCCATCCCCCACTCCAACAACCCCTCCAGCAACCCTCTGTTTGTTCTCCATATTTAAGAGTCTCTTATGTTTTGTCCCCCCTCCGTGTTTTTATATTATTTTTGCTTCCCTTCCCTTACGTTCATCTGTTTTGTATCTTAAATTTCTCATATGAGTAAAGTCATATGATATTTGTCTTTCCGTGACTAATTTCACTTAGCATAATACCCTCTAGTTCCATCCATGTAGTTGCAGATGGAAAGACTTCATTCTTTTTTGATTGCCAAGTAATACTCCATTGTATATATATACCACCTTTTCTTCATCCATTCATCCATCGACGGACATTTGGGATCTTTCCATGCTTTGGCTATTGTCGATAGTGCTGCTATAAACATGGGGGTGCATGTATCCCTTTGAAACAGCACACCTGTATCCCTCGGATAAATACCTTAGTAGTGCAATTGCTGGGTCGTAAGGTAGTTCTATTTTTAATTTTTGAGGAACCTCCATACTGTTTTCCAGAGTGGCCGCACCAGTTTGCATTGCCACCAGCAGTGCAAAAGAGATCCTCTTTCTCCGCATCCTCGCCAACATCTGTTGTTGTCTGAGTTGTTAATGTTAGCCATTCTGACAGCTGTGAGGTGGTATCTCATTGTGTTTTTGATTTGTATTTCCCTGATGATGAGTAATGTTGAGCAGTTTCTCATGTGTCAGTTGGCCATCTGGATATCTTTTTGGGCGAAGTGTCTATTCATGTCTTTTGCCCATTTCTTCCCTGGATTATTTGTTTTTTGGGTGTTGAGTTTGATAAGTTTTTTGTAGATTTTGGATACTAACCCTTTATCTGATATGTCATTTGCAAATATATTCTCCCATTGAGTCGGTTGCCTTTTAGTTTTGCTGATTGTTTCCTTCGCTGTGCAGTAGCTTTTTTATTTTGATAAGGTCCCAATAGTTCATTTTTTGCTTTTGTTTCTCTTACCTCTGGAGACATGTTGAGTAAGAAGTTGCTACAGCCAGCCATAGTAATTTCTTACTTGACACATCCCCAAAGGCAAGGGAATTAAAAGCAAAAATGAACTACTGGGACCTTATGAAGATAAAAAGCTTCTGCACAGCAAAAGAAACAGCCAATGAAACTAAAAGGCAACCAACGGAATGGGAAAAGATATTTGCAAATGACATATCGGACAAAGGGCTAGTATCCAAAATCTATAAAGAGCTCACCAAACTCCACACCCGAAAGAAAAACAAATAACCCAGTGAAGAAATGGGCAGAAAATATGAATAGACACTTCTCTAAAGAAGACATCCGGATGGCCAACAGGCACATGAAAAGATGCTCAACGTTGCTCCTCATCAGGGAAATACAAATCAAAACCACACTCAGATATCACCTCACACCAGTCAGAGTGGCCAAAATGAACAAATCAGGAGACTATAGATGCTGGAGAGGATGTGGAGAAACGGGAACCCTCTTGCACCGTTGGTGGGAATGCAAATTGGTGTAGCCACTCTGGAAAACAGTGTAGAGGTTCCTAAAAAAATTAAAAATAGACCTACCCTATGACCCAGCAATAGCACTGCTAGGAATTTACCCAAGGGATACAGGAGTACTGATGCATAGGGGCACTTGTACCCCAATGTTTTTAGCAGCACTCTCAACAATAGCCAAATTATGAAAAGAGCCTAAATGTCCATCAACTGATGAATGGATAAAGAAATTGTGGTTTATATACACAGTGGAGTACTACGTGGTAATGAGAAAGGATGAAATATGGCCCTTTGTAGCAACATGGATGGAACTGGAGAGTGTTATGCTAAGTGAAATAAGCCATACAAAGAAAAACAGATACCATATGTTTTCACTCTTATATGGATCCTGAGAAACTTAACAGAAACCCATGGGGGAGGGGAAGAAAAAAAAAAAAGGAGGTTAGAGTGGGAGAGAGCCAAAGCATAAGAGACTCTTAAAAACTGAAAACAAACTGAGGGTTGATGGGGGGTGGGAGGGAGGGGAGAGTGGGTGATGGGTATTGAGGAGGGCACCTTTTGGGATGAGCACTGGGTGTTGTATGGAAACCAATTTGAAAATAAACTTCATATATTGAAAAAAAAATGTTGCTGCGGCCAAGGTCAAAGAGGTTTTTGCCTGCTTTCTCCTCAAGGATTTTGATGGCTTCCTGTCTTACATTTAGGTCTTTCATCCATTTTGAGTTTATTTTTTTTGTATGGTGTAACAAAGTGTATATGGTTCATTTTTCTGCATGTTGCTGTCCAGTTTTCCCAGCATCATTTGCTGAAGAGACTGTCTTTATTCCATTGGATATTCTTTCCTGCTTTGTCAAAGATTAGTTGGCCATACATTTGTGGGTCCATTTCTGGGTTTTCTATTCTGTTCCATTGATCTGAGTGTCTGTTTTTGTGCCAAGGATTTTTATTTTTTGTAATGTTTATTTATTTTGAGAGAGGGAGAGAGAGAGAAAGAGAGGGAGAGAGAGGGCGAGGGGCAGAGAGAGAGGGAGACAGAAGATCTCAAGCAGACTCCATGCTGACAGCAGAGTGCTGCAGGGCTCAAACCCACAAACCCCTGACCTGAGCTAAGGTCAGACACTTAACTGACTAAACCACCCAGGCACCCCCCTCTTGGTTTTGTCTCCCTCAGTGATTGTTCCTTCTAGGTTCTTCCTCTTCTCCTAGAACTCTTACCCTTGGTATGCCCCAAGGCTTCTTCCTTGGTTCCTTCACTATCTGTATTCACTCCCCTGTTATCTTATTCAGTCTTGTGACTTAATATTCCTGTCAGGAATGCAGGAATGTTCAGAAGTGAAGCAACCAGATGCCTCCAACTCTCAAATGGCTTGTTTAAACAAACAAAATAAAAGCAGATCTAAATAGAAAAATATAGATTTAAAATGGAAAGATGTTAATACTTACTGAAGGGAGGTAGAAGGTATATGTACTAGATATATGTTCATTTCTGTACATGTTAGAAGAATAGAAATAAGTAAATTAGTATCTATACTCACTCTCAAACTATGTCTCCTGCCCAGACCTCTCTACTGAACTCTAGACTCACATATCTAGTTGCCCTCTGGCTTCTCCATTTGGATGTCAAAGTAATATATCCACCCTGAACTGATCTGCCCTCCTCCCTGAAAGCCTGCTCCATCAGCAGCTTCCACACCTCAGTTGATGACAACTCCATTTTTTTTGTGGTTATTCAGGCCAAAAACCTTGGAGATATATTGATTCTTGTCTTTCTCTCCCAGACCACATCCCGTCCATCAGGAAATCCTGTTGGTTCTGTCTGCAGAGCATGCCCAGAAAGTGGTCACTTTCACCACCACCACTCTGTCTCCTGGTCTAAACCACTCCCAGCCCACCCTTGGACCATTGCAGTAGACTCCCACTTGATCTCCCTGTTTCTGCTGGGTCCTCTTCAGTCTGTTGTCAACTATGAAGCCAGAGAGACTCTTTTTTTTTTTTTTTTTTTTACATTTAAATTTAAAATTTTTATTTAATTCATTTTTTAAATTTGCATCCAAGTTAGTTAGCATATAGTGCAACAATGATTTCAGGAGTAGATTCCTTAATGCCCCTTACCCATTTGGCCCATCCTCCCTCCCACAACCCCTCCAGCAACCCTGTTTGTTCTCCGTATTTAAGAGTCTCTTATGTTTTTGTCCCCCTCCCTGTTTTTATATTATTTTTGCTTCCCTTCCCTTATGTTCATCTGTTTTGTATCTTAAAGTCCTCATATGAGTGAAGTCATATGATATTTGTCTTTCTGTGACTGACTCATTTCGTTTAACATAATACCCTCCAGTTCCATCCACGTAGTTGCAAATGGCAAGATCTCATTCTGTTTGATTGCCAAGTAATACTCCATTGTATACATATACCACCTCTTCTTTATCCATTCATCCATCGATGGACATTTGGGCTCTTTCCATACTTTGGCTATTGCTGATAGTGCTGCTATAAACATTGGGGTGCATGTGCCCCTTCGAAACAGCGTCCCTTTATCCCTTCGATAATACCTAGCAGTGCAACTGCTGGGTTGTAGGGTAGTTCTATTTTTAATTTTTTGAGGAACCTCCATACTGTTTTCCAGAGTGGCCGCACCAGTTTGCATTCCCACCAGCAGTGCAAAAGAGATCCTCTTTCCAGAGAGACTCTTTTAAAATGATTTCAAATTGTGTTCCTTCTCTACTCAAAAGCAGAGTCTCACCCAGAGTAAACAAGGAAGTAGTGGAAGCTGAAATTCTTCAACAGCCTCAGGCCCTCTGTAGTTTCCTTCTACTTCCCTCCTGCCCCACCCTGCTCCGGTCCCTCTGGCCTCCTTGCTGTTTCTGGAATAAGCCAAGATCCTCCTGCCTTCTTGGGACTCTATACTGGCTCTTACCTCTTCCTGGAAGTCTCCTTCCCCAAATTTTTGCTCCTTTTCCAAGTCTTTGCTTATAGTTACTTCTTAACAAAGGCTGCTCTTGTAATTGAAGCCTGTTCCTACACACGTTAGATCCATCCAACTTTGCTCTTATTCCCGGTAGCTCTCACTACCTTTTACACAACCTAATTTACTTAAATACTATATTTATCATCTGTCTCTCCCACTTCGACATCACCTCAGTGAGGAGAAGGGTGGTTTGCTTGTTGTCAAATGCCCTGTGCCTAAAACACCATCTGGCCCAATATGGGGCCTGGCATGCAGTAAATATTTGCAGAATGAATGAATTGAGTGAATAGTCACACTCTGCATTGCTTGAGCAAAGAACCTAAAATGTGGCTTTATCAGGCCATACGTTAAACTTAAGTCAAAACTCTTTTAAATCCAGAATCCCGAGCTCCACTTTCACTCCAGCTTGGTCTTTATTTTCTGACTATGGTGGCACAAACCTGTCTGAATGGCCTCTTCTATGAATGATTTCATTGATCTTTTTATTCTGTATGTAGCAATTCTTGGAATAACTATCAATTCAGCTGTTTCATTGATTTCACTTAGTACTTCCTCAAACTGAAATGACATTACTCAGTATGTGAGCATGAGTGTGAATTGCAGTCAGAGTAGGAATAACCCCCACTTTGAACTGGCAGAATTTCAGCAAGTGCCCCATGGGATAGGAAGATGCACCTTTGATATCCATTCTCCTTAAAACTCCCTCCCCCCCCCCCCACCGCCCACCCCGCAACATTCCACATTCAGTAACGAGCTGGGTTCTTTCTAAGTGTTCTTAGTCCCTTGGGCCAGTGTAAAAAAATTCTTTTTGATAACATAATAGATTTCTCCCAACCTTTCTTGGCTGATTCCTTAATATAGCAGAAGCAGAGTTATCATTATACTCCCAGGGAGAGCTATTTATATAATGCAACACCCTTCTTTCCTACAGTAATTCTGCTACTAAAAATAGTCTATTGTAGAAGGTTGCCCCGTTTTTTTTTGTTGTTGTTTTGTTTTGTTTTTTAGCTTGACCATATTCATAGACTTATTAAGTGCCTTTCTTGGTTTCTCAAACTGAATCTCATAGTTTTAAATGCATAAAGTGGTGCTTGGGTGGCTCAGCCAGTTAAGCGTCTGACTCTTGATTTCGGTGTGGGTCGTGATCTCACACTGGTGATATTGAGCCCTGCTCCTCGCTGAGGGTGCGGCCTGCTTTGGATTCTTTCTCTCCCTCTCTCTCTGCCCTTCCCCCACTCACATGAGCTTTCTCTGTCTCCAAATGTATAAATAAGCTTTAAAATATATTTAAATGAATGAAAACCCAGTGGTTATGGAATGGAGTAAGTTCATCTTATCCTTTATAGTCCATCTCTCCCCTTTCTATTAGGACACAACATTTGTTGAATTCAGAGGAAAACACAACTCAAATAAAGCACTAAGTGGAAATGAATTGTATAGAAGCAAGTTGAACAGGGGTTTAGAAAAAGGTCTGATCACTGAAAGGGAGGATAATAAAGCGAATGTGGCAAACTGTGTTTTGGAGACACTATCATTTTCTGCCTGGGCACTTGCTCACATACTGCTAGGGACTTGCGGGCACACAGCAGGCCATTTGTAACTACTCTTTTGGACAGTCAGAGATTATGTCTTCTGATATAATACAAGGAAGTACCAACATCACCTATGGCAGTCTAGCCAAAAATGTTTAATTGGAACATGTTAGGGCGCCTGGGTGGCTTGGTCGGTTAAGCGTCCGACTTCGGCTCAGGTCATGATCTCACGGTCCGTGGGTTCGAGCCCCGTGTCGGGCTCTGTGCTGACCGCTCAGAGCTTGGAGCCTGTTTCAGATTCTGTGTCTCCCTCTCTCTCTGCCCCTCCCCTGTTCATGCTCTGTCTCAAAAATAAATAAACGTTAAAAAAAAAATAAAAAAAAATAATTGGAACATGTTAAGTATTTCGATCTAATTTACAGTTCACAAGAAATAGAGGAGATAGAGAGAGGATTAAGCTAATATACATAAGCAAGCAATCAGGCAAACCGAGAAAGTGGGACAACCGGCCAAGTCTCTGCACTAAGTCAGTGTCATGCCTCAACACGACTGGGGTAGATTGAAAGAGATTTAAAGGCCCAAATAACCAGATGCAATGGAAATCTTGGGCTGAGTCTTCTTGAATAAACCAAATGATAAAGACAGTTTGGGGCCTGCGAGTTAATTAAGATAAAATTTACTAAAATGGACAGAGAACATGTGCAACATAATCTAATTTTGGTTAATAATTACGAAGTTAGGATTTAGAATGTGCATTAAATGTGATGCCCTCTGGTTTTTATTTTTGCTTATTTGCATTTCAGGTTTTCCACTGCATATATACAACATCTGTAATAATAAGAGGTCATTTAAAACATGTTGGAAGTACTTTTTTACTTCAATAGCCTAGACTGGCTCTATCTCACCTTGCTATGATTCCTTACGGTTTATTCACTATATAAAAAAATATTACCACACGGAAAGTCAATTGTTCAATTGGTTTAATTGCAAGAGGATTCAAGTTCATATATCACATTCCTAAGCTATTTATTCATTGATATTAAGGAATGTTGCACCAAATGATGTTTAATAGTGTACAGACAGCTAATGCACAGCAATTGTTTGTACTTCACTCTGTGTTCTGGTGGCTTTGTCCATTGTTATGTATTTTGCAGCCAATAAACACCTGTTGGTAATTATATGTAGGAAAAGTTCAGTTAGAAGATTTGATTTCTCATTTCTGTAAGCACTACAGTTTGGAGACAAAGTTATGTGTTTCTGTCCTCATTTTCATTACATTCTGGGTACAAGCAGACGACCTAGTTACTGTTTCCTGATATAAAGTAATTACATGTGGGCATTGGTGCTCCTATTTCTACTTCTAATATTCTACAGATCAAAAATGGCAGCAGATTTGGAACTAGCGTACTTGAATACCGGTCCCAGTTCAGTAACTAACCAGCTTCATTTTTCACATATTTGAAGTGAAAAGGCAAGGCTAGATGAAACCTAGGGTTCCTCCTAGCTTCAAAATTCCATAATCCTAAGATATTGCTTTCTTATATTTTTTCCAGAATGAGATGCTCCATGCCAAAACAAGCAAACAAACAATAAAACCCCTCATATATTGTCAGGCTTTAGCCAGTAGCCATTTGTATGAATGCCATCCCCTAATACGCACATGATGATTTCTTAAAGACAGTGAAACTAAAAGTTATTGTCATTTTTTATATTTCCAGAGCAAATTAAAGTAGTAGTTTGCCTCTAGGTCTACTAATGATCCAGCGGATTCCAATATATATTCCAATATATCCAATGGGTAATAGATGCTCTGTTATCCATCATAAGGAAATACAAGTTCATAATTCAGGTTAGATGTTAACAAACCTAGGATACCTGTCTTTTATTTTCATGGGCGGTGGGGTCAGGCTATCCCAGGTTTTATTTATTTATTTTTTTAAATTTTTTTTTTCAACGTTTATTTATTTTTGGGACAGAGAGAGACAGAGCATGAACGGGGGAGGAGCAGAGAGAGAGGGAGACACAGAATCGGAAACAGGCTCCAGGCTCCGAGCCATCAGCCCAGAGCCTGATGCGGGGCTCGAACTCACGGACCGCGAGATCGTGACCGGCTGAAGTCAGACGCTTAACCGACTGCGCCACCCAGGCGCCCCTAGGCTATCCCAGGTTTAAATGACAGTTTTGACACTTTCTTTTTATTTTCCAAACCTTCCTTTGAGCTCGTCATTTTCATTTTTTAATTTTTAATTTCCAGGACCATTCTCTGGTTGTTTTCTTTTTTCCCAGTAGCATCCTGTTCTTGTATCATGGTTACTGATCGCCTTCTCCCCGCATCATCCCTGTTTCCTACAAGTTTCTTTTTTCTGTTTGTGTGTCCTGCTCCACGTTTTGGTGTTACAAGCTTCCTTCTGATGTCTGTTAGTCCTCAGGCGTCTGTTTTTATTTGATTGGGTTGTCTTATGTCTGTTAATCCTTGGGTGTCTGCTTTTATTTGATTGGGTTGTCTTTTGTTGTTGCTTTGTAATTGTATTTTAAATTATTCTGGAACACTGGACCCTTATCAGATATATGATTTGCAAATATTTTCTCCCATTCTGCAGATTGTCTTTTCACTTTCTTGGTAGTGTTCTTTAATACACCAAGGTTTAAAATTTTGACAAAGTCCAATTTAGCTCTTTTTTTTTAGCTTATGATTTTGGTGTTGTAGCTAAGAAATGACTGCCTAATCCAAGATCATGCAGATTTGCCTGTTTTCTCCTAAGAATTTTATGCTTTTAGCAGTTATATTTAGGTCTTTGATCTATTTTGAGCTATTTTTTTTTTTTTACAGATTTATCTTATTTTTACAAAGAAAGAGAGTGAGCAGGGGAGGGGCAGAGGGAGAGAGAAAGAAAATATTTTTTTCTTTGTGTTTTAAATTAATTTTTTTAATATATGAAATTTATTGTCAAATTGGTTTCCATACAACACCCAGTGCTCATCCGAAAAGATGCCCTCTTCAATGCCCATCACCCACCCTCAGGCTCCATGCTCACGGCTGAGCCTGATGTAGGGCTCAATCACAGGACCCTGGGATCATGACCTGAGCTGAAATCAAGAGGTGGATGCTCAACCAACTGAGCCACCCAGGTGCCCTGAGCTAATTTTTGTATATGGTGTGAGGTGGGGTCTAATTTATTTCTTTTGCATGTGCATATCCAGTTGTCTCAGCATCATTTGTTTAAGAGATTATTCTTTCCCCCATTGAACATGGTCTTTGCACCATTGTTGAAAATTAGTTGACCATCGATGTATGAACTTAAATTTCTCTTCCATTGATCGATGTCTCTTTGTATGCAAATACACACTGTCTTGATTATTGCAGATTTGCAGAAAGTTTTAGAATCAGGAAGTGTGAATCTTCTACTCTGGCTAAAATTTTCAGTACAATATTGAATAGAATCAGTGAAAGTGTGTGTTCTTGTCTTGTTCCCAATATTACAAAACTCTTATTTGAAAGAGAGCATGGGGAGATTGAAAGTCTAATTCGAAGCTTTTGACGCTTTGGGTGCACATGTGGACCTTACTGACTGAAATTTCCTGTGGCTAATTTGGCTGCACCGACTAGTTGGGAGAACTTTGATGTCATTACCTTTATGTTCCTCTGTTCTCCTCAGTTCCTTGACTCCTGCTTTCCAGTTTCCAAAATTGTGTTGCTGTGGTCTCTTCTCTCTTTCTTCCTGTGCTTTTTAAAGTATCCCTTTATAGGGGTGCCCGGGTGGCTCAGTTGGTTAAGTGTCCGACTCTTGATTTTGGCTCAGGTCATGATGTCACAGTCGTGAGATCGAGCCCCATGTTGGACTCCACGCTGGGCACGGAGTCTACTTAAGATTCTCTCTCCCTCTACCTTTGCCCTCCCCCCATCAAAAAAAACCCTAATAATAAACAAATAAATAAACACATCTTTTTACATTACATTACTGTTTTACTGGGCAAAAAGTACTTACTATCTTTCCTTGAAACCATTGGGCTGAAATCAATGGTTTTTGTGCTGGTTCTTATTTGTCATTTCTCACTGAAGCACTCAAGCTTAATTCAGCCCCATGAATAAAATATGCTTTTCATTTCTCAGTAGGTTTTCAGAATTACTAGTGGATTGAACCTTCTCTTTAGGCCTTTTAATGACCATGAGACACCACTGATATGACCTACTGGCGCTGGTAAGTATTGTGATGGACTGTCCCTTTGGAGCACCAGAGTTATCCAGGAATGTTGAAGGAGTTAGTCACCAGCTAATAGGAGGCATCAGTGTGGTTTCCATCCTTACTCACTATTTTTGTGCCCTTTTGGCTTATCTGTATCACCAAACAAACTTTAATTACAGAAACTACCTGTGAATTGGCCTTGTATCACATCAGGAAAATGTCTAGTAATTTAGTTCATTAGAAAGCTGTGGCACCAGGAAATCAACAGAAGTCCTTCAACAGAGCCATATTCAGATACTTGTACCTGCTTAGGTCTGGGAATCATTGGTTTCACTGGTATTGGTGCACAGGCTCTGAACCCTGAGTACACATGTCAATTATCTACAGAACGTAAGAAGAAGAAGGAGAAGGAGGAAAAAAAAGGAGACTAAGGGGAAGAGAAAGGGAAAGAAGAAAGCTTGTACTAATTAGTTCAGAATATCTGGGGATGGAGTACAGACAGTGGCATTTTTTAAAGCTCCCCTGGTGATTCTCAAGTGCAGCAGGGTCAGAAGCCCTGACTTAAGGGGACTACTGCAGGAAAGTGCTTGGCAGAAGCTTCTGGAGCTTCTCCAAAGCTTGTTAGGGTAGTTCCTCTTGTAGGTAGGGACAAGCCAGAGAGGAACCCAGGCCACCTCATTTCAACTCTGAAAGTCTAGAAATGACTTTTAATGTCATTAATAAACATTAATACATTAAAACATTAATAAAAAATATATTTTTTTAATTAAAAAAAGTAAAAAAATTTTTTAAATGTTTTTGCTTATTTTTGGGACAGAGAGAGACAGAGCATGAGCAGGGGAGGGGCAGAGAGAGAGGGAGACACAGAATCCGAAGCAAGCCCCAGGTTCTGAGCTGTCAGCACAGAGCCCGAGGCAGGGCTCAAACTCACAAGCCATGAGATCATGACCTGAGCCACAGTCGGATAAAAATCTCATAGAGCTCAATAAATAGCAGCTCTTCTATTGCTTGGAAAACAAAAATAAAGTAAGAGCTTAAAAATGGTACTACCGAAGTAAAAGATGCTACTGAAAGGCTGTGCCGGGCATAACGCAATATGGTTAGACCTGTGCCTGGCAGGGAGCTGCACGGATGGCGTTGGCGTAACCGTGCTTTGTGAACATTAATGTTTCTACAGATCACCTAGGGATGGAGTTAGGATGCAGATTCTGATTCAGTGGACTTGGGGTAGACCTGAGGGTCTGCTTTTCTAACAAGATCTAGGTGATGCTGATGTTGCCAACCCAGAAATTACACTTTAAAGAGCAAAGTAGAAGATATGCCAGCCATGGTGTCTGCCGACACTGACCTTCTTCGTCCGTAGTCCCCCTGCCTGCACCTGTGGTGGGCCTCTGACCCAAGGAGTCATCCACAAGCTGGGTTTCAAAATATAAGATGGAGTGTAAGGGGGCCGTGGTCATTGCTGGGTCATTCAGACTAGAAGTTTCCACCAAAGCACAGGCCAGGCTCCAGAGGTAATGCCTGTAGCTCCCAAGGGGCCAGGTAGTCTCTATAGTTCTATAGCCTTTTTTATCTAAAACACCCCATCCCCTTCCTTTCACATAGTCTGGATATATTCATCCATCATTCATTCCGCCAATATGTATCCAGCACCTGCTTGACTAGGCATGGTTCTGGCCCCCAAAGAGACAGCAGAGAGCAAAATAAGGTCCCTTTTCTCAGAGCGTTAGCATTCTGGGGGAAGACGTCATGCAACCAAATAGGTGAGCTAAATGGAAGAGGGCTCCTACCAAAGAGGCTCCAGGGTCACTCTGCCACGTTCTGTTAAATACTTGGAATGTGTTTAACTAAGACAGGGGAACGCATTATGGAAGAGAACGTGAGCCAAAAAAGCAAACGCTTTTCAGAGGGATCGACAGAATAATATGTGATGCAGTCATAACTGTCAATGTTGCAAGTACATATGTATTCAGGTTACAAAGAAAGTAGGAGGTGTATGGAGGCACTCTTTCATTTTTTAGAATTGTACTTTAGAGGGCAAGTGCCTCTAAAATAAATGTCTTTATTTTTTATTTTTTTATTTTCTTCGAAGTAGAGTTGAAACACAATGTTACATGAGTTTCAGGTGTGCAGCATAGTGATTAGCTATGTTCATAACACGTCTATACATCATGCTGTGCTCACCGCGAGTGTAGCTACTGTCTGTCACCATCCAGGGCTGTAATAATACCATTGACTATATTCCCTATGCTGTACCTTTCATCCCCATGAAAAGGGCATTTTGTCTTTAAACAAACTTATCTTAAAATGATTTGGGATAGGCTATTGGCTCCCACTTTTGTGTGGAGCATTTTGTAAGTACTCTAGAAGGATAGATACAAAAGAAAAACAATGTGTGAACCCAGAAATACTAGAACTCTCTTTCGGTAGCATTTAATAGCAAAATGACAAAGCCGTGCATACACAAAACCTGTGGCATTCTTAACAGTGTTTTGGAAAGTAACAGTTAATGCATAAAATGGAGCAATGAGCAGCATTCAGAGTTCTGATGCTCCAACCTGTCCTTGTCTTCTATAGTAGGAAGCAGTGAAGCACAGTGGTTAAGGACACAGGATTTAGAGTCAAACATACTTGGGTTCTGATCCCATCTCTGCCTCTTGAGAGTCATGTGGCCCAGGAAAGTTACTTACACTCTCTGACTTTCAGTTTCTTTATCTGTAAAATGGGAATAATAACACCACCCTCGGGGCGCCTGGCTGTCTCAGTCCATTAAGTGTCAGGCTTCAGCTCAGGTCACGATCTCACAGTTTGTGAGTTGGGGCCCCATGTTGGGCTCTCTGCTGTTGGCACAGAGCCTGCTTTGGATCCTCTGTTCCCCTTTCTCTGCCCCTCCCCCCGCCCTCAAAAATAAATGCATTTAAAAAAATAATGCCACTCTCACAGGATTTGTTATAGGGACTAAATAAAAATAATTTATACGTGATTCAGTATCCATTGACTTTTATGAATCACTGTGCTCCAAAAAAAGATGTTCCCATCTTTCCCCCACAGTGATTTTGGGGTTTTGCAAACAAAAGGGTGCTTTTTGCACCTTTTGCATTTTGCAAACAAAAGGGTGCTTCAATAGTGCCTGTCATGACTTCTTCCTTCATTGTCTTCTCCCAAGTCGGATCCCCTTGTCCACTACTGCTGTCTGCAGCCTCCTCGTGAGACGCCCCCCTGATTCCCACCCCGAGCTATGGTCTCTGCGTTCTCCCAACACTTCCAGTCCTCAGAGCCCAAGAACAGTGCTGGGGCAACTAGACATGGGAGGAAGGGGCCTCCTCCTCTTCCTTCCTTGGTTTTGACAGGTGTCTCAAAGTCTTTTTTGAAGACCGCCATCAACTTCTAACTATCTCCTTCACCTCAGCCTTTCCCCCTCCGCAGACCTCCTTTCCACGTTCTCTGTTACAAAATACAAGTTCCTTACACATGAGTGCACACATGCTAGCTAATACTGACCTGGACGTAGGATCAGTGGTGGAAGTAGGGTGTCTACACTGGCAATAACCAAACCATAAATGCGCTGTTTTGTACATAAGTGTTTGGATACCGATTGCACATCCCACATTTATAACTCTCTTTTACGACTTTTAGTTCGATTGAGTAGTATACGGTATTTTGTACATGATGTACCCTAGTAGAGATAGACCCTCAAGATCCTCTCTTACTGACAAATCAATTCCACAGACACAGTGTCAAGTATTTATCAATAGGATTTTGTGCAATGGAAAAGAATGAGGGGTCGCTTGCACCTTGCTTTGTCAGTGGATGGGAGAAAAAAATGTTAACTCTCAACTCTTAACTAGCTGAATAGTTTTTATTTGTTTGTTTGTTTATCTGAATAGTTTTTGAGGCTAATGAACTGAGTCCAAGGTTGAGACTCTGAGAAAAAAAAAAATACAAGGTGAGTTCTTTCTTTTGATTCGTCCAAACTAGTTCCGTGAGTTCCCATCGGATTGGCTAGTCTCAGCAACTGGATTTCAGGAATGACTGAAATGGTTGGCGTGGCCACAAATGCAGCCCAGCTAGACATCTGGAAACGCATTTGACCAGATTTCAAAGAACAAGGGGGGTGTCTGTGGATATTACATTGATGTCATGCCCTTTACCCCAGAGAAGAGGATTTTTGTGAAAGAGGTATTATGGTTGCATATTTTTATGTACGTAGAGTATTTTTTTAAGTTTACTTATTTGTTTTGAGAGGGGGAGAGGCAGAGAGAGAGAGAGAGAGAGAGAGAGAGAGAGAGAGAATCCAAGCATGCTCCGCACTAACAGTGTGGAGTCCCATGAGGGGCTCAAACCCAGGAACCATGAGATCGTGACCTGAGCTGAAATCAAGAGTCAGAAGATTAACTGACCGAGATACTCAGGCACTCCTAGAGTATTTTTATATTGCTGAATATTATGATTTGATTCTTATTGTGGCAAGATACAAATATAAAATTTACCCTTTTTATAATTTTTTTTTACATTTATTTATTTTTGAGAGACAGAGAAACAGAGCACACGTGGGGAGGGGCAGAGAGAGAAGGAGACAGAATCCGAAGCAGGCTCCAGGCTCTGAGCTGTCAGCACAGAGCCCAACGCGGGGCTCGGACTCACAAAGCATGAGATCATGACCCGAGCCAAAGTTGGACACTTAACTGAACCACCCAGGTGCCCCTACCCTTGTTATAACTTTAAGTGTAGTTTAGTGATGCTAAGTATATTGTTGGGCAAACCATCACCGTTATCACTCTCTGGAACTTTTTTACCATCCCAAACAGAAACTCTATACCCATTAAAGCAAAACTCCCAATTCCCCAGAAATCACCATTCTATTTCATGTCTCTCTCCATTTCACTATTCCAGGTTCCTCGTATGAGGAGAATGGCACAATATTTGTCTTTTGCAACTGGCTTATATCACTCGGCATAATGTCCTAGGTTCATACGTGTTGTGGCATGTGTCAAAATTTCTTTCCTTTGAAGGTTGAATAATATTCCATTGTATGTAGACACCATATTTTATTTGCTGTTGATGGGCATTTAGGTTGATCCCACCTTTGGCTATTGCGAATACAGCACATAACTCTCGCGGCTATGAGCATTGATGTCGGGCAAGCTGAAAGGTATGCCTCTTACTCACAGAGCACTTTTCAGTTACCTCATAGCACTTTGAAAATAACTTGCATGAGAAAATTAAAAAGAACTTAAGTAAATTCCCCCAGAAAATGTAGAGTTATTGCGTCTGAGAAGAAAATGAGGGGAAATAGGTTATAAATCTAAAGCAAATATAAGAAATTATTGGAAATGTTAGAAAAATATCAAATGTCATTCTATGTTTCGTAATGGATAGAAGAATGCAGACCTGTTGTTAGGTCTATCTATGAACCACACAGTTCAGAGATAGGTGGCTGCTCTTGGTTGCCTAGTTTGATCATTCCATTTGCATTCTCATTTCAGTCAGAGAATGGGCACGGGGACATTTTTTTTTCTTAAATCAAATTACAGAGTTCCCATGTTGAAAGGATCTTGTATTTTCTGTTTAATATAAATCCCAGTTCTTGGTTGCAACTTTTGACCTTCAGGTATAAAATGAACTGAGTTTGAAAATATGTTTAGAACAAACATACTAACGCAGCGTTTTCAATTGGAGGACTGCCTGAGACATTTGGCAATGTCTGAAGACAGTTTGGGTTGCCACAACTAGGACGCTGCTACTGGCATCCAAGAGGTAGAGGCCAAGATGCTGCTAGATAGCCTAAATCGCACACAATAGCCCCCACGGGAAAGAGTTATGTGGTCCGTGATACCAAATGTCAATAGTGCCACTGTTGAGAAAGCCAGCACTAAACAAAGTGTCTTGAACAATTCTAATCAACTAGGACAAAATCAATATTTGAAAACAGTTGATCACAATGAGGCTATATTTCCAGTCCTCATAAAGAATATTGACTATGGGGCTCTGATAATTGTTTCACTCTCTCTTCCTCTTTGTCTACCTTTTCTTCCTTCCCGCCTGTCTTTCCTCCTTTCCTTCTTCCTTCCTTTTTGTAGTGATATGAAAGAAACTTTTCTATCACTGTCTTTACTTATTTTGGAACTTCAGTATTATTATAAGTGGTTACAGATATGATGGGGGGTTCAGATTGGAAGTCAGATAGCCTAAACGCAGTCCTACTACCTTGAAATAGAAAATATTGACTTTATGACCCTAGGCATAGTTTTCCTAACCATCTATTTCCTCCTCTCACACATAGGCTGGACAGTTTTCCCCATGGGCTCTGCTCCAGCTGTACTGGGAGTTCCCTGCTGGTCACTTCTGATTGGTTCATGCCCCATTTGGACTGGTTGGTGCCCAAGCCAACTATTTTTATTATCACCACACAAAGTGGGTATAACAACTACACTGCCCATCCAAAGAGGCTTGGAAGGATCTTGCCCGGTAACTAAAAATACTTTCAAAGAATAACAACCATGTGAATGTAAAGTCCTAAGGAATAAAAAGGATATAAAAATACCAAGGATGATAAACCATAGATCAACATGTGCATGTCCCCATCTGGGGGTTCAGGGTGAGGTTATTTTTAATTTGTTTTGCTTTTTAAGCTAAGTCTTTCTTTCCGCTACCATTTAATTTGGAGAAAACAAAGGCCATTATGGCCTTGAATTTTATCTCAGAGTAGTTCAAATCCTTTTTTCATCACAGGAGAGCAAATTATGACAGCAAAGAAAAAAATCTTCTAAATAATTGGGTCATCATGGCATGGATCCATGTGAGCTCTTCTGGGACAAGATTTAATCACTTCATAAATTGCGTATGTTGATTGTGTTATAAATAATAATCCTGTGTGCCTCATTAAGCCCCAAACGCATGTCCTTGAGTGAAACTCATTCTTTTCTTGCCAGCCTGACTAGATGCATTGTCTTTGGAGTTGTCTTGGAAAACAGGTGCACCTGGCTCAGTTAGGCAGGTGCGAGATGTCTCAAGAGCAGTGAAATTTTATGCTCAACAATTTTGACAACCCAGGCTCTAGATTAACTCGCAGGGCTTCTCTCTCTCTCTTTTTTTAATTAACCGGTGGATCAATTAATACACATTGCCAAATAGGAAAAAGAGCTTGACTTCTGAGACTTCAACTGTCATATTCTATATTTAAGACTTGAGCTTTACAAAATGCAAGCCTGTGCTAATTTCTTCCATAAAAGCCATTTAAAATACACTTGCTTGGGATGAACCAGCTTCCTTGAAAAATAAACCGTAGAAGTTGAATGGATTTATTTTAAAATTAAAGAATGTAATAAGGAACTCCTGCCTTTCTCTGGTGTTTCATTTATAAGAGACTTATTTATTGTGAAATTGGGCAATATGAGATTTACCTTCCTAAGACAGCCTCATAGGGCAGTGCTACTCAAGGTGTGACCCATTGACTGGGACCGGAGGCAAACTGTTAATTAACTTTGTCCATCCATGAAAACACAAACACAGAAATCAAGAGTAGGCATCTAGGAAGTTTTATGGCAATCTAACCATAATTATTTTTCTAGTACTTTGTTTTCATTTAGCAAAAGTGTCAGTTCATTTTGGATTGGAAATGAAAACCCCTGGTCCTTCACCACAGTTTGAGAAGTGCTGTCGTAGGAAATTCTTTCAGTACTATACTATCTTCTCCAAGGATGGCTGTCTTCATTAATTTTTCTTAGGCAACAGAATAATACTATTCTATCCTTCTTAGCTGCTCTGCTTCAAGTATGAGGACACATGATAGCCAATGTCTTAACCTGCAAACATCAGTCCTTTGGTGGAGAATCAATTTCCATTCCTTGTGCCCTTCTAGTCTTCTGAATCCTTTCCCAACAGACTCATGTCCTCCCGGTCTTATGCAACAGCAAAAGTGTCCCCTTGTAAGATGTTCGTGATGCTCTGGTTGGGTTCCTGTGTTTCGAGGGGTGCTAAGGAAAATCTCTCTGGTGCCTCCACATCCCTCCCTCCGAGTCCAGAAGGAGTTTGTGTTATTATAATTACTGCATTAGAGACAGAGTTAGGTCAGGTGGTAATAGGATACGCAGTGACCCTCCTTCTTCATAGTCGGCCCTCGACTGTGAAGGAAGTGGAGCTGACTTACGTGCACCCCCAGCCTCTTTATTTTATTGCCCCATCAGCCCTTCCCCACACTGGCAAGCACGCTTGGGAACCTCTCAAGCCTCCAGACCTCCTCTGTTGGGCAATATAGCACTGATTTAAACCTGTTAGGTTTAGAGTCCATTTTGTATACCTGTATCTCCTTTTTGGAGCGGTATGTGTGTATTGGGGAGCAGGGGGACCAGACAAACAATTTTTTTATTAAAAACTTTCAAGTCCAGAATTAACAAGTGCTAATTTTATCATCTTTTGAATTTAATTTTGGCATTTAATCGTTTGTATTTAAAGAACTATCATATTAAGTCCTCCCCAGTCTCAGTTTGCTTCCCTCTCTTCCCTGGTGTATTTACTATCATGAGGTTGGCAGGTACACTTCCTGTCTCTGTTTTTATACTTTTATCATTTTATTTCTTTTAATAAACTCTTATATAACACCATACAGTTATCTACTGCTGCATTACAAATCACCCTAAAAATTACTGGCTCAAAGTAACATCAACAATTGTATTATCATCTCTCATGGTTCTGTGGGTTGACTGGGCTCAGCAAGGTGTATGTCTCATAAGGTTGCAGTCAGATGGCTGCTGGGGCTGGAGTCTCTTGGCTTCCTCACTCACCGGCCTAGAGGCTAATGCTGGCTGCTGGCTAAGACCTCATCTGGGACTGTCAGCTGGAACACCTGCATGTGGCCTCTTCATGCAGCTTGGGCTTCTTTCCAGCATGGTGGATGGATTCCGGGAGGGACTGTTCTGATCCACCTTCAGAAGTCACATGGTGTTATGTCAGCAATAGTCATAGCCCACGGAGATCCAAAAAGAGGGAACATAGACTCCCTCTACTTCTTGATGGGAGAATTGTGAATGTCACATTGTAGGAAGATCATTTAGGATGCAAAACATTGTTCTGGCCATCTTGGAAAATACAACCTGCCACAAGCACTTATTATGTGCCAGGTACTATTATTCTAAGTGTTTTTCAAATAGTGTACATCCATAATCAAGATGTGATACTATCTTATATGTTTTTAATCTTTTTATAAATGGTAGCATCATTTTGTGACATTTTTCATTGGGCTTTATAGTTTTGAGCTCTACCTAGCTGATACATGAGGGCTAATTAATTTTTTTTAATCACTGGTTTGTGTTGCATTATAGGAATATGTCACAATTTGTCCATTCCCTATGTCCACATATCTGCATTCTTAAGTTTAACTCACATAGTACATATTACTTTGTGACATCCCTTAAAAAACTACACTAAATGGCCAGTACTTTCCTATTCCACCATATACTTTCCCAATGCAAAAATTTTAGTGGCCTCATTCTACTCATCCATCATGTCAATGAAACATAATCTTTAAACACTTTGAGTCGAACCTTTAGGTTTTTTGTAACTTTTTTCACTATTATAAAGAAACCACCACAACCATTCATATGTATATCTGTATACATCTTTTATTATTTCCTTAGAAAAATTCCTTACAAGGGGAAGGAGCAAATGAAAGTATATAAATGATTTTGAGGCTTTCAATACATATTGCCAGGGCGCCTGGGTAGCTCAGTTGGTGAAGAGTCCGACTTCAGCTCAGGTCATGATCTCACGGTTTTGCGGGTTCGAGACCTGTGTCGGGCTCTGTGCTGACAGCTCAGAGCCTGGAGCCTGCTTTGGGTTCTATGTCTCCTTCTCTCTCTGCCCCTCCCCCAATCACACTCTGTCTCTCTCAAAAATAAACATTAAAAAAAATAATAAAAAAATACATATTGCCAATATTGGATCCACTTTTATTTATTTTTACATTATAATAAATACCAGAAACACTTAGGTATTCCCCACCCAACTTAAGAAGTAAAACAAGACCAATAGTTGAATAGTTGAATTATTCTGTTCACTCTTTCCATTTAATCCCCTCTCTCTTTCTAGAGGGCCTCACCATGCCAAATTTCGTATGTACTATTCTCATGTATTTTTATGTTCATATAAATAAAATCAAACTACATATATAGAGATGTTTTCCATGTATTTATGTATTTATATTAGTGAAATCATACTACATGTATCATTCTGCAACTTTGATCGATATTATATTTGTGAGATTTATCTGTATTGATACACATAACTCTAGTTCATTCATTCACTGCTATGTAGTATTCCACTGAATGGATATACCCTTTAATTTATTTACCCAACAGTGGTTTGCCACACTGACTACTGTTAGATTTGCTGGTCTGATGGGTGTGAAGTGGAATCTCATCGGGGGTATCACATTTTATTTTATTTTATTTTATTTTATTTTATTTTATTCTAAAATTTATTTATTTAAGTAAGCTCTACAACCAATGTGGGGCTCAAACTCATGACCCCAAGATCAAGAGTCACATGCTCTTCCAAGTGAGCCAGCCAGGTGCCCCAGGGTTATCACATTTTTAAAAAGCCTCTGGAGGGGCGCCTGGGTGGCGCAGTCGGTTAAGCGTCTGACTTCAGCCAGCTCACGATCTCGCGGTCCGTGAGTTTGAGCCCCGCGTCGGGCTCTGGGCTGATGGCTCAGAGCCTGGAGCCTGTTTCCGATTCTGTGTCTCCCTCTCTCTCTGCCCCTCCCCCGTTCATGCTCTGTCTCTCTCTGTCCCAAAAATAAATAAACGTTGAAAAAAATAAATAAATAAAAAGCCTCTGGAATGGGAACCTTCTTGCACCATTGGTGGGAATGCAAATTGGTGCAGCCACTCTGGAAAACAGTGTGGAGGTTCCTCAGAAAATTAAAAATAGACCTACCCTATGACCCAGCAATAGCACTGCTAGGAATTTACCCAAGGGATATAGGAGTACTGATGCATAGGGGCACTTGTACCCCAATGTTTATAGCAGCACTCTCAACAATAGCCAAATTATGAAAAGAGCCTAAATGTCCATCAACTGATGAATGGATAAAGAGATTGTGGTTTATATACACAATGGAGTACTACGTGGCAATGAGAAAGAATGAAATATGGCCCTTTGTAGCAACGTGGATAGAACTAGAGAGTGTTATGCTAAGTGAAATAAGTCATACAGAGAAAGACAGATACCATATGTTTTCACTCTTATGTGGATCCTGAGAAACTTAACAGAAACCCATGGGGGAGGGGAAGAAAAAAAAAAAAAAAGAGGTTAGAGTAGGAGAGAGCCAAAGCATAAGAGACTCTTAAAAACTGAAAACAAACTGAGGGTTGATGGGGGGTGGGAGGGAGGGGAGGGTGGGTGATGGGTATTGTGGAGGGCACCTTTTGGGATGAGCACTGGGTGTTGTATGGAAACCAATTTGACAATAAATTTCATATATTGAAAAAAAAAAAACCTCTGGGGGTGCCTGGGTGGCTCAGTTGGTTAAGTGTCTGACTCTTGATTTTGTCTCGGGTCATGATCTTAGAGGTCGTGGGTTTGAGCACTGACAGTGCAGAGCCTGCTTGGGATTCTCACTTCCTCCCTCTCTGCCCCTCCCCCCACCTCTCTCAAATATAAATAAGTAAACTTAAAAAAAATGTTTAAAAAGCCTCTGAAAATTGGTCTTAAATCCAGTGAGAAGTGCCCAGGCTGGTGAAAGTTATGCAAACATATCACATTAAGAAATAACAGAAGAAAACGAAGCTGGTTGGCCAGAAAAAATAGGAAGACCAGTAAGGGTTATATTGATAGTCCTCAAATATAGGAAAAGCAAATTATGTTGGCGGGGGGGGGGGGGGGGGGAACTTGATTAATTGTCACTCCAGAGAACAGATGTACTTAGTGATCAACTACATCAAGCAGAAGTGAATGGCCGGGTTTCAGGAACACAGCAGAACACTGGCAACCTTGGTGGGGGAGGGTCAAAGATTGGCTTTGAGAGTCCTAGAGAGTGATCCTCCTAGAGATGTTTGCAAGCTGTTGGTGAAAGTGCTGGTTGTTTGGGAGCAGAGTTCTTAGCTTTTTCTCTCAAAAAAAAGCTAGGTATGACCTAGGTATGATCTAGATACGACAGGCTGGACTAAGATCTTCCCTGGGGCTTATCTAACCTGCTTTAGGGTTTTGTTTTACTAGTGGGAGATGATGAGTCCTTATTGATGGGGATATTAGAGGGGATGGAGGGGGTAGAGGACAGACTGTGGAAAAAGATTAAGAACTGGTGAGTTCAGTTCAGAGGTGGGAGTGGTTTGAATGAAAGAAGAGAGATATCTAATGGGAACTTCTGGCTGTTAGAGGCTTAGCCTGCCCATGAAAATATCAGTAAATGGCACTTTGGGAATAATTTTTTAGGTATATGTGTAAGGAAGTAATTTCTTTGCCTGGTCTCAAGATGGAGCAAAGGACCAGAGTAAGGTGTGCCCAGTAGGCACTTTCAGGTTGCACATGCATGTACACAATAAAAATGTTTGCATTTGGCCTCCAAGCATCCTTAAGTACCCAGTCACAATTAGATGATACTGGTTCTTCCAGAAATGACTTCATTTTGAAAGACCTTTGGAAAGTAAGCAATGCAAAACCCTGTAGGTGCCTCATTAATCTTGGAATTTCAATCATTGGCTGGGATAGATAGATGGATGATTAATGTTGGGGAACTTCCTGGTTCCTCTCAGATTGTACCACTATAGAAAACAGCCTAGAATCATAGAAATTGGGAGGCTAAACTTCTGCATTGCAAAGATTCGAAACAGAAACACAGAACCCCCTTTTTCGTGAATAGGGACTAGAATTAGTGACTGACTTCTAATAAATGGAGTATCAGGAAAAAGTAATAACCTTATGATGGAGAAATCTGGCAGGCACCACCTTAACCAACCGATCAAATTGACATCACTGGTAATAAGTTATGTTGATATCATGTGCCCCCTGATAAGATAAGCAGGGCGCATCATTTCTTTACTACTTTTTCCCAAAAATCTATAACTACAATATAATCATGAGAAAACATCAGACACCCCAAAATGGAGAGAAATTCTACAAAGTACTTCACCACTACTGTCCAAAAGTGTCAAGTTCATGAAAAAACAGGAAGAGACTAAGAAGCTGTCAAGATTGTGGAAAACATGATGAGTAAATGCAATGTGACATCCTGAATTAGATCCTGGAACAGAAAATGGATGCTAGTGGAAAAACTGGTAAAATCCAAATAAAAGCTGTAGGTTAGTATCGTACCAATGTTAATTTCTGAGTTTGGATAAATGTGCCATGATTATGTACAACGTTAACGTTAGGGAAATGTATATGGGAACTCTCTGTACTCTCTTTGGATTTTCTATAAATTTGAAATGACTTCAAAGTGAAAGTTAAAAAATACAATTTCAGTGAAAAAAGTACTAAAGCACAGAGAAGTTAACTGATGTTCAAGATCACACAACAGATAAGTTGTTTACCTGAAATTAGACTGCAGATCTCTAGACCCAGACCTAGAATTATTTATCCTAAAAGGAATCCCCATGGGGCGACCCTAACCCTGGGGTCCATCATTCTCCTATTCATCTTGGTGGATATATTTATGAATTAAAATTCTCTGGACTTTCTGAGCAGGACCTAGATAAGATTCTTACAACCACCGTCTTTTCTGCAACACTGCAAACCCATTCTTCCGTTGTGAGAAGGAACCATTTCAAACTTTCCACTTCTCAGGCTTCCAGCCCAATCACCTTCTTCCTTACTCCTTCATATAGCCAGTCTACTTCACAGCAAGAGCAGAAGCCATCAGAGGACTTTCAGAAGTTCCTGTGACTAAACCTACAAACCCACCTGCTTCCACACCTACCTACCTGTCTCCATCCCCTACCATTTCACCACAAGAGGTTTCCCCAGACTGTCTCCAACTGTACCCTGGATTTTTCCAACTGCTACTGCCTCAGGGGCCTCTACCGATCTGTTTCTCCTGTCTCTCTAACTTCATCCTGTCTACTGACATCTTTAGACATCTTTTCTTAGCTTCACTCTAAAAACCATATTTCCTCAATACTAGACCCACTTAGATATTTAGCTTGTCCTTCACAGCCAAACTTCCTGAGAAAGGAATCTAACTCATTTCTTGCTTCATCTCCCCCTGCACTATTCTTTCCCCATTTGATTTCTCTGAGCATTTAACACCATGAACCACAGCATTCTTTTCTTTTTTTAGTTCACCCATGTAAAGTGTGCAATTCAATGGCTTTTAGTATGTGAACAATTAGTTGTAAAACATTTTCATCACCTCACAAAGAGACCTTGTGCCCTTTAGCTGTCATTCTCCTTTCTCATCCTCCCTTAGGAAGCCTAGGCAACCGTTAATATATCTTCTGTCTCTATGGATTTGCCTATTCTGGACTTTTGTGTGAATAAACTCACTTAATATGTGGACTTTTGTGATTGGCTTCCTTCACTTAGCATAATGTTTTCAAGGTTCATCCAAGTTATACCATGTATCGGTATTTCATTCCTTTTTATGAATGAATTATATCCCGTTGTATGGCTATACCACTGTTTGTTTATCCATTCATCAGTTGATGAGCATTTGGGTCGTGTCCACCTCTTAGCTATCATGAATAATGCTGCTACAAACATTTGTGTGCAAGTTTTGCTGTGGACATAGGTTTTCATCTTCCTTGGATATATACATAGAAGTGGAATAGCTGGGTATGTAGTAACTCTGTGTTTAATCACTTGAAGAACTGCATGCTGTTTTCCAAAGTAGCTGCTGCATTTTATACTCCCACCAACACTGTATAAGAGTTCTGATTTCTTCACATCCTTGCCAGCACTTATTATTATCTGACTTTTTGATCTAGTCTTTTTTTTTTTTTCAACGTTTATTTATTTTGGGGACAGAGAGAGACAGAGCATGAACGGGCGAGGGGCAGAGAGAGAGGGAGACACAGAATCGGAAACAGGCTCCAGGCTCCGAGCCATCCGCCCAGAGCCCGACGCGGGGCTCGAACTCCCGGACCGCGAGATCGTGACCTGGCTGAAGTCGGACGCTTAACCGACTGCGCCACCCAGGCGCCCCTGTAGATTTTAAATTTTAGAAGCATGAAAACTTTTGTGACATCATACATGGTCCAGTCATCTCTAGATGTATCAAAACCCAGAAAGTTAACTAAAATCCCTATCTTCATATGGCTCAGAGGAAGGGCTCTTTCTTTGGTTTCTTTATGATCCTATGACTCTTAAGCAGAAATGTAGGCTGGACAGATTCATTGACACTACATTTTGATAGTATCTTAAAACTCCAAGGATATTACAGTGAAGATTTGAATAATTTGAACTACTGCAATAGCAGGCAACATTTGTAATGCAAATCAATGTTGTTGCTTATATAATATTCATTTTTCTTTTTTTTTTAATTTTTTTTTCAACGTTTGTTTATTTTTGGGACAGAGAGAGACAGAGCATGAACGGGGGAGGGGCAGAGAGAGAGGGAGACACAGAATCGGAAACAGGCTCCAGGCTCTGAGCCATCAGCCCAGAGCCCGACGCGGGGCTGGAACTCACGGAGCGCGAGATCGTGACCTGGCTGAAGTCGGACGCTTAACCGACTGCGCCACCCAGGCGCCCCTGAAGTATTCTTATGAATAAATGAATTATTGTATATAAAACAAATCACTATAAAGGAGAGGTCTTAATCCCAAGACTTTTTTAAAATTATCAATTTGTAGGGGCACCTGGGTAGCTCAGTCGGTTAAGCGGCTGACATCGGCTCAGGTCATGATCTCACGGTCCGTGAGTTCAAGCCCCACGTCGGGCTCTGTGCTGACAGCTCAGAGCCTGGAGCCTGCTTTGGATTCTGTGTCTCCCTCTCTCTGACCCTCCCCAGTTCATGCTCTGTCTCTCCCTGTCTCAAAAATAAATAAACGTTAAAAAAAAATTATCAATTTGCTCATTTATAAATTAAACACTGGGAAATAACTCTTTCATTCTAATTTATCTGGCCTCTTGGGCATGGCCAAATATCCAGGCCAGAATCAAAATAACCTGTTTGATCACAAGTTTGAGCACAAGGAGGAGGATATTCTAGAACTGGTTTTGCTATTGTTGGGCAACAATTTGAATATGATGTTGTATGGTAGCCTAGCATGGAGGCTCATTCATCACTCTTTTTAAAGCTTTAAGAATGTTAGATTTTAATTCTGGGGATATTGTCTTCAGACCTCAGAGCATTAAGTGTTTTTTGTCTCAAAAATAAAAAATCACTCTGAAGCATAGCAATGAACAGCAATCTCTTGCCCACTCCTAGTCATTAGTCTTCACTGTGTGCCTCTTTCCTCTCACTCTTTGTGCTCCAGTCCTGCTAATCTTTCAACAAGTCCTCTTATACCATATTCTTTCCTGCCATAGGACTTTTGCACATACTATCTTATCTTCCTACCCCACCTCTCCATTTCTTCATCTTGATGAATTCATTATTTTGCCTCAGTTCAAACACAAGTTCCTCAAAAATGCTTTTTCTGACCTTTACGGAGTAGGTGAGGTGCCCCAGTTATGTGCATAACACAACATAGCACCCCATCCATCACAGATCATTTTGCAATTTCAATTACATATCCTTAATTGTGTAGTTACTTTATTTCTTTGAAGGAGTATATTTTTCACATGTTGATGGCACTAAGTAGCTTACTGTATACATTAACATGACTTTACTCTTCTACTGTTGTCATCAACATGACTCTACCAGTCCAGGCAACTCTTTACCAGGAAGATTAATGTTACACATGACTTATTTGTTGCATAAAAGGCTCATCTACCCTTCAAAATAAAACATCAAATGACAATTTCTATTTCAAAACTCTTTGAGCCCCTGCCTCAATTGCTGTGTCTACCAACCATAAACTATTATATCATGATCCTTATCCAATGCTCACCAAGACTCCATCTCCCCCCAGTGAAAGATCCACCTTAAACCAGACTTTTAAAGTTCAATAAATAGCTCAATTTTTCCCTTAACCTTCTTTGAGATGCTACAAAGCTTATCTAGATAATGCTTTCCCTTAACTAGGTAAGCAACAAACTGAGTTTTGTCGTATCAACACATTGCTTTAATGATATGTTTGGAGAGGAATTTTTGATGGTGACATCGATTTGATGGTGCACATTTAATGTGGTAGCACTTATTTTTTCCCCCCAAAAACTGTTATTAAATACATGATGGAAATCAACAGTGCCTTAGATTTGAGGAAATATAGTAGTTAACTGATATGTCTCTTATGATAATTTACGTTTTTCATAAGGGCATAGACCTGATCAGGTTTTTTGCATTGGTTTATCTCCATGTCAGAGCAGAATAGGTGCTTAATGCATAATTGTTGAATGAATGAGTGGATGACAGACCAAGAGGGATCTCATGGAGTGCAAGGGCAACTCTTACTGATGAGACATCCTGGCTGAGAATCTTGGGGCAAAATGAATCAGAGAAAACAGCTCCACTTTCTCACGCTTCCATTTTAACCCAATTCCAGAGAACGTCACACAACTATAAGGATTTTACAAGGGGCTCTGAGAGTCATCTCATGTTGTCATACAGATGCTTATATACTAGTTTATAATTTTGATTTCCCCAACCTAGTTATGTAACATTGCAATTAGGTGAAATAGAAGTTGTCCACAGGGATGCCATTGTTTGAGAAGTGAATGAAAATGAGTTCCTTGTGGCCCATAATATGTCAGTGTGGTTTGGCTAATTGAAGAGTGAGGGGTAGCTAATAAGCCACCCCAAAATATGCCACTTTGGCATGAGGATTATTTTGAGCTGAAAGCAATTGAGAAGAAGCAGATCTAAGAAAAACTCTCTGTCCTCCCCTATTTGCCTAAAAGCAGGATATAAATTTCTAAAGATATACCCCTCTTTTTTTGTTTTTCTATCTGGAAGGACAGGATTTAATCATCAGAGGCAACTCTAGACCCTTATTAGCCCAGAGATGACACCAGAGGAATCTATGTAACCAACTTTACCAACTAGCCTTTGTCTTCCACTCATTCCCCAAATATATACCTTCCCACAATATGCTGCCAATAGAAACTCAGTCTTTTTCCTTTGTATACACTTCTCTAGAAATGTATTATTCTTATGTTAAAATGCTGTATGAGCCAAGATATTTATTTATTTATTTATTTATTTATTTATTTATTGAGAGAGAGAGAGAGAGAGAGAGAGAGAGATTGAGATTATTGAGAGAGAGATAGAGAGATAAAGAGAGAGAGAGGAGAGCAAGGGAGGGGCAATGGGTGAGGGAGAGAGAGAATCCCAAGCAGTCTCCATGAGATCATGACCTGAACCAAAATCAAGAATCAGATGCTCAACTGACTGAGTCACCCAGGCCTCCGTGTAAGAGCCAAGTTCTAAACACCCATTTGAGTTATTCATCTCTGAGTGCTTCCATGTGTATGCATGATGCACATGCTAATAAGCTTCTGTTTTTCTCTTGTTAATCTTTTTTTTTATCAGTTTAATTTATAGGGTCTCACCAATGAACTTAAGATGAATAGAGGGAAAAAGATGCTCTCCTAAAACAGCATCAACTGGAACCTGAGTGATCCTGTGAAGATGAGAGCATTACACTCATGGGTGGTGCCTTGGCAGTAGCACTGGGACATAAGAAGAGCCATTGCTGAGATTTGTCAGTCAGTAGTGTAGCTGATACAAGCCCACCGCTGCTTTGTTTGGATTTTTGTTTGTTTTTATTTTTTTAATGTTTATTTATTTATTTTGAGAGAGAGAGAGACAGACAGAGAGAGACAGAGAGAATCCCAAGCAGGTTCTGTGCTGTCAGCACGGAGCCCGGTGAGGGGCTAGATCTCTGAAACCATGAGATCATGAGCTGAGCCAAAATCAAGACCTGGATCCTCAACAAACTGAGCCACCCAGGGACCCCTGTTTGTTTGTTTTTAGAGAAAGGGGATGGGGAGACAGGGAGAGGGGCAGAGAAGGATAGAGAGAGAAGAGAGAGAAATAATCTTAGGCAGGCTTCATGCTCAGTGCAAAGCCCAATGTGAGGCTCCATCCCATGCCCCTGGGATCATGACTTGAGCTGAAATCAAGAGTTGGATGCTCAACCAACTGAGCCAGCCAGGCACCCGAAGCCCATCACTGTTATACACATATTAGAATATAAGTGACCAGGGGTGCCGGAGTGGCTCAGTTGGTTAAGTGTCCAACTTCAGCTCAGGTCATGATGTAGTGCTTTGTGGGTTTGAGCCCCAGGTGGGGCTCTGTGCTGACAGCTCAGAGCCTGGAGCCTGCTTGGGATTCTATGTCTCCCTCTCTCTGCCTCACTGCTGCTCACGCTCTATCTTCTCCCTCTCTCAAAAATAAACATTAAGGGGTGCCTGGGTGGCTCAGTCAGTTGGGCGTCCGACTTTGGCTCAGGTCATGATCTTGTGGCTTATGGGTTCGAGCCCAACATTGGGCTCTGTGCTGACAGCCTGGAGTCTGCTCCGGTTTCTGTGTCTCCTCCTCTCTCTGCCCCTCCACTGCTCATGCTCTATCTCTCTCTGTCTCTCAATAATAAATAAATGGTAAAAAAAAATTTAAAAACATTAAAAAAATTATTAAAAAGAAAAAAAAGAATATAAGTGACCAGAAGACTGTGACTTGCTTTTCCATAGGGCTTATTTAGAAGCTTCACTCACTCAACATTTACTTAGCACTTAAAACATCTTAGGCACTATGTAAAGTGCTTTGAAATATGAATATTTTTTGAAGAGCACTTTAAAATCTTTGTCCTGGAATGCCTGGCTGGTTCAGTCGGTAGAGCATGTAATTCTTGATCTTGGGCCGGTGAGTTCAAGCCCCATGTTGGGTGCAGAAATTACTTAAAAAAAGAAAAGAGAAGAAAAAGAAAAGCCTTGTCCTGAATATATTCTATTATGGAGCAAGATGACTGATGACTGATGACTGTGTGTTTAACATAATTAACTATTTATTAAAATATATTTTGCGATTTGGGGGTGCCAGGGTGGCTTAATGGGTTGTGTCCAATCTTGGATTTGGCTTAGGTCACGATCCCAGGGTCATGGGATCGAGCCCCATGTGGGGGTCCACACTGAGTATGGAGCTTGCTTAAGATTCTGTCTCTGTCTCTGTCTCTCTCTCTCCCTCTGCCCCTCTTGCCCACTCATGCGCGCGCTCTCTCTCTCTCTCTCTCTCTAAAATAAAAAAATAAAAATAAAAAATACATATATTTGTTGATTTTATAAACAAACACTAGTTATTTATAGAAAATCTGTTATGGGCTAAGCGCTGGAGGCGCTAAGTAAAAAAATCCTCAAGATGCCTAATGGAAAGCAACAATATTCATGCCAACAGAGTGTTGAGGGGCCCAGCAGTGTGGTGGTGGGAGTTCAGAGGAGAGAGGGATCATGTCCTGGGTGGTCAGGAGAGAGTTCATGGAGATAAAGGAGACTTTAAAATGTACCGTTAGAATGGACAAGACTCTAAAATGTACCCTTCTTGGAGGAAGAGAAAAAGGAGCTATAGCTCAGGGCTAGATGCCCAAAAGGGAGACAATTTTGAGGCGTCTTCCACAGCAGTTGTTTTCACAAACATCACCTTCCTTTAATCATCTTAAAAAATATAGGGGACAAGGATGACAATGAGGTCTTTCCTCTCAGGACATAAGTATTACAGTTGGAACAATCAGAAAACAACAGAAGATGATAGGGAAGGAAAACACTGGACTGAATATAGTCAAGTGTGGTTCAGCTCTGGCTTGCTGGAGGATTTCTGGGAGAGATTAGCCTTCGGTAACTAAATCCAAAAGCCTCTCTGATTGAGATCAGATAGGTAGGTGAGAGCTGGGGAAGGTCAGGCTGTGAGAGGTGAGCTCTGAAACAGGTTCAGATAGGTGCACCGAGCCCTTAGTCACAGGTGTTACACTCGTCTGTAATGGTTCTGAGACCTATTTAGGGAATTGTTTTTATCTGATCATTTGACACACCTGTGGCATGGCCCCTGCCCTGCCATTTGCTGAACACTGTGGTGACCTTGGCAGCACCTTGACCTGAAAAATATTCCAAATTGGGGACAACTCCATGGGAGGTAGAAGTCAGAACTAGGTGTGCAGACAGAGGTTCTTTTTGGAATGTTGAAGGCCTGGAGTTCAACATCTATGGCAGGCATAGCACATTTTAGCCAGTCCTTTCCTTTGCCCTTTCTTCCTGCTGACCATGCCTGTGTGGACTGGAGTTTCTTATCTATTAGGCTTTGACACATTGTTCATCTTTATGGAAAGATGGACTGAGCTTTATTTTTGGTTGAGAATAAAAGAAAAAGATTTGAGTAATCCTAGAGCTTACTAATGAGGCAATTCTTTCCTGAGGACCCAATCAATGAATATGTTGGATATTTCTTAGGTATAAGGCACTGTGCTAAATGCTGGTGGGGAGGGATATAGAGTTGATAAAGGTGTGGTCCCCGCCCTCAAGGAGCTCATAGTCTATCTGGGAAAATAAAATATATACATACAAAATTATAACTAGGGGCATTTGGGGAGCTCAGTCAGTTGAGCATCCAACTCTTGATTTTGGTTCAGGTCTTGATCTCACAGTTGTGAGATTGAGCCCCATATCAGGCTCCACGCTGAGTACGGAGCCTGCTCAAGATTTTCTCTCTCCCTCTCCCTCTGCCCCTCCCCACAGGGTGTGCATGTGCGCTCTCTCTCTCAAAAAAAATCATAATAGTATATAGAGTTGTCTAATAGAACTTTCTGTTCTAATAGAACTAATGATGGAAATGTTCTTTAATGTGTATTGTCTAATATGGTATCCACTAGCCTCTTGTGGCTGTTTAGTACTTGAAATGTGGATAATGCAACTGAGGAACTGACCTGAATTTTTAACTTAATTTTAACTCATTTAAATAGCCATATGTGGATCATGGCTTCTGAATTGGATAGCTTTGTATGAGGTATGACATGAACACTAACAAAAGAGCTGAGGTAGATAAGAGAAGACGAAGGTCATCTACTTCAGGTTGATGTAGACAGAGAAGGCTTCCAGAAAGGGGTGTGATTACAGGTGGTCCTTAGGAATACGTAGCATTCTGAGAGAAGAATATGTAGAAGATAGCACTAGCTTCTGGGAACTTTCTCAGCACTGTTGGGGGTACCAGAGAGTAAATATTGAACAGAGTAGAGTCCTATTTTGGTTTTCATTCGTCTATTGTGTTAAAAAGATGGTTGGATTTTATGAGGCAATTATCTCTCTTTCGTGCCCTTTGACACTTCCTCTCCAGGGGTCTGAGCAAATAATCTGAAGGGCAATGTGAAGAGCACGAAAATGGGAGTCAGGAGACTTGGGTTCTATTCCTGCTGTGTCATTAACTCACACACGAGTTCAGGTTTTTTGCTAAAAAGAATCAAGGTTTCTTTACTAAATGTTCTCCAGGTTTCTGTCCTGTGCCAGTGCTCTCTGATTCCTGTTATATTTTAGTGGAACAGAATGGTGCAGTCCAATGTCACCCAACTTAAAGTCTTGCTCAGGGTGGAGAATGGAACTCGATATGGGGGGTGGAGGATATACGGATACAAGAGTCTATGACCTCAACACCCTTCTGTTTTGGAGGAACAAAGCAGAGGTAAAGAAGTAGTAAACTCACTTCTAAAGTCTCTCACCCCTAAGCTAATAGGTGTGGAAAGGTGGAATAGAAGAGGGAATCACCTTAGAGTGAAGTAGGGATGAGTTTAAAGTATATTGAGAGTATATATTTGGGGTAAGATTGGGTATGGAAGAGGGTGTCTGAAAGAAGGGGGTGGTGGTAGCTGGGAAGTTCAAGTCCTGGAAACATTTTCCAACTTTGCAATTTCCCCTAAGACTTTTCGCCATTGCTGCTGCAGATCAAATGTGGTACATTGGAGCCATTGACATAAAGAAATGTTTCTTGCACAATCACTGGACATCTTAAATGCAGGATTCTGTCTTTGACAAAGGCTCTTTTGACGAAACTCTAGTCAGGCTCCTTTGAGCCCTCTTCTCAAACAGGTCTCAACCTTGGCTTATAAAAATGACCGACTCTCAGCATAAATGATTTTATCTGCTCCCATACACTAAGAGATTTGAACAAACACCAGGATAGTTTCTAACTGCTGAAGACCATGTCTTTGGGATGACCCAAGCCTGCCTGAGAAAGCTCAGTGCTGCCTGAGGAATTTATTGTTTGTTCTAGGCAAAACATGGTGGCAGGGAGAGAGGTCTCCAAAACCCCTTTTAGAGTAGTCACTTTAGAAAGCTTGCAATTATAAATCCTTCCTTGCTTCCTGTCTCTTGGAAATGCAAACATTCAAGGAGATAATTCTCACTCTCAGCCCAGTGGGCACTGAGCACCTTGCTTTAATTTGCACTGCTGCTTCCTGTCATAAAGATGCACAAAGTTTGTCTTCTGGATAAGTGCCAGTTAACAAACCCAGATGGCCTAGACACATGGACTAACCCCTAGACATGTGTTAACCCTGTTAACACCTCTCAGTGCCTTTTCCTTAGCACATGCCAGCTTTAAAAAGTCTAGCTTTTATTTTAATGATGGTGAGTTCAGTTCACACTGGGCCTTTTTCCAGCTATCGCAATAGTTGTTATTGATGAAGTCTATTCCTCTTACCACTTTAACTTTTGTCTAGTTTTGTCTTTTTTTTTTTGTTTGTTTGTTTTTAAGTGTATACATTACTCAGTGCTCTTGATGATAAGTGTACTCTTTAATCTCCATCACTTGTTTCACCCATCCCCCAACCTCCCTCCACTCTGGTAACCATCAGTTCTCTCTAGTTAAGAGTCTTGGGGGCCCCTGGGTGGCTTAGTCAGTTACGTGTCTAAATCTTGGTTTTGGCTCAGGTCATGATCTCACAGTTTGTGGGATCAGGCCTCTGTTGGATTCCATGCTGAGAGCATGGAGCCTGCTTGGGATTGTCTCTCTCCCTCTTTCTCTCTGCCCCTCTCTTACATATGTGCATGCTCTCTCTCTCACTCTCTCAAAAATAAATAAACTTAAAAATTTTCTTTAGAAAAGAGTCTGTTTCTTGGTTTGTTTCTCTCCCTTCCCTCTGCTCATTTGTTTTGTTTCTTAAATTTCATATGTGAGTGAGATCATGTGGTATTTGTCTTTCTCTGGGTGACTTATTTTGCTAAACATTATACTCTCTAGCTCCATTCATTTTGTTGCAAATGGCAAGATTTCATTCCTTTTTATGGATGAATAATAGCCCATTGTATATTTATACCATCTCTCCTTTTCTTTTTTTAGGTAGACTTCATGCCCAGCACGGAACCCAATGGAGGGCTTGAACCCAATGCCTGAGCTGAGATCAAGAGTCAGATGCTTAACTGACAGAGACACCCAGGTGCCCTGATATACCACCTCTTCTTTATCCATTCATCTGTCAGTGGACTGTTGGGTTGCCTCTATAGTTTGGCTATTGCAAATAATGCTGCAGTAAACATAGGAGCATGTATCCTTTTAAATTAGTGTTTTGTATTTTTGCGGTAAATATCCAGCAGCGGAATTACCAGATCATATGGTAATTCTATTTTTAATTGTTTGAGGAACCTCCATACTGTTTCCACAGTGGCTGTACCAGTTAGCATTTCCACCAACAGGTAAGAGGGTTCCTTTTTCTCCACATCCTCACCAACATTTGTTTCTTGTGTTTTTGATTTTAGCCATTTTGACAGGTGTGAGATCGTAGCTCACTGTGGTTTTGATTTACATTTCCCTGGTGATGAGTGATGTTAAGCATCTTTTCATGTGTTTGTTGTCCATCTGGATATCTTCTCTGGAGAAATGTATGTTCATGTCTTCTGTCCATTTTTTAATTGGATTATTTTTTGGGGGGTGTTGAGTTGTATCAGTTCTTTTTTTTTTATTTTTAAAAAAAATTTTTTTTTTTCAACGTTTATTTATTTTTGGGACAGAGAGAGACAGAGCATGAACGGGGGAGGGGCAGAGAGAGAGGGAGACACAGAATCGGAAACAGGCTCCAGGCTCTGAGCCATCAGCCCAGAGCCTGACGCGGGGCTCGAACTCCTGGACCGCGAGATCGTGACCTGGCTGAAGTCGGACGCTTAACCGACTGCGCCACCCAGGCGCCCCTGTATCAGTTCTTTATATATTTTGGATACTAACCCTTTATCAGATATATCATTTGCAAATATCTCTCCTATTCTGTAGGTTGTCTTTTAGTTTTGCTGATTGTTGCCTTCATGGTGGAGAAACTATTTATTTTGATGTAGTCCCAGAAGTTTATTTTTGCTTTTGTTTCCCTTGCCTTAGGAGACATATCTAGAAAAATGTCGCTTACAGCCAAGGTCAGAAAAATTACTGCCTGTGCTCTCTTATAGGATTTTTATAGTTTCAGGTCTCACATTTAGGTCCCTAATCCATTTTGAGTTTATTTTTGTGTATGGTAAAAGAAAGTGGTCCAGTTTCATTCTTTTGTACACAGCTGTCCAGTTTTTCCAACACTATTTGTTGAAGACACTGTCTTTTTCCCATTGGATACTCTTTTTTGCTTTGTTGAAGATTAACTGTGGGCTTATTTCTGGGTTTTCTATTCTGTTCCATTGAACTATGTGTTTATGTTTATGCCAAAACTATACTGTTTTAATTACTGCTGCTTTGTGGGGCACTTGGCTTGCTCAGTCAGAAGAGCATGCAACTGTTGATCTCAAGGTTGTGCATTTGAGCCCCACGTTGGGTGTAGAGATTACTTAAAAATAAAACCTTTAAAAAATATCACTACCACTTTGTAATATAACTTGAAGTCTGGAATTGTGATACTTCCAGCTTTGTTATTCTTTTTCAAGATTGCTTTGGCTGGGGCACCGGGCTGGCTCTGTCGGTAGAGCATGTGACTCTTAAGCTCGTGAGTTCAAGCTCCACATTAGGTATGAGCCTACTTAAAATAAAAATAAAATAAAATAATTCTATTTAAAAAGTGCTTTAAAAAAAGATTGCCTTGGCTATTCAGGATCTTCTGTGGCTTCATACAAATTTTAGGGGTGCTCTAGTTATATGAAAAAATGTTGGTATTTTGATAGGGATTGCATTAAATCTGTAGATTGCTTTGGGCGGTGTGGACATTTTAACAATATTTCTTCTTCCAATCCATGAGCATGGAATGTCTTTCCATTTCTTTGCATCATCTTGAATTTCATTCATCAGTGTTTTACAGCTTTCAGAGTATAGATCGTTCACTTCTTTGGTTACTTTATTCCTAGATATTTCTTTTTTTTTTAATTTTTTTTTAACGTTTATTTATTTTTTTGGGACAGAGAGAGACAGAGCATGAACGGGGGAGGGGCAGAGAGAGAGGGAGACACAGAATCAGAAACAGGGTCCAGGCTCTGAGCCATCAGCCCAGAGCCCAACGCGGGGCTCGAACTCACGGACCGCGAGATCGTGATCTGGCTGAAGTCGGACGCTTAACCGACTGCGCCACCCAGGCGCCCCAATATTTCATTATTTTTGCTGCAATTGTAAATGGGATTATTTTTTTCATTTCACTTTCTGCTGCTTCATTATTGGTGTATAGAAATGCACTATATTTCTGTAGATTGATTTTGGATCCCGTGACTTTACTGAATTCACTTATCAATTCTAGTAGTTTTTTGGTGGAGTCTTTATGGTTTTCTGGTTTTGTCTTTCTTTGACAATTGTGTGTGTGTGTGTGTGTGTGTGTGTGTGTGTGTGTGTGTGTTTGCTGATATAGAAGGGGAACAATTTCTGGTCATTCTAGCACTTCTACACCAGGGCAGCTTTAACTTTGCCCTCAAACTGCATAGCACTGTCAGTCTTCCACCTGCACCCTCTCCAATGCCCCTCTCTTCTGTTCTCTGGCTTTAATTGGGGCCTTGGTTTCCATGCTGGCAGGTAAACTGGATGTCTCTGAGTCACTTTTGAGCTCCTCTCCTCCCTCCACACCTTCAGGTTCTATTCTCTCTGGAGTCTCCTCTCCTTCCATTCTGGATGCAATTTGCCCTAGGTCAGGACACATCATCTCTTGCCTAAGTGAATCTAATTACCTTTTAACTAATCTCCCTATCTCCAGTCTCCACAGAACTCTAAAGTGCTCCTTTTAGAACACTGAGCTGGAAAAAAAATAATAAATAAAAACAATAAATAATAAATAAATAAATAACTGAGCTGATCACCTCACTTTCCTTCTCAGAACTTTTCTTGGCTCTCTCCATGACCTATTGAACAAAGTTGAAACTCCTTAGCAGGCATTTGGGGGCCCCCATTACTTGCCTTGACCTAAACACCTCCTCCCTTTTCTACCATGGAAACTGTGATTTCTATTTCTTAAACATGTGCATCTTCACACTTCTAGGGTTATGCTCACGTTCTTTTGTCATTCTAGGATAAATGGCTCCCTCTCCCCCATTTCTGCCAATAACCAGTATTTTATTTTTTTCGAGGCCTGATTCAAATGTCACCTTCTTCATGAAAACATTCCTAATAGTCTGAGTCAGAATTGTTTCCTTCCTCTGTACTTTCAGCTTCTATAATTTTTTTGAAAGTCAGGTTCATAACTGAGATATAATTTATACACAGAAAAATTCACCCCTTTTAAAGTGTATATTTCTATGAGTTTTGACAAGCATACATAGTTGAGTAACTTATCATTACCACAATGAAGTTATAGAGTATTTTAGTGAAACCAAAAAGTTTCCTGTGTCTCTTTGTAGACAATTCCCTCCTCCCATTCCTAGTTCCTGGCAATCAGTGGTCTGTTTTTTTTTTTTTTTTTGTCCTTATACACCTTATATCATTTAAATAGCATTTCCCCCATAGGCTTCATTTGTGTACACATCTTTCTTTCACTGGGTTGTAATCTTGCAGGCAGAGAGCTATAATCATTCACCTTTGCATTGCTCATGGTTCCAAGCACAAGTTCCAAACGCATTCATTATGTGCCAGGTCACAAATATTTGATAAACGAAAAGGCGAAGAAAAGGGAAAGAAAGGAAGACCAGAAGAAAGGAAGGAAGGAAAGAAAAAATAAAGGAAGAAAAGAATGAGCCAAAGAATAAATGGACAAATAGGCCTAGGAGAATTCTGATTCAGCAGTGGGGCAGTTGACAGGGTACACGCTAGTTTAATGAATTATTCTGACTTCTTAATCTGAGCTACCAAAGCAGTTACTCTTAAACACCTAAACATAAAATATATTGAAGTTTGAATCAGCAAGACGGACACTCTAAGTTTGGGAAGGAAGTTTTTTTTTTTTTAATTTTTTTGAATGTTTATTTATTTTTGTAAGATAGAACGACAGAGCATGAGCAGGGAAGGGTCAGAGAGAGAGGGAGACACAGAATCCAAAGCAGGCTCCAGGCTCTGAGCTGTCAGCACGGAGCCCCACGCGGGGCTCGAACTCACAAACCATGAGATCATGACCTGAGCCAAAGTTGGACACTTAACCAACTGAGCCACCCAGGTGCCCCAACGAAGTCTTAATGTAAGTGACTTAAGTTTTGCTAGTGGGTAGGAAACAACCACCCACCAATCCCAGGTTAAGCTGTCTCTGATCTCCTTGCATATCACACCATCATAACTGAGATATGAGATGTTTTGTTCTTAGTGTACAGCACATGCACTTAAAAGTTCCAAGGGAGTTAAAGGAAGGAGAAAGGTAGGGCTAAGTAACCCATAGTCATAGTGTTATATGCTTTATACTGTTTTATTTAATTCTCACGACTACTCTCTCACTGAAGTTAAAAGTAAGTAGGAAGTAACTCTTTGTTGGGAAAGGAAATAGATAATTAAAGGAAGTTTAGGGGTATACTTCCAAGGGAAGGGGCAGGTTAAAAACTATTTTTAGTTCAGGATAAGTTCTTTGCAGTTGTTCTTCTGTGAAATCACAATAAGCAAGAAAGGACAAGAGTCCAGGGTAATAAACTTTTTTTTTTTTTTTTTGAGGTCTATCAGTTCAAGGTACTTCTTTCTGCTGGTGTGGCCACCATGTTCATTTCTGAAGCCAGTATGATGTGAAGGAACTCTAGTGTGCTATTTGATGAGGTTGTCAGCTGAGGCACATGGCAGAATTTTGGGGCTAAGGGGTATAGTTAGTAAGTGGGTAATAAGAACTGCCTTCCTTCTGTATTACGGTGTCATGGGAATTTAAAGTGATTTTGCAATCGCTCTTGGGAGATAATTTTCTTGGTTCTTAGAACAAGTTGGAAGATAAACTTTGGACAATGTATTATACTATGCCCTTTGCAATTAAATAACCCAAGATAATATGTTAAAGTTTAGTGGAGATTTAAATTCCTGAGCTGATTAAAGAGTTAAGACTGTTAGGTTTTTAAAATGTTAATATTACTCCCAGAGTTTCTAGGCATTATGTAGTGATGAATTGCATGTTTCCATCGCTTATTATTTTTCTATCTTGCAGAACAGCTCAGCATTAAATAACAACTAAAATTACAGTTCAACCTGAAGCCTTGGGCCAGAGCAGGAAGACCTTGAATTTCTGGCTGACTTTGGGCTGCATCGCATCCACGAAAAGTGGAACCATTGAAAATTAAGGGTTTGTCCTCTAGCCAGGCTTCTCAAAAAGAAAAGGGAGATGACCCAAAAGATAAAATCATGAATGAAAATGGAATTATTACAACCAATCCCTCAGAGATACAAACAATTATCAGGGAATACTATGAAAAATTATGTGCCAACAAATTGGACAACCTGGAAGCAATGGACAAATTCCTGAACACCCACACTCTTCCAAAACTCAATCAGGAGGAAATAGAATGCTTGAACAGACCCATAACCAGCGAAGAAATTGAATCGGTTATCAAAAATCTCCCAACAAATAAGAGTCCAGGATCAGATGGCTTCCCAGGGGAGTTCTACCAGACGTTTAAAGCAGAGATAATACCTATCCTTCTCAAGCTATTCCAAGAAATAGAAAGGGAAGGAAAACTTCCAGACTCATTCTATGAAGCCAGTATTACTTTGATTCCTAAACCAGACAGAGACCCAGTCAAAAAAGAGAACTACAGGCCAATATCCCTGATGAATATGGATGCAAAAATTCTCAATAAGATACTAGCAAATCGAATTCAACGGCATATAAAAAGAATTATTCACCATGATCAAGTGGGATTCATTCCTGGGATGCAGGGCTGGTTCAACATTCGCAAATCAATCAATGTGATACATCACATTAACAAAAAAAAAGAGAAAAACCATATGATCCTGTCAATCGATGCAGAAAAGGCCTTTGACAAAATCCAGCACCCTTTCTTAATAAAAACCCTTGGGAAAGTCGGGATAGAAGGAACATACTTAAAGATCATAAAAGCCATTTATGAAAATCCCACAGCTAACATCATCCTCAACGGGGAAAAATTGAGAGCTTTTTCCCTGAGATCAGGAACACGACAGGGATGCCCACTCTCACCGCTGTTGTTTAACATAGTGCTGGAAGTTCTAGCATCAGCAATCAGACAACAAAAGGAAATCAAAGGCATCAAAATTGGCAAAGATGAAGTCAAGCTTTCGCTTTTTGCAGATGACATGATATTATACATGGAAAATCCGATAGACTCCACCAAAAGTCTGCTAGAACTGATACATGAATTCAGCAAAGTTGCAGGATACAAAATCAATGTACAGAAATCAGTTGCACTCTTATACACCAACAATGAAGCAACAGAAAGACAAATAAGGAAACTGATCCCATTCACAATTGCACCAAGAAGCATAAAATACCTAGGAATAAATCTAACCAAAGATGTAAAGGATCTGTATGCTGAAAACTATAGAAAGCTTATGAAGGTAATTGAAGAAGATTTAAAGAAATGGAAAGACATTCCCTGCTCATGGATTGGAAGAATAAATATTGTCAAAATGTCAATACTACCCAAAGCTATCTACACATTCAATGCAATCCCAATCAAAATTGCACCAGCATTCTTCTCAAAACTAGAACAAACAATCCTAAAATTCATATGGAACCACAAAAGGCCCCGAATAGCCAAAGTAATTTTGAAGAAGAAGACCAAAGCAGGAGGCATCACAATCCCAGACTTTAGCCTCTACTACAAAGCTGTCATCATCAAGACAGCATGGTATTGGCACAAAAACAGACACATAGACCAATGGAATAGAATAGAAACCCCAGAACTAGACCCACAAACGTATGGCCAACTCATCTTTGACAAAGCAGGAAAGAACATCCAATGGAAAAAAGACAGTCTCTTTAACAAATGGTGCTGGGAGAACTGGACAGCAACATGCAGAAGCTTGAAACTAGACCACTTTCTCACACCATTCACAAAAATAAACTCAAAATGGATCAAGGACCTGAATGTGAGACAGGAAACCATCAAAACCTTAGAGGAGAAAGCAGGAAAAGACCTCTCTGACCTCAGCCGTAGCAATCTCTTATTCGACACATCCCCAAAGGCAAGGGAATTAAAAGCAAAAGTGAATTACTGGGACCTTATGAAGATAAAAAGCTTCTGCACAGCAAAGGAAACAACCAACAAAACTAAAAGGCAACCAACGGAATGGGAAAAGATATTTGCAAATGACATATCGGACAAAGGGCTAGTATCCAAAATCTATAAAGAGCTCACCAAACTCCACACCCGAAAAGCAAATAACCCAGTGAAGAAATGGGCAGAAAACATGAATAGACACTTCTCTAAAGAAGACATCCGGATGGCCAACAGGCACATGAAAAGATGTGCAGCGTCGCTCCTTATCAGGGAAATACAAATCAAAACCACACTCAGGTATCACCTCACGCCAGTCAGAGTGGCCAAAATGAACAAATCAGGAGACTATAGATGCTGGAGAGGATGTGGAGAAACGGGAACCCTCTTGCACTGTTGGTGGGAATGCAAATTGGTGCAGCCGCTCTGGAAAGCAGTGTGGAGGTTCCTCAGAAAATTAAAAATAGACCTACCCTATGACCCAGCAATAGCACTGCTAGGAATTTACCCAAGGGATACAGGAGTACTGATGCATAGGGGCACTTGTACCCCAATGTTCATAGCAGCACTCTCAACAATAGCCAAATTATGGAAAGAGCCTAAATGTCCATCAACTGATGAATGGATAAAGAAATTGCGGTTTATATACACTATGGAATACTACGTGGCAATGAGAAAAAATGAAATATGGCCTTTTGTAGCAACGTGGATGGAACTGGAGAGTGTGATGCTAAGAGAAATAAGCCATACAGAGAAAGACAGATACCATATGGTTTCACTCTTATGTGGATCCTGAGAAACTTAACAGGAACCCATGGGGGAGGGGAAGGAAAAAAAAAAAAAAGATGTTAGAGTGGGAGAGAGCCAAAGCATAAGAGAATGTTGAGAACTGAGAGCAAACTGAGGGTTGATGGGGGGGTGGGAGGGAGGAGAGGGTGGGTGATGGGTATTGAGGAGGGCACCTTTAGGGATGAGCACTGGGTGTTGTATGGAAACCAATTTGACAATAAATTTCATATATAAATTAAAAAAAAAAAGAAAATTAAGGGTTTGTTATGGAACTGCTGTTTCAGGAAGATAAATCTGGCTGCGTTTGCAAATGTCTGGGACAAAGAAGAGATAGAGGGAGTCCACTTGGAGGCTACTGTAACATCCAGGCTGAGGTGATCAGAGCCGGGGTGTAAAGGAAATGGTAAGACATGAAAAAAGAAAATAGTGTCTGCAACCAACACTAGACGATAAACAGACCCAGTAAGGTTGGGTGAGTGAGGAAGTGAACTGAAAGAACGGCTCCGTGTTCTCCATAGGCCCGAAGTTGTGAACAGAGGCCCCTCAATTCCTCTTCCGTCCTTAACGCGGACGTCCTGGGATCAACTGGAAAGCTCCAGCCTCAGGCTGGTCAGGCCAGCAAAAGGCGCATAGGCGGAAGGACCCGCCAGGCGGACCCGCCAGGCAGGTCCTGCAGCTTGCCCGTCCTCGCAGCCTCCGCTCTAAAGCAGTCCCTCTGGTTTCTACCCTTCTCTCCTCACCTTTGGGAGTCCCCAGATCACCCCCCACCCTCATCCTCCAGCCTTGGCCGGCACCGCCCTCTGTCCCTCCCCTCCCCCTCCCCCTTGGGGGGCTGACTCGTCCGGCTGCCACGTCTCACTGATGACATCACCAGGGCCGCTCGGTCTTAGCCAATCCGCTAGGGGGAGTCCGAGCGAAGTCCAAGCCAGCGAGTCAGCGGGGCGGGGACCAGGGAGGGGCAAGAGGGTGGGGAGGTGAGAGAGTGGGGAATGGGGCGAGCGACAAGCTCTCAAGTACGCATGCACCAGAGGCGCGGGGTTTGGCGGGAAGTTGAGTCCTGGTTGACACACCGCACCGTCCGTCTCCAGCTCCCGCTGTGGGTTCGAACTCTCTTTCCCGGCGTGCCACGCGGTGCGGCCGCCCTTTGGGCTGTGTAAAGACCCCTCGGTCTAAGGCTTTCCTATTTCCTGGTTCGCCAGCGGCCATTTTGGGTGGAAGCGATAGCTGAGTGGCGGCGGCTGCTGATTGTGTTCTTAGGGGACGGAGTGGGGGAAGACGTTTGCTCTCCCGGAACAGCCTATCTCATTCCTTTCCCTCGATTACCCGTGGCGCGGAGAGTCAGGGCGGCGGCTGCAGCAGCAAGGGCGGCGGTGGCGGCGGCGGCAGCTGCAGTGACATGTCCAGCATGAATCCCGAATAGTGAGTGCAGGAGAGCACCGGTCGGCTGGGTCCGTGGGCCTGCTTGGAAAAGCTTAAGAGGGGCGAAGAGGGCTGAGGCGGGAGTGAGGGCCTCGGCCAGGGTGAGGTGAGGGTGGTAAGGCAGGAGATGCTGGTGGCCCGGAGTCGGGCCCCATTGTCTGACGGAAGAGGGGTGGCCGGGGGGAGGGGTCGGGTCGGAGGGGTGAGCCGCCCGGGCCTGGACCGGGTCTGGTTGGAAGCCCTCAGTGCCGGGCCGGTGCAGAGGAATAGTCTGTTGAGGGGGTTGGGGAGTTTGGGAGTCGGTGGTGGGGCGGCGGGAAGGGGGGTAGTTTCTCGCAGAGGCAGTGACTTTTGAAGGAAGACTTATTTTTAAGGGGGGAGAGGATAGACTGGGAGAGCTGTCCTAGAGGGCACTGTCAGACCCTGCGCCCGCACTCTGCGGAGCTGTCAGAATCGTCAGGGTGGAAACCTGCTTTACTTGTAAATCTTGAGCTTGTTGGCTCTTTCTTTCACTCTCCCGGCCAGGCTGCAGGTAATATGGATGCTTTTCCCACTGCGTGGGATTGAGGGGAATGAGTAGATGGTGAGAAGAGATTTTATTTTACATTTTTAGTTTAGTTTTTTTTTTTTTTTTTTAACTTATTCCCTGGGGTTTTTTAAAAAATCACGGGGCCCATTGCCTTTTTTTTTTTTTTTTTTTTTTTAGAGGACACTGAAGTCATTTTGTCTTGTGTAGGTCGAGAAAAGAAAAACAACTAAGACGTAGGAACATTTTTCTGATGTTATCAAACTAAAGGAAGACTGCTGTCAAGTTGAAAGAGAAACGAATGGGCTCTATGATCTGTAGGTTTTGGATTACCTTCTTGAATGCTCGAAGATAGGGAATGAGGTTCCATGACGTGTCATGAAAAGTTAATGCATTTCTTTTTCTTACTCAAGAAGTCACCACAGCATATGTGACACACCTGGCACCTTTCCTGGGAACTGGTGTTCACTTTTCTTGGGAAGATTTCTTTGGGCTGTCTTTAATGGCCCTTAAAAAAAAAGTCCTCCTTCAGCTTACATATATAAATTAATGAATGGAGGAGATTTAATTGGTGTTCTTCAGCATCAGAAGGCTTTGGGGTAGAGAGGGAATTTTTTTTTTTTTTTTAAGCAAAAGTAAGTATTTTAAAAGTTGACTTTATTTGCTTCTTTGGTCAGTTAGTGCTAAACAGTTCCCCTAAAAGGTCTACCCATCAGTTTAGCTGACTGTCATGTGTGTGTCACATGGTTCTTGCAAAATGCATTCTGACTTCAAGTTTTGTAATACGGTGGTTTGATGCTGAAATGTCCCCTTTTGCACTAAACAGAAGCCATTCTATTTCATTAAAATTTTATATACTTTAAGAAATTGAGGATCGTGTTCCCATAGTGCCATGTTTGCTATGTTGGCAGTTTTTAATTTCTTTATCAGACTCCTAGGACAAAGTTGGTTTTGCACAATTAGGGAGAGTTGAACTTGAGGTTCCTAATTTGGTGGTTTTCCTAGCAACAATAAAGTACATGGATTTGTCACTTTATGGAGACTTGTAAACCTTGTCCATTAGGGGAGTTCCTTCTATTTGCTGAATATATTTAGTACTATAAATAGATTTTGAAGATTAGTTTAACAGAACCATGACAAATTATTTGGCCTCTGAATTTGTTTCTCCTTCTATAAAATAGGATAGCAGTCAGTATTCCTATCAGGGTAGTTGTGAGATTCAAGTGTATGCAAAAGAAGAGCACTCCAGGTGGTGTGTGTCATGTCATTATCATGTGTGACATTCTAGTAGTGCTAGGATTTAGGAATATAATCCTTACCCTTAAGGAGTTTATAATGGAGTATAGAAAATAGTTTGGTAAATGCCAGTAGAGTTCATTCCAGATGTGCAGCATGGATAGGAGCAACAAGAGTTCACGGGAGGGTGGAGGGTTGTGGTTGGGCAGTTGGGTTCAGGAAGAATTTATAGAAAAGAGGCTTGTGAGAGAATTATTAGCAGTAGATTTAGAGAAGCTCTAGGGAGTGGGGAGGATTTTTCAAGGGGGAAGAAAGGAAAATGGCTAGTAAATGGCAATGATAGTAATTCTTAAGTAAGTGCCAAACCATCCGTTAATGATCTCAACAGGATCAAACCCAGAAGTCATTTTTATGCTTTTTCTGCTATCGAGTATGCCCGTAACTGGCCAATTATACTTCTAGTCTAGACTGTGTCTAATAAAATAGGAGTTGGGAAAACCTTTGAAGAGCATTAGTGAAAATTACTTGGAGAGGAGGTGATGGGTATTTTATTAGGGAAGGTCACAAGGGCAAGCAGCAAGCAGATTTTTAACAATGTGACTTGCGTTTTTTCTTTTTGTCTTTAATGAAGTTAACCATCATAAAAGTAGTTAGTGAAAAATCGGAAAATAGAGAAAAGAACAAAAATTCTTATACGTCTATTTACTTTAGTACCTGTTCTAAACTTTAAAATCTTTTATTTTTTCTTAAATTAAAACTTTTAATGGGTGAGTGCTTTCACAATTCTATGGTGTTGTCTTAATAGCTTATACTTATAGCCGTATATGTTAGGTATAATATACGTTACAATACGTGTGTATTTTGGCATACACATATGTTGATGTGAAAGGGTAGAACACTAGATAATGTTTAAAAGTGCTCTCTAAATATTCCTTGTTTTTGGTTTATCATCTAATTTATCTTATTCCTTTTAGAAACTTTTAAAATCTGCTTCATGGGTGCCACTGAATTTGGTAAAATGAAAATGGGTTCTTGATAAAAGAAAAAATTTGGTTCTCTCAGAAGGAACAGGGTTTTTTTAGATTATTGATCGACATATAAGATTGCCTGTTGGTAGCTTTTTTACTGAATGCTTTTACTTTATGATCTTTTAGTTGTAAACTTGGTTTGGGAGGAGGAGAATGAGAAATATAGCAGCCAAAGATTAAATTTTAAGCTGTCCCTTTGACTACTTTCTACATTATTTGGCTAATATGGGAGAAATGACAACCCTGGGTTATCTTTATGGTAGAAGTTAAGGGTAATGACTGATTTGTGAATTTCAAGTACAAACAAGAAAAAGCAACTGGAAGTGGAATCTCAATAGTGGGAAAAGTAGGTGAAAAGATAAAATTCTTCTTTTTTCTGGAGATCTGAAGATTTTTTGAGCTAGGTGGTGAAGCAGGCAGTGATTATTTCAGCACACTGGTTAAGAAATACTTAGCATTATTGTCATACCAGAAACATTTTTCTCTAATCCATAAGCTTTTGGTGGATTTTTTAGTGTCAAGAAAACCATATTGGCTACTTCATCTGTAAGGAGTGTGTTAAGAATAAAGTGTGGGTACTTATCATGGATATACCAATTAACTACAATAGGAAGGACTATAGTCATCTTCTTGGATCACCTGTAGTTCTTTAATGTAGAAAAATTTTATAGTGGGGACCCTGGGTGGCTCAGTCGGTTAAGCGTCCGACTTCGGCTCAGGTCATGATCTCACGGTCCGTGAGTTCGAGCCCTGCATCCGGCTCTGTGCTGACTGCTCAGAGCCTGGAGCCTGCTTCAGATTCTGTGTCTCCCTCTCTCTCTCTGCTCCTCCCCCTTCATGCTCTGTCTCTCTCTGTCTCAAAAATAAATAAACATTAAAAAAAAAAAAGTTTTATAGTAAATGCCTTGTTTATGTTTTAACACGGCTTCCGAATGATGTTTGAGATCATGGCCCAGGAATTAATCAGTCTTTCAAACTTTGCTCTTCTAACAGGAGACTAATAATAGTAGACTTAATGAACATTTGCCTTTTTCTTTCTTTCTTTTTTTTTTCTGCCTGCACTTTTAACATAAGAGTTTGAAAGTAAAAGCAACTTAATATGTTTTGTTATCTGACAATAATAAGTATGTCATAATTGGCTTTCATACACTTTTTTTTTTTTTTAGCACTTTTTTTATTAAAAAAGAAATCAACTAGGGGCGCCTGGGTGGCGCAGTCGGTTAAGCGTCCGACTTCAGCCAGGTCACGATCTCGCGGTCCGGGAGTTCGAGCCCCGCGTCAGGCTCTGGGCTGATGGCTCAGAGCCTGGAGCCTGTTACCGATTCTCTGTCTCCCTCTCTCTCTGCTCCTCCCCCGTTCATGCTCTGTCTCTCTCTGTCCCAAAAATAAATAAACGTTGAAAAAAAATTCTTTTTAAAAAAAGAAAAGAAATCAACTAAAGTAAGTTGCCTTTTTTTGGTTGTCTTGATGAGTTTTGGGTGGTGTTGATAATGGTTTGAAAAATTCAGAAAAGTTTAAAGAAGAAAAATAACCAGTATTCTCACCATCCAGAATATACTTTCTTAATTTCTGTAGAGAATCAGCATGTGTGATTTTTTGGGGAGTGTGTTTCCGGCAGCTATGTAGAATCTACAGCATGACTCTTAAGAGTTTTGTGTGAATATATGATCTTGTCAGGTCATTTGAAGAGAACTGAAATTTGGCATTTAATATTTTTTTCATCATTAAGTTAAAATGAGAATTTTTGACAGTTTCTTACATATTCCAAATAAAAATTTTTTAAAAATATTAAAAGATGAAAGAGCTTCAGAATCCAGTGGTCTCTTGAAAACACTTTAGTTGACTTTTAAAGAGAATTTTGCTTTCTGAGTAATTTTGTTTCTTGGATATTTCAGTCTTTTTTATTCTGAAAGCAGTCTTAGTAATTTATCTATGTGCTACCATTTTGTTATATTCACATCCTACTAGCAATCCTTTGTGTGCATGTATTTCTTTCCTTGGCAACCTTTGACTATATGTTTAGGATAGTTTTACTATTTGCCATTGTAGTAAAGTTTCATTTTTGATAATTAATAGCTTTTTTTTTTTTGCTAATGTTATCTATTCTTGTCTCTTTCTAATGTATGAAAATATTTAAGGTCAAGTTAAATGCTTTTTAAGGTTTCTGAGATTTAAGGTTTGCTAAAAAATACTTTGAGTGTTTTAAGATGAAAATAAACTAAAAATGGATATAGAATGCCAATGCATGAGGTATTTTAGATATGTAGCTTATCAGCTTTTTACCACTGTCTGAGCTCAACTTTGGAGTTTCAGTAAAAGAGGCAAAATGCCTCCCCCCTTCCCCCACCAAGGAGAGAGGCATGGTCAGACTACTCCTCTCTTTTCCTGTAGAAGGTGGAGCTGAGATTGCTTTTTTTGATGTCTAGAATAGTATTTAGGGAAGAACACCTAGGTCTTGGCGTTTCTTTCAAACTGCTCTTTGTTTCAGATAATAAATAAAAGGGTAATGTGGGGTGATATTTGGAAAAAAATAATAGTCCTGAGGAGTGAGAGAAAAAGTGTTGGTTTGTTGAGAAATGGGGTACAGAGGAGGAGTAGGAAATGAAGTGTTCCTTGGTAGTTCTGTGACTGGTTGGCTCAGTTGCTAGGAGCACTCTGCTTTATTAAATCCAAGGTTGTGATAGGTTCCGATTAAGTTTACACTGTTCCCTGTTTGTAGATTTCCTAATTCTGACAGGTGGTGTTCATGTAAACGCCTTTGTTTATAAGGGGGACCATTCTTTGGAAACATCATTTTTTTTTTTTTTTGACAGAAGCTACTATTTAACGAGGGCTTACTATGTGCCAGCCACCTGGCTTCAGGGGCATTTTTTTTTGCAGTCTGTGCTTCAAACTAGTGAGCAATTACATAAATTATGTAATTGAAGTTTTCTATGAACAGTGATAGATTGAACTTGTCTGAATATATTTCCTTTGAATAACAATAGTACTTAAATGGAATTATTCTTTGTTTTTTTCACTCTGCCTATAGATATTTTCCAATAACTTGATTTAGGGCAGTTATTCTTTTTTTGTTTTGTTTTTTAATTCCCGTTAACATATATTGTTATATTAGTTTCAGGTGTACAATTACACCTGCAAGAGCTCAGCACTTCCATACATCACCTGGTGCTCATCACCACAAATTCACTCCTTAATCCCCATGCTTATTTAAGCCACGCTCCATCACCCTCCTCTCTGGTAACCATCAGTTCTCTATAACTAAGAGCCTGTTTCTTGATTTGTTCCTCATTTTTTTTCCCTTTTATTTTGTTTCTTACATTTCAAATATGAGTGAAGTAAGGTATTTGTCTTTCTCTGACTTACTTCCCTTAGCATCATATGCTTTAGCTCCATCCATGTTGTTGCAAATGGGAAGATTTCATTCTTTTTTATGTCTGAATAATATTCCATTGTGTATATACACAAACACACACCCCATATCTTTTTTGTCCATGGATCAATCGATGGACACTTGGGCTGCTTTCATATCTTGGTTCTGGTAAATAATGTTGCTATAAACATAGGTGTACATGTATCCCTTTGAATTAGTGTTCTTGTATTCTTTGGGTAAATATAAAGCAGTTTTTCTTAACCCATTTATTATGGTCATGTACTCCTAGGAGCATTTGATGAAATCTGTGGACATGCTCCCTTTGTGCATACATACTTAAAACATTTTGCATAAAAGTGCATGCTGTTTATACTCAGTTTAATTTAAAGTCTGGTATTGAGCTAATTAGCTTTAAAATGTGAGATTTATTTGGGTATGCTTTATTTTCATGAACTATTCTGTGCTTTCCTTCTTTTTTTTTTTTAAATGCTACCTTTCTGTTTCTCATTGAATTACTAATATATGAGTTGTTTCCAAGAGCCTTGAAACAGGCACATGAAGTTCACAGAACATTAGTGTTTGCATTAAGAACAATAGATCATTTCTGTAGTATCTTTACTACCTCAGTAAAGGATATAGTTAGGATAATGCCTAGCCAAGTGTGATATAGTCTTAAGTGTTTGATGAAACTTATACAAATAGTCGAATAGCTAGGTTTATAAAAGGACATTTGAAGCAACTTTGTGAAATACACACTGGATAATCATTTAGTGCTTTATTTGTAGATTGGTGGCTAGCACCTGTCTTCATAAAGACCAATTGGATTCATCACTTACTAAAGCTAATGAAGTCTGAACTGTAAAATTTACCATGCTTTTTTGAGCCAAGCTGACTTATTTTCTACCAACACAAATGTTCTAAGTTAATTTAAGCAGTGAATCACACTTTACTTTGTATTTGGTCAGGTCCTGTGTACTAGTTCATAATCTTTTGACTCATTCTGATAGGTTTTATATGTATGACTTAAGGTTTTTATCATCTGAGTATGTAAAATACATCATTGAAGGAATATGGTGTGATAAAAAACAGCATTTGGAGTTACAAACCCTAGGTTTAAGTTCAGATTGACACTTACCTCTGCAAGTCATTTATGCGTTTTTCGCCTGTTTCTTTCTCTATAAAATGTGATTAATACCACCTCAGTTCTGAGTCTTAAGAGTAAACTGTACAGTGCTATAGAGATGTTATTTGACATGTATATTTTAATAAGGGATATTAGACTGTAAATGGCCAGTGGTTTCAGTTTTAAAGCTTTTCTCACATATGATTACTCATCACCCAATTAGTCTGTTTTTGTCTACTTTAACAATTTTAATACACATTTAAAAAAAATCTTCTAGTAAATGCATACCTATGTGTGTGTGTATATGCATGCACACACACACACACCTTACAAGAAAGCTTGGTAAAGAAAACAGCCAGCCCTTTCTCTGTCATTAATTAGAATATGCTAGGAGTTGGGGATGGGGGGGGGGGGGTTTTTTTTTTTATTGTGAAAGATGGACTCTGCTCGGAGGTGCATACCAATTTGTTAAGAAGATGGCTCATGGGGGCACCTGGGTGGCTCAGTAGGTTAAGCATCGGTTAAGTGTCCCGCTCTTGATCTCGGCTCTGCTCATGATCTCTTCGTGGGATGGAGGCTGTGTGTCAGGCTCTGTGCTGGTGGCATGGAGCCTCCTTGGGATTCTCTCTCTCTTCCCCTCCCCAATCCATGCTTTTCACTTTTGCAAAATAAATAAGTTAACTTAAAAAAAAAAATGTCTCATGCTCAAACAAGTATAATTGGTATCACAGTATTATCACAGATTAAATCTTGTGATGCTTTTAAAAAATAGAATGGCAGAATAGGTGATGCAGAAGATTTAGAGAAAGGGCCTATGATTTCTATCATTAACAGGAAGTTTTACTTATGTTTTCTTTAGCTGGAGAGTAACAGAGTACTGAGGAGGACTCTCCAGAACCCTTGATGCTAGTCTTGGGATGTAGTCAAGAGCTAACAATTTGAGTTGTCATCAATAGCCAGAAATTTTATTTATGTACATTCTTTCCTTCAGTCCTGTGAAGAAATAGTGTCCTAGGTTTACAGATGTGGAAACAAAGGCAGAGAAGAGTTTAATGGCTTGCCTAAGGGCATTCAGTAAGCAGCAGAATTGGAATTTTAACTCAAGGGCCTGTGATTTCACAGTCCTAGTATGCGGTTTCCAACTTACTATGTGTGGTTAACTCTAGAAATTTAAAATTTGAGCCAGTTAATTAGGCGACTAACATTTTTGTGGTCAGTGTCTTTTAAAATTTATGATTAGAGAGGTTTTTAAAAATGTTAAAGGTTTGTGAAATACATGTTACGAGGTACATATTATGGTCTTTGACTTTCTCTTTCACATCTTGGGTTGGTATTTAAAGCTTCCTTAGGCTTGAAGTCAATTATTGTATCCATTCTCAGTTTTTCTACCCTCATGACTATTCTTGAATATTTATACTTGGGGCCTTGGAAGTCATGGATGTGTTTCTGTGAGTAAAGCAAGTGAAGCAGAGAACTGCCTTTCTTTTGCTGGAGAGGGCACCCTTGCTGCAGACCATGTTACTATGTTGTGTGTGCTAGGCTTTGGGAGTTGTGACTGGTGTGATCATAGTACTTACAACTGTTAGTTGGTAATTTTTAAACCTTTATTTTAGATTATACTAGTAAATTCCTGTGGTATTTTGTCACCATCATCTGAACAGAGGGTTTGGATAAATAGCTTTAAAGTTTTTGTCAAAGCTCTTAAAGGTTTTCGTCAGGTTACCTAGCGGTTTGGAGGGAGGAAGGAAAAATAATAATAATTGCCACTTATTGTGCTTCTGTAATGTGCCAGATACTGTGCTACAGGTTTTAGAGGCATTTTTTTCTAAATCTGACAAGAAACCTAAGGTAGAGGGTGGAGCTTGAATTCAAATACCGGTTGTTCCAGCTCTAAAACCCGTGCAGGCTTTGAAAGGTAAAAGAAGTAGAGGATATTTACATCTCCTCCCTGGCATATTTTTCAGCAAATACTGGTTACATAGGTTGTAAGACCTATCTACTTTTATTGTCCTCTTGTATGACTTGCCGCTTTGTTTAGAGCTACCAAAGTATCCTTCATTTTCAGAATTCCAACTTTGAATTTTTGGAACACTTCTAAACTGAGCTGAAATGGAACCTGGAGAATTAATTTATTGTCTCTAAATATCAAAGAAAAACGTGTACTTTTATGAATAGCTTATGGGGACAATTTTTAAAAAATTGCTTGGCTGTTTCGTTAAATTTGGAAGAAAGACTGTTGTACTCTGAGATACTTGATGATTACTTTGACAGTGCTTTTGTCCATAGCTGAAAATTTATTTTTTATTGTTTTTAAGTTTGTTTGTTTATTTATTGAGAGAGAGAGAGAAAGAAAGAGTCCTAAGCAGACAACGTACTGTCAGTGCAGAACCCTGTGCAGGGCTTGAATTCCCAGACTATGAGATCATGATCCAGCTGAAAACAAGAGTCGGACCCTGGTGCCCCTGTTTTGTTTTTTATGTAGTTTAGTCTTCAAAGTAATATGTGCTTTATAAAATTCAAACAATGGAAATATGTGAAGGAACTAAAAGTTTTTACCTCTTTTCTCCAGCCTGATGGTCAATTTTGAATTGTTTTCCGTGGAGCATACTTAAAATGAGTGAAGGGGAGCACCTGGGTGGTTCAGTTTGTTCAGCGTCCGACTTCGGCTCAGGTCATGATCTCACAGTTCTTGGGTTCTAGTCCCACATGGAGCTCTCTGCTGTCAGCACAGAGCCTGCTTCAGATTCTGTCCTCCCCCTTCCCTGCTCAAGTGTGCGTGTGCGCGCGTGCTCTCTCTCTCTCTCAAAAATAAAACATTAAAAAAAAAAAGTGAAGAAGAAAAGTTGATGTCAGACACAGTTAACTGCAGCCCAAGTTTTTATTAATCATTCCATACCCTAGAGTGTAATAGAACAGTGTATAGTTTAATAGTGAATTAAAATTTGGCCACTGTGCCATAATATCATAGTCATAATTTTGTTTTAAATTTTTTATGTGAGCTTAGGTTATTTTCAAGTATGACATTTATAAAAAAGGTAGAATAACATTCTACCTTTCTCAAGGGAATTTGCTCTGGATGAAAAACACATTTACTTTCCACTGAACTTTTAAAAATAGTAGGCCTTTTCTAAGATATAGGTGACATGAAGTTTGTATTTTGGGAGTACTGTGTGGATAAAAACGACTTTATATTGTAGCCAATTGTTTTGCTTTTGTCTTTTCTTCCTTGGTATGTTTCCAGAGGGTGGAATATTGAAAGTTGTGTTAATGTCAGTCAGCTTTCTCTTACATATGACCTATGTTTGGTAATCTAAATTTTATTTCATAAAAGAAAAATGTTTATTCTTATTTAATCCAAAAAATTGACTTCATATACTTGTGGCTATATTGGGAATGTGCCAGTGCTATCTTGACTGTGCTCTACCTATTTAGAAATCATTTATGTTATGGTAGTAATGCTGGATGAACTTGCAGAGGTGTTAAGTCTTTGGAAAAAACCTCTGGTTAAAACTTTTCTTCCTCTCAAATAATTTGTTTTGTGTTATAAGAGTAATATGTATTTATTGCAGACTGTGAAAAAAGTAAAGAAGGTATCAGTTGTAATCCTAAAATTTAGAAGTGTCCATTTTCTCCCAAATCTTTTATGTATGTGAACATTTTTTAAAAACAAAAGTGGGAAATGAATTATACTAAACAAAATGTAATCTTTTCACAAGTGTTTCACATAAACAGTCTCTACAGGTTTTAGAATTCCCAGTAGCATTTTATTTTATTTTATTTTTATTATTAATGTTTATTTATTTTTGAGAGACAGAGAGAGCATGAGTGGGGGTGGGGCAGAGAGAGAGGGAGACACCGAAACTGAAGCAGGCTCCAGGCTTTGAGCTGTCAGCACAGAGCCTGACTCGGGGCTGGAACTTGGGAATGGCAAGATCATGACATAAGCTTAACCAGCTGAGCCACCCAGGCGCCCCTCCCGGTGGCATTTTAGATTCAGACATAAGTGGATTCATCCCTTACTACGTATTTTATGTACAGTGTGGTAACTTCATGAGAAGGAAAACACTTTACCTAAGTAGAATTTTGAACCAAAGTTTGTTTTTGTAACTTTTTTAAAGTATAATCATGTTCTCACAATAGGGACTTTTTTAAAAATACAGAAAATTATCTGTTAGTGCTTGCATGCAAAAATGGCAGAGGTATCAAGATTATAATCAGATCATAAATAATGGAAATAGAGAATTTCCAATATTGATTGCTGAAGTAGACCATGAATTGACTTACAGGAGATAGTGAAAGAATTTTTTTTTTCAATCGCCGTTATCTTTGATGCCCCACCACCCATTAGTTAAAGGCTGTTTATTTCCCTGAATCTGTCTCTTTCTATCCAGCCTTAATCTGTCAGTCTACCTTAACTGTCTTTGCTTTCTCACTGAATTATCTCCTGTTTAAATTAAAATGTAATCTTTGCTCATGTTAATATAAGTTCAAGCAGTTCAAGAGTTTTCTCTAATACTTGTGCCTCAAAAGCAGCTTTTAAGTCTTTATTTTGTAGATTCCAGCAAGATTTCTGATTTGTTGATTTAACTTGAGAAAACACAAAATATGTCTCTTATGTTTAAAAAATAACAGCTAGCTTTTCTTTTTCTTAAAAAAAATTTTTTTGGGGCGCCTGGGTGGCGCAGTCGGTTAAGCGTCCGACTTCAGCCAGGTCATGATCTCACGGTCCGTGAGTTCGAGCCCCGCGTCAGGCTCTGGGCTGATGGCTCGGAGCCTGGAGCCTGTTTCCGATTCTGTGTCTCCCTCTCTCTCTGCCCCTCCCCCGTTCATGCTCTGTCTCTCTCTGTCCCAAAAATAAATAAACGTTGAAAAAAAAAATTTTTTTTTAAATGTTTATTTTTGAGAGAGAGAGACAGAGTGTGACCACAGGAGAAACAGAGAGAGGGGGAGAAACAGAATCTGAAGCAGGCTCCAGGCCCCAAGCTGTCAGCAGAGAGCCTGACACGGGGCTCAAACCCACAAACCAGCCCCACAAACCGTGAGATCATGACCTGAGCTAAAGTTGGATGCATGATCGACTGAGCCACCCAGGTGCCCCAGGAGATAGCTTTT